>NC_045614.1:23906969-24216287 GCF_009829155.1 Mustela erminea | reverse complement strand
ATGTTTCTCTAGAATTTTGACATCAGAAAATGATATTGAAATTTTGGCATAATATGGGCTTAGGGACTGAGTTTGTTTTGTATGATGTGTCTGTGTGTATGGGGGGGGTATGTGACCATAAGCGAGAAGAGGGCATGTGTGAGTGATGCACAGGGCTGGCGTGTGTATGCGCGTGTGTGTGCGCATGTGTGGATAGATGGGTGTGGCTATGAGGATGTACATGGGTGCGCGTGCGCACGCGTGCATGTGTGTGTAGGGGTCAACAGAATGCCTCATCTTTTTTAATTGCTTGGGGTTCCTGAAAGTCATTCCTGATCCGGCCTGAGATTCTGCCCCTGGTGCTTATCTGTGGCCAGCATCACGCTGCCGGCCGATCAGTGATAGATTCCACTTCCGAGGGCCCAACCAAGCCAGGCGCTTTTCACACATCGTTTCTGGACATCCTTACAAGCCACCAGATGACATAGGCCATAAAATCCCAATGCATGGCCCAAAGAACATGAGATCCGTGGTCCCGCTCAGCTGTGGGGCTGGAATTCACACCCGTGTTGCCAAACACTATAGCCCGGCTCTATCAAGGGCACCAGGACTGGCTGACAAAAGGGTTTACTGAGTTCTTTGATAGGAGAGAAGTGAGGAGGACTACCGGCGGGGAAGGCCGGATGTGGGGATATTGCACTGGGAGATGGGGGGTGGGGTGGGATGAAACAGCTTTGTTTCATTTCTTCCATCCTTGGGCCATTTGGTCAGGGAGTGAGTTCCTCCACAGTAGCTGAACTGCCCAGGGCACATGATAAGGAAAGTCCTCTTCAGTCTGGCCAATGAGAGAAATAGGGTTTTCTCTGACTCACCCAGACAGGTTCCTCGGGGCTATCTGGGGATGGAGCCTCCAGGCAGGCTGATTTGAAATGCTTCCAAATGGATATCATGCTTCAAAGAGTGGGCCCCTGTGGGGTAGAAGCAGAACCTGAGTGCGGCCAGGGGACAAGGGGGCTGGAATTCAGGCAGCCCTCCCCTCCCCCAGGCCTGGGAGGGTTTGTTTAACCCCTCAGGGGTGCTGTGTGCCTTCCTTGTCGAGGTGGTTTGTGGCTTAGTGGAGCGATATTTATAGAGTGCTCTGTGATTCTTGGGTGAACATTCGTTTTATAAATGAATGATCAAATTTATTAGCAATGAGTAACTAACCCGTCTACATTTATTTTGTTGATAATACAAATTTACAAGGTTTTAATTGCCAGTTTTAAAACCCCAAAAACCCATACATAAATACATGGGTCATAAAATATCTTCTCACTGTGCCCTTGACTTCTGTAGTTACATTAGGGCTCACGAGGAGGGTCTTGAAGGAGGTTTCACACGTGATTGCCAAACTTGTCTAAAAGGACGAAGGGCCAGAAACAGTCTCATTTAAACCTGGCTGGTGGAAGCTTCATGGGTTTTCACCCAACTGCCCCTTCTGATAATAATTCTGAATAATTGTCTTTGTAATGTTCATGAATGTTAATAATGATCTCCCTTTGGGTCTCTGGTTATCTCACCGAATGAGTTATGACATCGCTACCCTGAGTGTGGTCCTGGGACAGCAGCATATGCACGTATCCCCTGGGAGCTTGGTAGAAATACAGGATCTCAGGCGCTGTCCCAGACTCAGTGGGTCTGAACTCACCTCATAGCAAGATCTCCAGGTGACTTACGTGCACATCACAATTTGCTGTCTTGCATTCCGAGTAGTTCTAGCCTCTCCCATTTCACAGTGAAAGACACTGAGCTTCAGAGAAGTTCATTCCCACAGGCAAGCTTTGAATCCAGTCTGTTTTAGTCGACTCAGCCATAAGCCAGATGCTGCAGGTGTAAGGTGTCCGCACGAGAATCCAGCAGTGTGGACTTGTGAGGACAGTGATGACAGTCCTGGGCCCCCAAAGTAGTGACTTCACTGGGATCTGGTCCACGGGTTGTATACTCAGCTGTTTGAACCCTCATCCTTTTAGACCAGGCATGGGGATGCTTGTGATTTCCAATCTCTACACAGTGTGCCTCGGAGGGACCATGGGATATCTTGGGGTTGTGACCGAGGGTGGTCTCAAGCAACATTTCCCTTCAATGGCAGAAAGGAGGGTTATGATGGTTGATGTATTACTTAAAAAAAAAAAAAATCACCTATTTTAGAACAGTGATATGAATCCGAGAAAGTCAGAGGAAGTCCGAGGCCAAAGTGAGGTGGTAAATGGATCACATTCATTAATAGCAATTTAACAAATATTTTTGAGTGTTTACTCTATGTCAGGCAGTGTCCTGAATGCTGAAAATAAAGTAAGGGTACAATGAGGAAGGAAGTTAAACAAGTAAGCTTATTTGTACCTTCCCGATATCTCCCCACCAGACCCAAAGGGAAGTCAAATCAGTTCTCTGCCTTAAATACAGAACAGATCAATGCACTTGTCAATTAGAGGAGAATTCATGAAAATTATCCAAAGTACCTGAACTCACTATTTCCCTCTGTTATGGGGGCCTTCGCTTAATCGCCCCTCACTCTGAAATGCATCTAATTTATCTAAGACAAGAGGTCTCCATTTATTCAGACTGAGCACTTTTGATGTCATATTTTTTTTTCAAGATTTTATTTATTTATGAGAGGGAGAGAGAGCATGAATGCTTGGGGGTGGGGGAGCAGAGGGAGAGAGACAAGCAGACTCCAAGCTCAGGATGGAGACCCATGCAGGGCTTATTCTCAAGACCCCAAGATCATGACCTGAGCTGAAACCAAGAGTCAGACGCTTAACCTACTGAGCCACCAAGGTGCCCCAGTCAAGGTCATATTCTAAGTATGAAGAGATATTGGAGCCCATGGCCTGGGATATTGGGCACACCCCCCCACCAAGGTATTCTTCTAATACAGTGTTCAGCAACCAACAGACTCAGTCTGCCTACCTGTCAAGTGGGTAGGTAAATATCCTCTTTATTGATACAAAAAGAAATGTGACTTGGGGAACTGGAAAACATGTGGATAGTTTAGGAAATAAAATGGCCTCTATTCCTGCACAGACTTCTCCTTTCTGAACCCTCTGGTAGAACAGCTTTAAAACAACCTTTTCCTTCTGTACTTCAGTGAAATCACTCAGGATGCCTTCTGAGACCAGGGCCTTCTAAATTTATGACCTGTCATCTGGAACTTTCCCCTACGGGCAAAGTTCCTCTGCAAGGATCGCCCTCACTGAGTGCCATTTTCAAAGACTTCCATGGAGGCTGTGGGAGGAGAGTCTCACTTTTCCAATGGAACCACAAACAATGGGGCTTATGAGGGCCAAACCTCATCCAAAGCTCTGAAAACTACCCCTGGAGGCTCTCTGAGGAGGGGGTTGGACAGACAAAGACCCTTCACAATTGTTCTTTGTTTCTAATTTTATTAGAAATTATCTTAGGATTATTGAATGAATAGACATTTAGGGATTTAATTTCATCTTTCTGGGTGTCCCCTTATTAGATTCTGGGAGCCTAAACCAAACCCAGGCCACCCAATAAACAAAAGTTGGAGGTCTGGGTCACTACCTGGCTCTGTCCTTTCACAGATTCAAAACATAATTATGGAGCAGCCACTAGTGTCAGTTGCTAGATTTGAAAAGTTTCAAGTTCCAGGATGCTCTTTGCCCTCAAGGTATCTTGGGTAAGGCAGTTAATGGCAGATATCAAGCACAGATGTTGAACATGGACAGTGTCCCATGGTTCAGACTTGGAGATCTGGTCTACTCTTATGTTTGGGATGTCCATTCTGCATGTACGTGGATTTCCTGGGAAAGGTAGATGCCAAAAAGGGTGTCTATGAATATGGTTTAGAATTTATTACCACACAAAGCGAAGGGATATTTGGGGTGTGTGTGTGTGTGTGTGTGTGTGTGTGTGTGTGTGTGTGGTGTCTTGTTTTTCTCTAGCACTGACAAGGCAAACACTGTCCCCACTCTCAGGAGAACTTATTTCACATTAGTTTAGAGAAATGGCATAAAAACAAAAATAAAAGAACATTGTGAAATATGATAATTCCTAGGAAATTACTATAATACTGTTTTCATGGATGTTTCCTTTTTTTACCTAAAGTTGAAACTTCCATGTATATGAAACTCCACAGAAGTCCAAGTCTTCAGAGAAAGAGAAAGTTAGAGAACAGAGCATCAGGTTGACAGAAAAGGGGGTGGAGAGAGTAATACAGGAAGACCTCTCAAAGGAGGTAGCAGTTTGGTTGTGATCTGGAGAATCAGATTGATGGAGAAGTAAGGGAACATTAAAAGCTGTTGAAGTGTTGAGACCAAAAATGGCACAGGTCCATGATGATAGAGCTAACTGAACAGAAGCAATTCAAAATTGGCTTTAGGCATTAGAGTGCGTAGGATTGGTTGATTGAGTAGACACTGGTGGATTTTTAAGGATGCTACCAGGTTTTCAGTTCGGGTCTTGAGTGGATCAGTTCACTAAGATTAGCTAAGATTGTGGGAAGACCTATTTCAGAGACAGGCAAAGTACAAACAGAGGGTACATCATCCTGGACTCATGACTACGCAGAATGCAGAATGGCTGCCATGGTCGAGATGTTACTGTTGTTCTGTTTTGGTTCATCAGGAATAAGCCATTCTGAGTGATTATTGATGTCTGCCATGAACACAGGTGGGGAAGTATGGCACAGTGTTGGATATTTGCCATCCCTTCCTTATCAGATACAAGACAGCGTCCAGCTTGCAGGGCTTGGTCTGTTGGCCAATCTGTCTTGAAGCCTTTCTCTTGTCAGGCACTGTTCTAGACACTGTTGGAGTATATTGACTAGTTAACAAGAATCAAATATAATGTTTTCCTTCAAGTTTTAGTGCAAGAATCATCAGTGAAGCCAAAAAGCATTTTGTTCCTTTGAGAGTGGTAATGTGCACTATTCTTAGATGGTGTACAGTTGCCCGTGGCAGGGAAGGCTAAGACTTAGTCTAGAGTGTGGAGTTTTATACACGTGGCAACTTCTAGCTGAATTGGGCAGACAATGAAAATTTGCAACAACAGGATAAATATCCTATTCACAATTTTTTTTTTACCATTTTAATGCATGATGAAAAGAAATCTTGATTTTTACACTTTGAAAGTCTTAGCTGTGGACTACTAAGGGTAATACTCTTTGGATGGGAATAGGACCTCAATTCCCAGCTCATTTCAAATATCACTGGATCCAATGCCAAGTGCCTTGTGTCATTGGCCGGTCAAACCATACTGAGAATGCCCATTACAAAAAGATCTTTATTGCATTTTATCTTTTCAAAGCAGCAGCCCTTTTTGGCAGCTAGAGTTGCCTTCTCTGGATCCAGTTAGTGCCTATAAAGAAGGCTCAGGTTTCTGACAGCAATCAGAACACAGGTGGAGCTGGTCTGTTCACCCCCTGCCCCCATCCCAACAGCCTCCTGGCCTAGGCTAAATGGAAATTTAGTGGACCTCCTTGGGATTTGTCAGGAAAAAACAAACAACAAACAAACAAAAAACAATGCACATTTCAGGTGGGAAGAAAGTAAATCTGGAATCCAGGAAAGGAGAGGCAGCTTATATAATAATTGTCTTTTACCTCTGTACTGGCCTTTATATTTCACAAAATATATACGTTATTCTATTTGATTTCCCCTCCGAAGCATCCTGTGAGTAATATATTATTTTCCTCATTTTACAGATTTGGAGAGCAAGGCTTACAAAGAGAAAGTGACTTGACCAAATCCTCAGACTAAGAGATTGGACTTAAATTCAGATCTGACTTCATATCTAACCTTCAAGGGCAAACTTTATGGAAAGTAGAAAGGAACTAAAACTGATTGCATGCTACCTTGTGCCAGGAACAGTGACGTTCTGGGGTGGAGAAAATTAAATAGTGTTTACGACTTCATTTGTCATAACTGATACTACTCAAGGCATGATGTTTATTTATTCATTTTTTTAAGATTTTATTTATTTATTTGACAGAGCGAGAGATCACAAGTAGGCAGAAAGGCAGGCAGAGAGAGAGGGGGAAGCAGGCTCCCCACTGAGCAGAGAGCCCGAAGCGGGGCTTGATCCCAGGACCCTGAGATCATGACCTGAGCCGAAGGCAGAAGCTTTATTTAATCCACTGACCTACACAGGTGTCCCAGGGCACGATGTTTAAAATAAACAAATAAATATAAACCAATGACACGGGAATTGGAACCAGTACCGGCATTTACGTGTGGCCTATTTAGTGAAAGTGTAGGAATGATTTAGAGCAGGGGTCAGGAAGCTACAGCCCATGGGCCAAATCTGCATTTTTGTAAATCACAGCCAAGTGAAACATAACTGCTCCCATTCACTGTGTTGGTCTCATTGTGATGGCTTTTGTGCGGCTGAGACACTCCTGTGGAGCTGCAGCGGAGGTGCTTAGAGCCTAAAATCTTCACTACTGGCCCTTTACAGGAAAAAAAAAATTGCTGACCCCTGATTTAGAACACTCTTTTTCGTCTTGACTTCTCATCATGGACTCACTCCTGAAGGCCTTTTAAAAAATGAGAATTGTAGGGAAGGGTAGGTTGCCAACTGGCTAGAAATATCCATTTCTTACTTAGAGTCATTGGATCAGGTCTCACGTTCAGAGATGTCCTCTGGATGTGAGGTTAGGGATGTCTGGAGTGTGGCATAAAGGTTTGAGAATAGTACAAGAGAGGACTTATCCGCAGAGTTTCTTACTGTCACCTTCACGGATGGAACAATGGAGCAGAGGAGTTGTTAAAGACTGGATGTTTGTGCCCCTCCTCAAATTTATATGTTGAAATCCTAATTCCCAATGATGGTTTGGAGGTGGGGCCTTTGGGAGGTTAATAAAGCTTTATGAATGGGGGGGTTAGTGTACTTAAAAAAGAGACTCCCATGAGCTCCCTCATCTCTGTGCCAAGTGAGGGCAAAGCAAGAAGACCACCCGGTGAACCAGAAAGTGTGTTCTCATCAGACAGCAAATCTGCCAGCATCTTGATCTTGGATTCTCAGCCTCCAGAACTGTGAGAAATAAATGTTTGTTTCTTAAGCTACCCAGTCTCTGGTATTTTGTGACAGTAGCCCAGGCAGACTAAGACTGGGATGTATTGTTCAGGGCTGGCTAGGTAGAGGGCGACAACCCTCATATCTTGGTGCCCGACCTTTTTTTCTCACGTCCTAGTCCCACGTGAAGGGTCCCACATGCCTGTGCTCCACGCAGTCATTCAGGGACCCAGGGGCCTTCATGTGTGGCTCTACCACTTTCCAGGGCCTCGGAGACCTCCACTTGAGCCTTGGCCTGTAGCCAGTAGGAGAAAGGGAAGAACATACGAGGAACAGAGCAGGGGACGTTAGGGGCCATTCCTAGCAGTAATGTACGTCCCTTCTGCCCGCATTCTGTGGGGAATTAGCCGTGTGTTTTCATGTGAAATTGGGAAATGCAGTTTAGAAGCACGCCATAGATGAAGGAAATAGAGATGTTGGTGAAAAACCAATCAGATTCTGCCTCAGTGATCTGGAGGGATCAGATGAAGGGTTTTTGGTTTACAAGACTCTTACATGCTAAGGAGTCTCCTTCTTTCTTCCTTCCTTCTTTTTCCCTTGCTTCTTCTTTCCATTTCACTCCCTCCCTTCCTCCTTTCTTTCTTCCTTTCCTCCTTCCCCTTCTGTACCTCCTTCTGTTCCTTGTTCATAGTCTTATATATGTTCATAGTCTTATATAAGTCTGGTCCTTGGTCATGAAGACTATTAAAAAAAAACGCTAAGAACTAGTCCCTGTCCTGTGATCTGAGTTCCTAAGTTCATCTAAATTTATATAGAAAAAAATAGAAACAAATAAATGCAAGGATCCTAACCCCACCACAGCATTAGTGATGGAAAGCAGAGCTCGGACACCAGGCTGGAAGGGCAGAATGGATTGAGAACATTTGGCTTATGCATGTGTGAGTTTAAAGTGGTATTTAATTAAAAAGTTGCAAGCTCATGAAACAAAGGGTTTTGTTTGGCTCTCCCTTGTATAATCCCAGTTTCTAGGAAACAATAACTTGTGATTTATAGGGTTCCTTTTCACAGAAGTATGGAAGTTATATGTAGCTCATGTTTAAATAAGAAAACAAAATTCTCTGATGGTAACTCATTATCTGTCTGGCTAACAAAGGACAAAGGACAAATCCTGGAATATCTTTCTTTGCCATTTTGTATTTATGACACATCCTGTTGGTAAAACATTCTCAAGGCAAGTTCTGGAGTTTATTATTTTTTGTCTTCTCATTCTTCACGACTGCATCATTTTTTAGAAATGCCAGGCCAGATGGAAGCTTTCTTCCTTTTGGGTCAGGGGTGGAAAAGAGCCAGTGTGAAACCATGGGTAATGAATCCTACAGCGTGCGACCCACTTTTAAGAGGAGGATGGCCTCTCCTCTTCATAATTTATGGGCTTTGCATGGCCTTATTGGAGTTTATTCTAAGGAATGTTCTAGTTGGGGGTATAGATTGTTGTAGAGGTCCTCAGAGTTCCTCTGAAAGTCCCTTCTTATCTCTTTGAGGACATTGCACCATTTGAAATTATTTTAGTAACATTGGTCATTGTGTATTGTCTGTCTGTCTCCTATAATGCACTTATGAACCCTGAGAGGGCAGGAACCCGTTAAGGCTTATCCACTGTTGCCTCCCTGGTACCTGAAACAGGGCCTGGCCCACCCTGGGGGTCTGTAATATGAGGGGTGAGGGAGAAGGAGCAAATGAGTTAATGAGCGCATAGTGGCAGGGATAGTTGACAGACACTCTAGGTCCCCACACTGCTGCATCTAGAGGAGATGAGAGATGTACCCCAAGACTTTGTGCCTTTCCTGACCTGAGAGCAGTCATTGATTGGGGTTTATATAAACCCCATTGATTAGAGTTTATGGATTTGTCTTCCTTAATCACTCTGGAAAATTCCCACCGGAATATTAATGACAAAATCGTGTTCCATTGATTGAAACACTAATGAGGGGAAGCATCAGTAAATTCTTAATTTGTCCCTTAGGGAAAAAGTGCAGTGAATGTCTGTTTAGAAGCCTTAGTTACTACAATCCAACCCTAGCCTGAGGACATTTGGTCTGTTTCTTGGAGTGCTGCGGGGAAGGAAATGTTTTTAGGAAAATATTTGTTCTTCCAGATTTCCCTAATGAGAATCTTTTCTTAATGGGAACCAAGTCAATAAGTTGTCTGAGAATGAACAGTTCACTACCCTCCCAGCCACTTCTACGAATATGAGTCCACCCAGGCCCTGATTAAGTCCCTGGGAAGGATTCAGATGAAGAATGAAAAATCTTCCCTGTTCTCCTGAATTGGTAGGGCTCTACTTGGGCTCCCCATGGTCATTCCTAGAGGCAGTGAGATGTGGGTTACCAGTAGAGTAAGAATCATAGACCAAACACATACCAGCCATCAGAACTTGGGCAGGAGGCTTAACCTTTGGTGTCAGTTTTTCTCACCCAGAAAATGAGGATAATGGGAGCGTGAGCCTCATAGGTTGAGAGAGAATGGAGTAAGACAGTGCTCTGTGAAGGGTTTGGCATAGCATCAGGCACAAAGTAGAGGCTCTGCCCATGCTATTTGCTCTCGCTAGGGTTATTGTTATTCTAGCTCCTTGAGGAATGCCAGGGAGGGCTGAATTTTTAATAGCATGTTATAGAAGAAGCTGAAGTATCCCAGTGTAGATTGAGCTAGATGAAGTAGGGTATCTGCAAGTCACGGAGTGTGTCTTCTTGATTATCTCCCCCACTTTAGACAGGACTTCAGTCAAAATTATGCAATTTAAAAATTCCTCTTCCTAGCAAGTCTGAACATTCACGGCCTATTACATCTATTATACCTAATGGCATCACCGTAAATCTCAGCAATTATGGTGTCATCATGGTCTGAGGAGGACAATACTCGGCTGCATGGAAACTCATGCCGCATGTCCAAAGCACAGCGCAGACATTACTAATCGATCAGGGACTCTGTCTGCCAAGCCTAGACCCAGCCATGCATGAGAGCACATCACTCCAGAGTCTCTCTGCTTAATGAGATCATGACACATATTTCCTCCTAACTAAAGGAGGCCGTGCAAAGCTCAGGTTCCTGGTTCTGGTTGAACCACTAACCAGCTGTATGGCATTTAACTTTGTTTTTCTTCATTATAAAGCTTATATTTTATTAAAGCTCAAATAAACATCTCTCCAAGCTCTTCATGTGTATGCTGGGAGATTGACATGAGGGAAGATCTGATGTTAACTCCCATGGAAGTACCCTTTAAGTTCTAGAGAGAATTGGTTCAGAAGGTCGTGTCATGACTTATGGTCCATCTGCTCCTCAGAGCCCCCAAGATGGTTGTGACTACGGGATGGGGGTTGGAGTGGGGGTGGGGGCGGATCTCTTGTTCTCTACCCACATTTGTCTTGAAACTACTGCTTCTGTTTCACGTGATCTTGTGCACACTCTCTTCCATGGGGTACGTTCACTCAGCAGAGGATCCTTGCAAGGCTTTTTTCTAGATTAACAGCCTCCTTCCACAGCACACACCCTCTAGACGGTCTTTGTCAATGGACTAAGTTTGGGCAGAAGAAGGTGGGTTTGCACACTGGCCATCCCGTTTGACAAATCCGTCTAGCTATTTTACCACTGAGGTATTTTTTTTTCTCCCCATATCCTCCCCTTCTTCTTTTTCCTTCTGTTTTCTTTCTTAAAACTCACCACGCTACCTCTCAGAGGTCCCTGATCCCTTCACATAATCTTGGTGACTCCTCCCCCCCACACCTCTTTTTTGGACACAACAGCCAAAGTCAGAATCTTTCCATTGGAAATTCAGCCCGACTTAAGACTTGTCCCAGATCTTGCTTTATGGGTACCTAGAGGCACCGTAGTGGTGACAGACCCTTTCCTCAGAACAATGTCGATAACACTTATTATAATTATGCCTAGCTGGACTGGTACATGCAGGTATGTGCCCACATGTTGCCTCCGAATATTCTACCCATTCTCTCATTCTTCATTAATAGGGGTCCTGATTTTTAGTTGGCTTATTACCACCTGGTTAAAAAAAAACTGCTTCCTCTAGCTTACCTT
This sequence comes from Mustela erminea, assembly GCF_009829155.1. Taxonomy (NCBI): domain Eukaryota; kingdom Metazoa; phylum Chordata; class Mammalia; order Carnivora; family Mustelidae; genus Mustela; species Mustela erminea. The sequence goes on along the minus strand of NC_045614.1, from coordinate 24,205,202 downwards.
GTATCTATAGGAGCCAAGTAACTAAGCTGGGATTTAGACAGAAGTACTGTGTGGGATTAGTGGGATGTCTCCGAAAAAGGGAGAGAAGAAGGTGTCCTATTCCTTCCTTTAATCTGCTGTCAGGAATGCTAATGAGATGGTTTGACCTCCAGCAGCCATCTTGTACCATGAAGAGAAGTGCTCATCCCTTATCTTCGGAAAAGCAATAATGTGACAAAGTGTCTGATGACTCTGCCAAGTTGTCTAGATGCTCTAGCTTCCAATTCTTATCTATTTGAAAATAAAACTTCTAGCTTGTTTAAGCTCCTTTTATTCAGGCTAAACTATTACATCAAAATGCAATTCATTATTTTTAAAACTTGCCTCCTCAAACTTCTCTCACGTTTTACTCCAAAGCACCTAAGAGATGTGCCCACCCCCGCCCCGCACACACTCATTTTTAAAACATTTTTTTTTTAATTTGACAGACAGAGATTACAAGTAGGCAAAGAGGCAGGCAGAGAGAGAGAGAGAGAGAGAGGAGGAAGCAAGCTCCCTGTGGAGCAGAGAGCCGGATGCGGGACTTGATCCCAGGACCCTGAGATTATGACCTGAGCCGAAGGCAGAGGCTTAACCCACTGAGTCACCCAGGCGCCCCACACTCATTTTTAATTCGAAAGTTGAATGAGGGAAGCTGTATTCTAACAGATAAGCTGAATGGTAGAACAGAGATGCTCGCGGGACCTAAGAACATGGGGGCCACTGACATCTTCTGTCCTGCTAAACCTCTGACCCAGGCCAAGAAGATTCAAATGGCTCCCGGAAGATAGTAGCATGCGGGACATTCCAACTCTAACATCAACCTTATAAAGAAGACGAATGAATGTGGTACTGAGGAAGGCAGCGAACCCCATTATTCCCACGATGGGCTCCTGGGGAAACCGCAGACAGTTTTGTGGTTCAGATGACAGACGTCACCCAAAAGTTGAGGAGTTCACATCCACTGAAGTGCACATTTAAGAACAATCAAAACATAAAACAGATGTCAATATCAAAATACCGAGTGTGTAGTCCCCAAATTGAAGTCAAACATTAAAAATAAATTGAACTTCAAGCATGCATTTTTTCCTTTTTCAAGTATTTGACTGCTTTTCCAAAGGGACAGAGGTTACAGAAATCGAAGGAAATTGTTCCTTTTTGCAGCGGACTTGCCTCCACCTGGAGCCACACGGGACTTAGCCATGGGCTCCTTCACCTTGCCTGGAGAAAGTCTGATCATGTGAGTCTTCAAAGGTCTTTAGTCAGTTGGTTTTTGCATTCATCTTTGGATGAGAGAGACTGAAAAGACTTCTAGATTTGCTTAATCCAGACACAAAATCTTGTGTGAGAGTCATTGTATGTTCCTAATGGGCAGGCCTAGTGCTCTCATTTTAAATTTGATAAACAGAGATAATATATTGATCATAATGGGAAATGCCCAGCGAAGTCTCAATAAATTCAAATTCTACCCTTATTTTCCAACACTACTCGAATGCCAAGTCCACCGTTACTCTCAACTGCAAGTGATTTCTGTACCTCTCAGAAAATAAATTTTGTTCCTGATTAAAATAATTGGATATGTGCATTTTAGAACTATCAAACAAGGGGCCCCTGGGTGGCTCCATCAGTTGAAATTCTAACTTCTGATTTCGGCTCAGGTCATGATCTCACGGGGCGTGGGATCGAGCTCCGTGTGGGGCTCCAGGCTCAGCATGGACTCTGCTGGATAGTCTCTACGTCTGAACCTCCACCCACCCATGCTCTCTCTCTCTCAAATAAATAAATAAATCTTAAAAACAAACAAATAAAAAACTATCAAACAATACAGAGACATGAAGAAGAAACTAGAAAATTACCCCAAATCCTCCTAGATAACTACTGTTCATATATGGTGACAATATGTGTCCCTCAGACACGTGTTCCATGATAGTGGGGCTTAGGCTTTTATTCCAATGTCTATGAGGGCAGGAACTTTCTCTGTCTTATTTATTGCTGCCCCCCCCCCCCCCCACGATGCCTGGATGGATGTCTGGCACATAGCAGGTATTCAAAGTATTTTTTCCCTGAATTTGTAATTTCACATTTTCATGATTTTTTTTTTTTTGCTTCACATATTGTAGACATCTTTCCAAGTTAATGAATGTCAATCTATGACACAATTTTTAAAAGGCACCTGCTTTAGTGGATACTAAATATTATGTTTTCCTGTTTGTGCTACACGTGGACATGTATGTGTTTGATGATCTTAAAACATATCCCTGTGAGTGAAGGTATTTAGTCAAAGGCCGGGGCATATGACGCCAAACTCTGCTGCATATTACCAAACTTCCCTCCAGAAGATTTGTATGCATTTTCGCCCTCACCAAGTTCAAAAACAGGCTTATTGTCCCCCATCCTATCTGGAGAGCGCCATATCCTTGCCAATCTCATGGCTACAAATGTTACCTTAATATTAGTTTGATTTGCACTGTGATTATTTGTGAGCATGAGTGTCTTTTCATGTCCTTATTGGTTCTTAATAGTTTCTTTGTGTTTCTTTTCTAGTTCCCATTCTTAGCTCTGAGTATTGAGAGGTCTGTCCCTTTTTTGGTTGCTGATTAAACTATCCACTGGTTTATCTGTTTCACTGGACTTTCAAAGGATCACTTCTTGCATTTTTCTACTTTACCAATTCTCTATTTGTACCTTTATGAATCTCTTCTTGTGCTTCCCTAATTATCTCTATTTTTGAGGAAACCCTCATCTTGCTGTTTCTACACTTTTGTTTTCACAAATGTGCACAAGGAGGGATCTTTACCTGATTAGCTTTTGCCGTTTCCTACAGAATTTTGGGTGAAACGTTCCCATTCTGTTTTCCATATGTTTTGCATTCGTGGTTTTGATGTTCTCTTTAACATTAGAGATGCTATGGAGGTTTTTTCTTTTATTTTTCATTTGTTGGGCAGGGGGTTTGTTGTTGGTAGTATTTGTCCTTCCGTGTATTTTGTGTTTCGTTGTGGGTGATTGAAGAGTGCAGCCTGTACTGTTTTTACTTTCTGGAATTTTTTTTTAAAGTAATTTGGAACACTTTTGTACATGCTGCCTGAGTTTCTAATAAATATTCTTGGTTGTGGGACATAAAGCAGATATTTATGTAACAGATCACACCATTGAAATCTACTCCTGCTTGTTAATTTGTTTCCTATTTGCCCTGGTGGGGACTAAAGATGTGTATTAAGTTGCCCAACCTCTTAAATTTCTAGAGGCTTCTCTTTGTATCTCCAGCAACCCTTACTCTGAGTATTCTGATGTACTGGAGTGATTTCTTTGGCTTCTGTATTTTGATAGATGGTCTGTCTCTTCATCACCTCTCTGAATTAAAAAAGTAGGCAGTGGATGATTTTCTTATACATGTGCAAATGAGGAAACCGAGAGCGAGAAATTTTGAGTAACTGGTTCAAGTGCAAGGTAGCACAGCAAATGAAGAGACAAGCCAGGTGTGTCTGCCTCTAAGCTCAGGGCCTTGACCTACCACTATCATTATTTCCTGGTGTCTCATTCTCTGAGACTTCTGCCTGGTCTCTTTTAATTTCTTAAGCGCCTTGCCTATTCTGCACAGATACCTATAGAATTCTCTCGATCACTGTAGTACGAGAATTTTACTGAATTTTTTTCTCAGCATTGTATGATGTGTATCAATTTTGCCAGGATAGGTCAACCCTTTCAGTGCATACAGGCAGTTCTTCCTCAAGTGAATATTTGTTTTATTCTAATAAAAAAATCACCAATTACTCATTTTTTGGATACACAAGTATATATCCTATATTGAATTAGTATAATGTTACTTAATATACAGAATATGTGTGTGTATATATGTTGTCTTTCCCTCTATAGCTGCTATTCTTCCTTTTAACATTTTGCATTTATTTGTCATTATTTGCTACGTTTCATGTGGTTTTTTTTTTTTTACAAGATTTTATTTATTTAACAGACAGAGATCACAAGTAGGCAGAGAGGCAGGCAGAGAGAGGAGGAAGCAGGCTCCCCGCTGAGCAGAGAGCTGGATGCGGGGCTCGATCCCAGGACCCTGGGATCATGACCTGAGCCGAAGGCAGAGGCTTTAACCCACTGAGCCACCCAGGCGCCCCTCATGTGTTTTCTGAGCCCCGTTTTCTGTGGGAGTGATTCTGCCGCTTGCTTTGAATGTGGGTTTATGTCCTATAAAAGCACTTTCCCTTCTTTCTTTCCTAAGTTTTGCTAAGCCCCTATTCATTATATCAGTGTATTTACTTGACCCCTGAAATGGATCAACTCTTCTCCTACAACATGAGATGAGGGCGAGATGTTGATATTCTGTCCATTTCTCGAGCAAGGCAGCCCCCCTGCCATTGTTAACTTTGCCTCAGTCTCATCAACTGCCGGTTTGGTTGAAATGCCGGCACAAGACACCACCTCACTCGAGAGGGCGGGGCTTCCATCCCAAGGACCGGGTATCATTCAGATTTCAGTTGTTGCCATCTGTGGTATGAGCTGGCTGGTTTGGTGTGGTGACAGGCATTTTCCTTCTTTTAATCAGACTGTTGGCTGTTGGGGCTTTGGTGGAAGCATTTGCTGCTGCAGTTTTGTTACTTACTTGCTTCTGCCATGTGACAGGCTAGCAAACTTAGCTAGCTGGTACTAAGTTTATCTGCCCCTCCAAGGCCAGCCCTGTGCAGTGGGGTGAAGAAAGGTGGCGCTTGTAGGCACGTTGAGTAACTTAGTCTCAGGGGGTCTTACCTAGTGCCCAGTCCCTATCCTTTTTCAGGCTGAGACCCTGATGGATATTTTTGAGAATTGCTTGTTTTCAACCAAATCTTTTCATTCCTTCCAGAAGGAAACTCTGATTGATTTCCAGAATCTTCTTTGCATGTGCTGCCAATGGTTTCATACCTAAATGATATTTCTGGATATTTAAACTGTCGCATTGGGACCATTTCTGCTATTAGCGTCAATAATAATTTCTTTGTTATTTTTATTTCTTTAAATTCTTTTTGTTTGGCCTTCAGAGCGAAATTGTGTAATTCCTAGGCTTCTTGCACCTTTGCACCCCTCTTTTCCAGAATTTTCCTCCCCTCCTGTGTACCATTGAACTATTTCAGCTTTTTAGGATATTTATTTTTTATCTGCCTTCTGTTTTAATCATGTATATATTTGACCCGTGTTGGTCAAACTGTCAATGATTAAGGACAGGTTGTTTTTATTGTTGTTGTTGTTATTGTTTTAAAGATTTTATTTATTTATTTGACAGAGATCACAGAGAGGCAGAGAGAGGGGAGGGGCAAGCAGGCTCCCCGTAGAGAGCTCAATGCGGGGGTGGGGGTGGGGGGGGGTGGGGGTGGGGGGGTGGGGGGTGGAGTGGAGGGGGTGCGGGGGGGGGGGGGAGTGTGGGGGGAGAGAGCTTGATTCCAGGACCCTGAGATCATGACCTGAGCTGAAGACAGAGGCTTAACCCACTGAGCCACCCAGGTGTCCCCCAGCTTGTTTTTTAGTTAACAATCCCTGAAGACCCTTACCTTTGTGAAATGCAGCAAATACGGAATTTGTAGCAATGAAAAAAAAAAAGACATAAAGTGAAAATTTGAATTTTTATTAGATTCAACAAACAACATTACCTGCTATACATTTTTCTCAATGCTTGCTCTTCTTTTCCCTTTCTTATGCATCACAAAGGGTCACCAACAACTCACAGGAGCCCTGCTGTGAGGGCCTTCATGGAAAGCCCTTCAGGAGCACGGTCAAGGTCTTGTTAACCCACATGTCCTCGTTAGTGCCCTCCGAGCACGATGCCCCAGTATAGCATCTGTTGAAAAATAACCATTGACTATGTAAGACAATAATACAAGTAGCAAGTGTCTCCCGAGGTCAAAACTCTCAAGTTCATTCCTGACCTTCACAACTTCCTTTTGCATTGGAAAGATGCAGGTGCTCTTCTTCAGATTTATGGCCAAGGCTCAGCAAAGAACGGGTCTACACCCAGGAGGCCTTTATATTCATGCTGTTTTATTCGAGCCACGGTCTTTTCCCTCGGATGCCGTTTCATGTCTCTGCGGGGAGTACAGAGCGTGGTGTGAAAGACGAAGCAGGATATTAGCCGGTCCAGGGCCTGGGCCAGGTGTGAGCATTCGGTCTTCTGTCCGTCACTTTATTTATCATCCTTCTCTTGAGGACTCTGTGAAGAGCCTCCGATTCCCGGTCACACAGACAGACTCTGTGCTTGAAGAGCGTGTTAGAATGAAACGCTTATTGCGCGTAATACTGTCCCCAAACGAAGAAAGAATGATCAAGCCTGTGTACTCCGGAATATACTGGAAGGCGTGGCTGAGGAACTCGCCGCCGTGAGGATGGCAGCTGAGTGGCAAGTCAGCCGTCACTGGTGGGGAAATCACAAGGACTAGGATGAGCAGAAGGATCAGCCGGTGCCCGGCTCTAGAACCTAGGGTCTGTGCAGCACAGAGAACCGAACTACCCCGGAGGCATGCAGGGATCCTCAAGGGCCTGCCCTTGACCGACGGAGAAGATCACCAGGAGAATTCCTGATAAGGTAAGGGCACAGCAGACTTGCACTTAAAGAGCTGGGGTGATGCAGCATGAGACGGTAATCTCCGGGGCAAAGGGCTGTGGTTCTGACACACTGCATCAGCCTAAATTGTAGGTGTGCGCTTGAAGTGTGTTGTCTGTGGACCTCTCTTGACTGGTTAGATCCTTCCTTTGCTGTGCCCCATGGCAATCTCAGTTTGCATGGAGTTTTCTCATTTGTCTCATGATTATAGATTCCTTGTCTGTGAAGCTGTCTAATGCTAACTTTTGGTCTGACGTGTCGCTTGTGTACGTGAAATGCATGGACACGAGCCTCTGACAGACCGTAGGCATTCAATCAATGGTTTGCACTTGCTTCTGGCTTCCTGGACCCGATATCTGGAGAAAGGCTGTCAGCTGTGATAACCTCAAAGCCTCGTGTTGTGTTCCTGTTAACAGAGAGATGAGAAAGGAAAGCCCTGAACAGGCAGACGAGTGACTGAGCCCAAGGATAATAAGTGACCACATTATCCAGAAACAGCACAGAAGAGCTGATTGTTGGCAGCTTAGAAATATTGTTAGTGTTTTTCTTTCCTTTGAGTCAGGAAAGGGACTTGACTTCATAAGCAGCTTCAGACGGATCTTTTCAGAACTTTATAATGTGGCATATTGTTTGATAAAAATCTGTTGGTTTAATGAAGGACTCGGAAGAAGCAATTCTCATGTATGTCAACATGAGAATGTCTTCCCCCAGGAAGACATTGGGTCCATTGAGTTCAATGAGTTGGGATAGTTTAGAATGACTTGGTGAGCAGGCACTGGGCTTAGGGAAAAATACAAGCAACTTGAAGCCTTGAACAAATAGCTAGATAGGGTGTCATCAGGGTCACTCAGACTGTATTTTGAGTGAGGTTTCAGCACTAGGTTTCGTTTTCTAGATGGACACGAGAGTTACCCCTCTCTAGCCCAGTGGTTCTTAGCTGAGCACATTTTTGCTCCGTGTGAAAGATTTGGTGATGTCTGAAGACAAACTTGACTGTCATTGCCGGGAGGAGGAGTGTGCTGCCATTGGCATGTCGTGGGTAGAAGCTGGGGATGTTGCCAAACATCCTACAATGCACAGAACAGCCCCATGACAAAGCTTTATCAAGCAGTTTAAGAAAGCTGGCTCTAGAGAGATTTTCTGATATAAGGGACAACTCTAGGGAAGTTATTCCTAAAGACTTCTCTCTGTAAGAGAACTTGACAATTATCAGCTCCAAGACCCTTTGTACTCAATCCCCTACGTGGTCAGATGACCCCTGGATCTTTGAAATACATCTCTGGGGCTGTGCTCACAGATATGCAGGCCTTAGATCGTAAGCTCCTCCTCCACATACAAAGCAGGTATAGGCCAAGTTCTTTACGCCCTCTGCCCTGGTGCTTCTAACTGTTACGCCGTTGCCAAGCCTTGCTGGCAAGGCTGTGTCTTTCCAACATAAAGCACTTGAGATTGATGCAATCATGGGGACTGTCATTTCATTGGTCCTTACTTTGGGAGCACGGAGGGCTGCAGGTAGGGGTAAGAGGAGCAGGGCACCTTCACTAACTGGTGGTGCCCATAGTCTCCCCCTTTGCTGCCTTTTGACACGTTAGTACCACACAGGGAGGGATTCTAGTGCACGACAGCTCCAGGCCACTCTAGTGCACAACACTTTCCAAGAGAGTTCTTGGCCTAGCAGATCAGGTGGACAAGGGCCCTTGGGGCTAGAAGGAGATTTTCTTAAGGTGACTTTGGTCTCCACAACCGCCTTTACTTCAGTTCTGCCCTGACTAAACCACTTCCCAACATGGCTTGCCAAAGAAGGCTTTTTAACATTCACTTGTGGCCATTCCGAACAACGACAGAGGTGTCACCAAGACAAATTTCATCAGGTCCGCTCGGGTGTCAGCTGCGTAGAACTTGGATGATGCAAGGTTCTCCCCAGGAGGAGTATCCTCTTCCATTTATACCCTGAGTCTGTGAGAGGTGGAGAACCTTCTAGAAGTCCAGTTTGGCAAACATGGATGCGACTTCCTCACAGATTCAACCTAGCAGGCAGAAGAAAGCATGGCAGAATGTGGATTGCACACAAGGGGAGCTCGACTCAGCCTGGGGTGGCAAGGCAGGGTGGAAAGAGTTGCCTGCAAAGAACCTGAGTGTGAGACTTGTGGGAGGAGAAGAGGGAAGACTCCGCTGGTCATAAAGGACAAGAACCATTCAGATGAGGAGGCATTTTGCCATTAACAGTAAAGAGTGAAAAGCCTCCATTTGCTCTTTCTTCCCTTGATCTTGAGTGCTAGTCCTTCCCCCACCCCACTCCTCTTTTGCTTTACTTTCTCATCTTCTTTCCTTTGGTTTCCTCTTCTTGGAATTATAAGAAGTGTCTGCCCTGGGCAGGCCCCATGCCTCCTCCTTCCTAATTCTCAGGCATGCAGTGCTGTGGACTTAAACCCTGGATTTTCGAGGTTATGGCACCTGTAAAACAACGAACTCACAAAGCAGTGAAATAATGGTCAATGAAACAGAACAGCTACTCCATTCGGGACTTTATAATCAAGCAGAGGGGAAGGACACGTCCATTACAATGATTATCAACATTACAGCGCAAAATGCCTACCATGGACCAGGCCCTAGAGGAGACATTGAATGGCCATTATCTCTCATTGTGACACCACTCTTCAAGATGGGCTTATTTCTGTTTTAACAATGAGGGGTAGGAAAAAACCCAAGAGACACGGGCCTGAAGTAATCTGGAATGCAATATTTGATTGGTAATAGAAATCCTTTTTTAAGATAAAAAATTTAATATATGTATTTGAAGCTTTGAGGGATATTGTCATAAAGTAAGAGAAAGTTTTGGTAATAGTTTGATAAAATTTTGGATAAGACATAATTACAGCCCCATAAATCACATATTTTACATGTGAATGCTTGGTATATCTCACCCATCTCATTGCTTCAAAAACTATATTATAGTTCATGAGGGGAAAGGAGATAAGAGATAAGAAAGAGTCATAAAGTGAAAGCTCCAAAAGCTGCAGGAGCTGTCACAGATCAATGAATTTCTAACTGTGGGATTTTCCAGTATAACCTTATTGGGTCTCCTAGCCAGTGTTTGCCCTTGACATTGGACTTGAAGGAGGTGGAAACGTCTTTGTTTTAATCTATATTTCTTTTAAATAAGGAAGCTAGGCTCAGAAAGTTATATAACATCCCCCAAATGACACAGTTAATAATAATTAATAAGAGGAATAATTCATAAAAATAGGAACAGCTGATAGACACTACACAAGATGTTTCCCTAAAGATACAAACGTAGTGATCCGAAGGGGCACGTGCACCCAAATGTTTATAGCAGCAATGTCTACAATAGCCAAACTATGGAAAGAACCTAGATGTCCATCAACAGATGAATGGATCAAGAAGATGTGGTATATATACACAATGGGATACTATGCAGCCATCAAAAGAAATGAAATCTTGCCATTTGCGACGATGTGGATGGAACTAGAGGGTATCATGCTTAGCAAAATAAGTCAAGCGGAGAAAGACAACTATCACATGATCTCCCTGATATGAGGAAGTGGAGATGCAACATGGGGGGTTAAGGGGGTAGGAGAAGAATAAATGAAACAAGATGGGATTGGGAGGGAGACAAACCATAAGTGACTCTTTTTTTTTAAAATTTTTAATTTTTTATAAACATATATTTTTATCCCCAGGGGTACAGGTCTGTGAATCACCAGGTTTACACACTTCACAGCACTCACCAAAGCCCATACCCTCCCCAATGTCCATAATCCCACCCCCTTCTCCCAACCCCCCTCCCCCCAGCAACCCTCAGTTTGTTTTGTGAAATTAAGAGTCACTTATGGTTTGTCTCCCTCCCAATCCCATCTTGTTTCATTGATTCTTCTTCTACCCACTTAAGCCCCCATGTTGCCTCACCACTTCCTCATATCAGGGAGATCATATGATAGTTGTCTTTCTCTGCTTGACTTATTTCGCTAAGTATGATACGCTCTAGTTCCATCCATGTTGTCGCAAATGGCAAGATTTCATTTCTTTTGATGGCTGCATAGTATTCCATTGTGTATATATACCACATCTTCTTGATCCATTCATCTGTTGATGGACATCTAGGTTCTTTCCATAGTTTGGCTACTGTGGACATTGCTGCTATAAACATTCGGGTGCACGTGCCCCTTCGGATCACTACGTTTGTATCTTTAGGGTAAATACCCAGTAGTGCAATTGCTGGGTCATAGGGCAGTACTATTTTCAACATTTTCAGGAACCTCCATGCTGTTTTCCAGAGTGGCTGCACCAGCTTGCATTCCCACCAACAGTGTAGGAGGGTTCCCCTTTCTCCACATCCTCGCCAGCATCTGTCATTTCCTGACTTGTTGATTTTAGCCATTCTGACTGGTGTGAGGTGATATCTCATTGTGGTTTTGATTTGTATTTCCCTGATGCCGAGTGATATGGAGCACTTATTCATGTGTCTGTTGGTCATCTGGATGTCTTCTTTGCAGAAATGTCTGTTCATGTCCTCTGCCCATTTCTTGATTGGATTATTTGTTCTTTGGGTGTTGAGTTTGCTAAGTTCTTTATAGATTCTGGACACTAGTCCTTTATCTGATATGTCGTTTGCAAATATCTTCTCCCATTCTGTCAGTTGTCTTTTGATTTTGTTAACTGTTTCCTTTGCTGTGCAAAAGCTTTTGATCTTGATGAAATCCCAATAGTTCATTTTTGCCCTTGCTTCCCTTGCCTTTGGCGTTGTTCCTAGGAAGATGTTGCTGCGGCTGAGGTCGAAGAGGTTGCTGCCTGTGTTCTCCTCAAGGATTTTGATGGATTCCTTTTGCACATTGAGGTCCTTCATCCATTTTGAGTCTATTTTTGTGTGTGGTGTAAGGAAATGGTCCAATTTCATTTTTCTGCATGTGGCTGTCCAATTTTCCCAGCACCATTTATTGAAGAGGCTATCTTTTTTCCATTGGACAGTCTTTCCTGCCTTGTCGAAGATTAGTTGACTGTAGAGTTGAGGGTCTATTTCTGGGCTCTCTATTCTGTTCCCTTGATCTATGTGTCTGTTTTTGTGCCAGTACCATGCTGTCTTGATGATGACAGCTTTGTAAAAGAGCTTGAAGTCCGGAATTGTGATGCCACCAACGTTGGCTTTCTTTTTCAATATCCCTTTGGCTATTCGAGGTCTTTTCTGGTTCCATATAAATTTTATCATTATTTGTTCCATTTCTTTGAAAAAGATGGATGGTACTTTGATAGGAATTGCATTAAATGTGTAGATTGCTTTAGGTAGCATAGACATTTTCACAATATTTATTCTTCCAATCCAGGAGCATGGAACATTTTTCCATTTCTTTGTGTCTTCCTCAATTTCTTTCATGAGTACTTTATAGTTTTCTGAGTATAGATTCTGTGCCTCTTTGGTTAGGTTTATTCCTAGGTATCTTATGGTTTTGGGTGCAATTGTAAATGGGATTGACTCCTTAATTTCTCTTTCTTCTGTCTTGTTGTTGGTGTAGAGAAATGCAACTGATTTCTGTGCATTGATTTTATATCCTGACACTTTACTGAATTCCTGTATAAGTTCTAGCAGTTTTGGAGTGGAGTCTTTTGGGTTTTCCACATATAGTATCATATCATCTGCAAAGAGTGATAATTTGACTTCTTCTTTGCCGATTTGGATGCCTTTAATTTCCTTTTGTTGTCTGATTGCTGAGGCTAGGACCTCTAGTACTATGTTGAATAGCAGTGGTGATAATGGACATCCCTGCCGTGTTCCTGACCTTAGCGGAAAAGCTTTCAGTTTTTCTCCATTGAGAATGATATTTGCGGTGGGTTTTTCATAGATGGCTTTGATGATATTGAGGTATGTGCCCTCTATCCCTACACTTTGAAGAGTTTTGATCAGGAAGGGATGCTGTACTTTGTCAAATGCTTTTTCAGCATCTATTGAGAGTATCATATGGTTTTTGTTCTTTCTTTTATTGATGTGTTGTATCACATTGACTGATTTGCGGATGTTGAACCAACCTTGCAGCCCTGGAATAAATCCCACTTGGTCGTGGTGAATAATCCTTTTAATGTACTGTTGAATCCTATTGGCTAGTATTTTGTTGAGTATTTTCGCATCTGTGTTCATCAAGGATATTGGTCTATAGCTCTCTTTTTTGATGGGATCCTTGCATAAGTGACTCTTAATGTCACAAAACAAACTAAGGGTTGCTGGGAGGAGGGGGGGGTTGGGAGAAGGGGGGTGGGGTTATGGACACTGGGGAAGGTATGTGCTATGGTGAGTGCTGTGAAGTGTGTAAACCTGGCGATTCACATACCTGTACCCCAGGGGATAAAAATATATTATATGTTTATAAAAAATAAAAAATTAAAAAAAACAAAGATGACCGTTTGCTTTGTCATAAAGACTAGCTATAAATGGACATAAAGATGCTTAGCACAGTGCCTGACATAGAGTCAGTTCTCAATAAGTGTAGGTATTATTATTGAAGTTTGCCTATTTATGGCTTGCCCAAGCCCAGAAAAATGTGTCTTCTCTCCATGCACTGGATTCTTCCATTTTTTTTTTCCCAGAAAGGTAAAAGTCATCCAAAGTTATATTTAGCTGTGGATTTAAGGCTGCCCAAGCAAATTCAAATAAATTCCTATATTTTATAAAAGCAATTATTCCTGTCATTAATACTGATGTCTGGGTGTCTACATCCCTACTTCATGTCCTTCCCACTCCCCCAGGTTTGTGCTGTTTTCTGAATATTAGCTTACAAAAATATTTTATTGCTGTTGTTTGTTTTCATGACGTGGAATCCTTCTTTTTTTTCAAATACAGTCATATGCAGAGGGCTAACATATAGAATAGACCAACGCTAATCTTCTCTCTTTGACATGGTGTGGGTGTTTGCTCTTATGCCCTCCCCATTTTGATATATTTCCTTCTGCATTCCAGGGACACCCTGAGGGGTTTCCAAAGGAACCTTAGGATTTCACTGAATGTGTCTTAAGAACCACCCATACAGTAGAAACCAGGCCTTGAAAAGATCATCTTGAATCTGAAGTGCTAATATTTGAGAAAGTGAAGTATTTGATATAGAAAAAAAAAAACCCAGAACCGTATGAATGTGATAACAGTATTCCTTCTGGGCTTCCCAGGAGGTCTGTGGAGACAGTCCTGGCATAACAGGGAGTGGGAAAGGGTGGGCTCCCTGAGGTCCCCCCAGTACCCATCCAACATGGATGAGATCGAGTTCCCTGCCCTGTATTAGGCTGTCCAGGACTCCAAGCATCTATGTGGAGCTGGAGCATATAATTCAGTCATCCATGCATCTCCAAATATTTTGATATTTTGGTAATGCGTCATCACCCCAGTGGTCCAGCCATCCAACCCACCTTACCAACTACAGAGCACAGTTTCCATCTCTGATATAACTCCCCCCTCCCCCCTGCCAAAGTCCTCTCCACAAGCTTCTCCTCAATTTCTGGGGCCAGAATTCACGTCTTTTGTGTGTTTGTTCATTTCTGCCAGCCCCCCATTCCTCTGTCTCCCTCACATTTGCATCTTGCCCGGGGCAGTGCTTTGCAGAAAACAGACAGGGAGATACTCCCTGAATCCAGCTGAGTGGATGCTGTGTGGATTAAGTCCTTGGTCAGCTACCTGCGTTTTTCATTTGGCATTGCTTAATTAGCACTCCCTACAAAGTCAAACCCAGGATGGATCATTTCCAAAGAAAAGCCAAAGCTTTTCTCTCTCTCTCTCTCTCTCTTTTTTTTTTTTTTTTTGGTTAAGATTTTATTTATTTATTTGGCGCAGAGATATTTATTTATTTGGCACAGAGAGAGTGAGCATGAGCAGGGGGAGCTGCAGAAGGAGAGGGAGAAGAAGATTCCCCGCTGAGCAAGGAGCCCGATGTGGGCCTCGATCTCAGGACCCTGGAATCATGACCTGAGCGGAAGGCGGATGCTTAACCGACTGAGCCACCCAGGCACCCCAAGCTTTTCATTTCTAATTCTCTTCCCTTTGGATGTCCAAAGGAGACGAGGCAAGATATAATCATCCAAGTTACTTCTTCAACATTCCGGTTTCATTCAGCTTGATCCTGAATGTCAGCTAGAAGCTGTGAAATTCCTTTTTTGAGTGAGACCATTTCCATCTTGGTTTTCAGTAAATATAACGAACTTTTGACCATCTGTTTGTTCCTTGAACGTTAAGCCAGCTAGTTGAGGTGACTCTTATCTGTTCATGGTTTGGCAGATCTTCTTAAGCCTGATACTTCCCATACAAAGACTTGCTTTTGGAGATTTCAGCACCTCTTGCCTGAGTGATTGCAGAACAGAGGGAGAACTGTTGTTTGAATCAAAGACAGTGCTCAGAGAAACTATTTCAGTGGGCTAAATTATATACACAGACATTTATTGGGAAATTTATTGCATACAACGCCAAGTATTAAGACAATTGCAAAAATAAATACCATATCCTAATGAGGGAGACAGAACCCCTGTCCTCGAGTAGCTAATCAAGTACAAGGCAAGAAATGCTGGCACGTGATTAACTAGAAACATTCTTTCGTTGTTTATATCCAGTTTTGCGTTAGGAATTTATGGCATCTTACAAAAAAAAAAAAAAAAAAAAAAAAAAAGCATACCAGGCTGGGGGGAGGGGGCAGAAAAAACCCAAAAACTTGAAAAAGAAAGATCAGGAAAGCAGAAAACAAAGTCAGCTAGAGCCAAAATTGAGGCCAGTTCATGAAATATACCCCCAGAAAACTATAGGAAAGCCAGATCCTTCTCTGACATGTCCACAAAGATATCCCCAGTGAATGACATGTAGTAGACATACAGTAAAAAAAGAGATGCAAAAGGCACTCTTCTGTTTTAGGTCTCTGTAGCATCTCTCTTAACGTCAACAGAACCACATTTGGAAGATTCAAAATTTGATGCCACCTTCGCTGGACTGGACTTTACCCAAAAACTGGAAGCCAGAGAACCTACTGCCATATTTTTCAACCTGAGATGAATGTGTTTTGTTGGAAGAAAGTTGTATTGTACTATTCTAGTGGCTATGACCTTTCTAAAGCATTTCTCTTGAATTGCATCATTCTTAACATTTTATCTTGATAGGGTTTTTCGCCCCTTGTTTCTAATTTCCATCTTTCCAACTGAAGGCACATAGAGAACAGGAAATTCTTCACAAAGATGCTTTCTATCTCTGTATATTTTCCTGTTTCCTGAGCATATAGTACAACATGTTGGGTGTAGTGAGTACCTAATAATGACTTCTAAAATTTTTATGTTATTGGACATCAACAAGTGCTAAGTCAGTGTGAGATGGGGCTCTTGTACAAACACAGATGATGTGTGGCAAAACTCGAGTTACATATTAACAGCCAGTAGAGTTTAGAAAGCCAGTGTGTGCATGTGTCTTATCACTCCATCAAAGTTCATTCTTTGGCAACATGATTCTAGACTTTTCTGATACCAAATTTGCAGGAGGGGTAGAAGAAATTAAGACATGAGGGTC
The DNA here is from genome assembly GCF_009829155.1 of Mustela erminea. Taxonomy (NCBI): domain Eukaryota; kingdom Metazoa; phylum Chordata; class Mammalia; order Carnivora; family Mustelidae; genus Mustela; species Mustela erminea. The sequence goes on along the minus strand of NC_045614.1, from coordinate 24,189,075 downwards.
AGGAGGGAAGGGGATATGATGTGAGAGGCAAGCCCTAAGGGCTCCAGGATGTGGGATGCAGCTTTTGATGGAGAGTATGGATTGAAGAGAGAAAGAAACTTTCTACTATCCAAAAAATAAGTAAAAAAGAAGAGAAGAAGAGAAGAAGCAGGGTCATTTTTAAAGGAATAGCATGGATTATAAATTAGATCTTTAAAAAATATTCCTGAAGGGAAACAAGCAAAATTAGATGTATGTTTTTGAAATTTTTATTAATTTTGCCTCCTGTAGCATGTTTGTTTGTTTATTTACTTATTTTTAAAATATTTTATTTATTTATTTGACACAGAGAGAGATCACAAATAGGCAGAGAGGTAGACAGAGGGAGAGGGAAGCAGGCTTCCTGCTGAGCAGAGAGCCTGATTCGGGGCTTGATCCTAGGACCCTGAGATCATGACCTGAGCTGAAGGCAGAGGCTTAACCCACTGAGTCATCAAGGCACCCCCTGTAGCATGTTTATTTAAACAAGTAATCAGACTAGAACTACAACCCAGGGGACAACTTGGGTCACAAAAAAGTGACATATTTTTACTTCAATACTTATATTCTTGGTTACACCAATCATAAGTACTCAGAGAATTAGGAAATCATGTGGCCAGGCAGGAGTAGGACAGAGCAAAACTCTTCATGCACTATTCTAATGTTTTTGAAAAAGTAACATGAAAGCCTAAAAGTAATAAATTTCATTAGTCAATTAATTCAAAGAGCAATGAGATAGTATTTTCATCTAGAAAATCAACAAATGCTTTGATAAGTATCTATATGTATGAAATGGATTCTGAGTTTTTAATGCCCAAACCCCAAACATTCAAAACCCATTATGTTTAAAAACCTGGGGAGATTATAAATTGAATCAGAGCTTCTAGAAAATAATATGGCATTAAAAATATTTGTACCTCTTGGTGGAATAATTATTCTAAAGCAGTAATTGAAAATGGAGTCAGAATATGGAATATTATATCCCCAGGTTTTAATGAATATGTAAAGAAAGTAGATACTCATGTATATAAAATTACCTCAATTTCTTAAAAAAAAATCTATGTACTTATACTCCTACATAGACAAAGGGCGGCTGTAAGTAAATTCTCCAAATGTCAGATTTTATTGGACATTTGGAATTATGGGTGAGAGTTTTCGTTTTGTTGTTTTTTGTGCTCTTAAAATCTATATGGATGAGTATGGCTTTAATAATGTGACAAAAATAAACATTTTTGGGGGAAAATAACTATTTCATAACCTAAGCCCGTCTCATTCACTTTGCCTAACAAAGGATTCTGTTAAAATTTCTACCAAAGAAACTTGACATGCAGACCTATCAAATAGATTTGTCACTGTCTCTTCAAAGAAGGAAACTCTGTTTCAAATTCATCTTTAGCCCAAAGCAGCTAATTTGATTTTATCAGTCATCAGCAAAGCCCTTACATTAAATAATTTATGCATTTTTTTTTTTTAGCCCCATCCCTACAGGGCAAGATTCAAAATTTAATGGAAACCATCACACCATTAGCCCGCTACAGCTCATCTAACATCCTGGCTTTGGGGAGCCTGAAGCCTGAAGTATTGAGCAGTCACCTCGAGCATGTTCATATGATCTGACAGCACCAGCGAGGAATGCAGAGGTAGGAGGAAGGAGGCAAGGAAATCACAGCGTGCACGTGTCTGCCCTGGGACAGGAGACCATGAGAAGAGACCCAAGGATGCCGGTGGCAAAAGCAGGTGCAAAGATGATCCTCCAATAGATGCCCGTGGATGGGCTATTTTCACAAAAAGTTAACTAAATTGTCAGCCCCAGAGTACCTCTCCTCGCTGCACGACGTTCCCAGCTCAGCCCCCTTCTCCCGGGCGCCTGCTGTGTATCTGCTTCTTGTTACCAGTCCAGCTCCTCTCCAGCCTTATCTCAAATCATACCTGTGCTCGTTTTCTGCGTCTCCTCACTTCCCTTTCTGGCTGTTGCTGGCGTGAGAACTGAATTTAATTTGTTCATCGTTAACGGTCTTTTCATCGCTCGTTTCCTTGGGAAGTTCTGACACTTGTTTATTCCCCTGACAAGTCCGTCTTGACCGTGGGTCGGACGTGGCTTGTCAGACGCTTTGAAAACAAATCTGCTGGCCGCCAGGGAATCCTGACGAAGGGTGTTCCCGGCTTTTGTTTCCGGACCCAGTTTTGGAGACAGGTAGCGAGAGGAGGAGCCACGTTATTTTTAGAAATATCATCTCTGTTTCACGTGTGCTGGCGAGAGGGATAGGAGGGATGCTTTTAGAAGGACTAAAGTAGTATTCAGGTCTGTGCTCTTTGTTAAGAGAGATTTGTGAGATGCTGGGATAAAATACAGATGCTAGAATAAAACCTTCCTACAGGAAGGGCAGAGAGGAAAGTTCTGTTAGACTCCTTAAGGAACCAGCTCTCTGTTTCCTCTCCAGTCTGCTTTTCCCCCCTTTCACCAAGGCGTATGAAATTAAAGAAGGTGAGGGTGCAAACTTCCATGTGGAAGCTGAGTACATTCTGGGGGTGTAATGCACAGTACTGTGATTATAGTTAGCCATAATGTATTATATACTTGAGACTTGGAAAGAGAGTAGATCTGAAAGGTACTCCACACTGAAAAGAACTGGTAATTATGTGACAGGATCAAGGGCTTAACTAAGAGGTTGGTGGTAATCATTTTGCATTGTTTAAGAGTACCAGCCCAACACACTGTGTATCTTAAGCTTACACAGTGTTATATGTCAAGGATATCTCAATAAAGCTGGAAAAAATTTTAAGCTGGAAAAGGTGAAATCCAATGTTCCATAGCTTTCATCTGGCAAGGAGAAGCAGAGATGGCAGGCGACACTCTCATGATACTAGTCATGCTCTATGCAGAGTAATTCGAATAAAAAAACACGCCCCACTTGCAGAGATTAAAAAAAAAAAACAAAACAAAACCAACAACAACAACAACAAAAAAACCCAAAAAAAACCACAGAACCTTTTTTTGTTATAGAAACTCCCAAATTTCAGGCATCTTTCAGGTGTTTCTCAAATCGACTGTCCATCCAGACTTCGCTTCGGCTTGGCACTGATGAAATAGGGCACGCCCCCAAATCCAGCTGTGGTCCAGCCGTGGAAGTTCAGCAACATGGGGGCTGTGCTTACCACCACTCTCTCCAGCTTCATCCGGGGAGACCGGCCCAGGGGCTTATGTTGTTAGCCTATACCACGTCTCATTCATTCATTTATTCATTTGCTTGTTTGTTTAGGATAGCATGAAGGGATGAGAGAGATCGCTTTATTCATGATCTTTATTTTTTACCATTTTACCCATGCCATAACCATGCCTGGCTTTGAGCCAGGTGAAGCTATGATTCAGGCTTCCCGGGGAACTAACCTTCTTGTCAGTCTTACCTAAGCCTATCCGGGAAGGTGGCTATTACCACCCCGTGAGTAGCACTCCCCTGGTTACATCTTAGCACAGAATCTTTCTCTAGCTTTAGAGTCCCCACCCCCCCACGTCAATGGCAGCTTGTTAATAACAGTTATTCTCAGGGGCTGCCCAGGGAGCTGGACTCCCAACGGCCTTCCCAGGTGATTCTGATGCAGGCATTCTCTTTCATTCACTCCAGTGTCGGCATGGTGGTTGGGAAAGCGGTTTTATTTATTTATTTTTAAAGATTTTATTTATTTGACAGACAGATCACAAGTAAGCAGAGAAGCAGGCAGAAAGAGAGGAGGAAGGAGGCTCCTTGTGGGGGCTTCTTGAGCCCCATGTAGGGCTCGATCCTAGGAGCCTGGGATCATAACCTGAGCCGAAGACAGAGGCTTAACCCACTGAGCCACCCAGGTGCCTCGCGAAAACAGTTTTAAAATGAAAGAACAGGAGGCTGATTTTCCACTCTTCTGGGTTTTATCCTGAGAGTATTTCTCACACTTGTGTCTTTGCTGCCTTTGTTGCCATGGTTCAGCTCCTCTCTCAGGGGCATCGGTCTGCAATCACTGGGCTCCTTATAGCCCCCAGGAAGAACGCATTCTCTCTCCTCCCACCTGACCGTGGGTAATTCTTAACTTCGTGCCCTGCTCTTCCTTCCTCCTATCACTGTAGCACCTGCAAAAACTCAGATGTGAGGACCCTGAGTTCAAAACCCACTTCTACTCTCAAGCTGCTCGAGGTGGGCAAGTTACAGAACCTCCTTCAGCCTCCCTGTCTGTGAAATGGAGAGTAACAACCCTGCTTACCTCGTAGGGATATGGCAAAAGAGAGAAGAGTCAGTGCGTGCCGACATTCGCTACATGGAGAAAACTTCAGCACAATGACAGCACATGTCAATGTCAGCACAATGTCAGCTCAATATGCTTGCGAATCATTCGCAGTGTTCTTGCATTTCATTGTATTTAATTCAGTAGGTGTGTATTCAGCTTATACTAGGCTTATTACTGCTTTTGAATCAACCATTAGGGCAATTTTCCCTTTTCTTCCCAGACAGAAGTGTTTTTAGCCCACATTAGCGTTTCCTCTTTGCCTTAATGTCTCCCTTTCGGATCACTGTGAGTTCTTCCCATCTTCTCTTACAGCTTTTCTTTCAAGCAAGGTTCCTAATATTCAACCCCGCTTTTTTTTTTCCCTTCCCATTCAGCACAGCCCGATTCTTGCCACAGGGGCTGGAAAGAGCGCAGCAACCCTTAGTCATCCAGCAACTGCGACAGGGACAAGGTGCACCCTTTCCTTTTAATTAAAAGGCACTCAGCGAGGGCCTCCTTCTAATAGGGAGGTAAATCAGCCACATTCCTGGGGGAGAAACAGTTTAACTTACATTTTACTTGCATTTTCACTCCCCCCAGGTTCCTATATGTTGCCTACCACTTTATTTGTTGTTATCTTGTGCTTAGGTAATCCCCCCCCCTTCCCCACTTTTACCCTTCCGTATTGATTTAAATTAAGCTTGGTTGGTATTTCTTTGAAAAGAAAACGCCAAGCTTGCTGGGTTGGAAGGTTTTTCCAAGGCCTCTCTGCTCTAGTAAAATCCTATATACGTAGGTCTTGTGAACCAACATTATTTTTGCTGTACAAACACCACGAACATGCGCTAAGCCATGAGTCCTCTGTGTAGGATCCTTTCACACATGCAGAAGCAGCTGACATGTCAGCACCTTCACGGAGCGAACACAAAAGAATCCTGGTTCAGAAAGGTCAGGGCTGCTTTACTGGGGCTGGTGCATGACTTACCCCGACCTGCATCCCCATCGTGAGCGGTATGATGGTGGGTATTCCAATTTTATTATTTCTTCTACATAGTCTGCAAAGACGTGCCTCAAGACTGGAATTCCTTCAACGGTACGAGTGTTCGTTTTCCGTCGATATGTCATGATATTACCACAAACTCAGTGGCTTCAAAGGACACGCATTTGTTATCTCACAGTCTCTCTGTGTTACGAGTTTAGGCGTGGCTTGGCTGGATCCCCTCTTAGAGCCTCGCCAGACTTCAAAGTTTTGGCTGGGGCTATGGTTTCATCTGGGTGAGAACTTGCTTCTAAACTCGCTTACCTTGTTGGCAAAATTCTGTTCCTTGCTATTGTTGGACCGAGGGCTTCTTGCTGGCTGTCAGCCAAGGATGTCATCAGCTCCTAGAAGCTGCCCACGGTTCATTGCCACATGGGCTTCCCCAATATGGCCTCTTAACTGCTCAAAGCGAGGGAGAGGGAAGGTGTGGAGAGGGGGAAGGGGGTGGGGAGAGAGGCAGAGAGGAAGAGAGAGAACAAATGAGCTTGATGGTAACAGAGCAGGAAGGACATCTCAGGGACCCCAAACAGGGTCATTTTCTCAAGTATCAGCCCAAGAGGAATTTCGAGGATTTAACACATACTATCCAATGTGTGTATCTTTACAAATTAAAATACAATAATATCTAGTTTACAGGGCTTTTGTGATAACTAAATTAATCAAGGGGCAGAAAGTCCTCTGTAAATTATGTAGATCATCTTAAGGAGACATGTTATTTCCATGTTTATAGACTCAAGGGAATAAAATGATTCTATTTTTTCAAGACTTCTATATAAAAGAAGGACTATTTTAAATTTCATAAGAATATAGCAATTCGGGACACCTGGGTGGCTCAGTGGGTTAAGCCTCTGCCTTCGGCTCAGGTCATGATCTCAGGGTTCAGGGATCGAGCCCCACATCGGGCTCTCTGCTCAGCGGGGAGTCTGCTTCCCCCCACCCCTCTCTACCTTCCTCTCTGCCTCCTTGTGATCTCTGTCTCTGTTAAATAAATAAATAAAATCTTAAAAAAAAAAAAGAACAATGCAATTCAACTTATCCTTTTTGTGAAATATTTATTCCGGAGAAGTTATAGTTCTCTTGATGACCATCTCCAGTCCTTCCCCTTCTGCAGAGGTAAACATTGTGGTCCATGAGTTGTATGTTTTTATTTACCTTTCAGAATTTTGTGAATTTATTTACAGAATACTGTAAATGTACTTAAAGAAACATTTCTAAAGGTCACATAAAAGAGTAAACTAGGTCGATATTTTTCCATGTTTTTTATTATTGAAGACTGAGTTAATTAAATTAATTAGCTTTTAGATTAAACTTTGTTTAATGCTAGGTCAGCATATTTTATCTACCAATAAAATACCGATTTAAGAATCCCTGTGAACTTCTGGGAGTCTGTCATAAGGAAATAGGTGAAGAGGGTCAAAAGGTATAAACTTTCATTTATAAAATAAATAAGTCCTGGGATATAAGGCACAGCATAGTAACTGATAGTTAATAATACTGTGTTGTGTATTTAGAAGTTGCAATAGACGAATCTTAAAAGTCCTCCACCCAAGGAAAAAAACTTGTTTTTTATAACAATGTGTGGTGATTGATGTTAACTGGAATTATTGTGGTGAACATTTCACAATATATATAAAAATATCAAATTATTCTGTTGTATATCTGAAACTAATATAGTGTTATATGTCAATTACACCTCAATCAAAAAAAAAGGATATTTAGAAAGTTAAAAAAATACCTATTTAAGAATCCCTGTTAATTTTTAGGCATGTATCCTGAGGAAGTAATTTCTAAAACAGCAACGGTATATGTATAAAGCTATCTATCACAACACTGTACATAATGATGAAAGATTGGAATAATGCAAACACCTAACAAAGAAATTAGTTGTTAAATAATCATATATCACATCTGCATACCCATGTTCACAGCAGCATTTTTGACAATACCCAAGATATGGAAATAATGAAACAACCTAAATGTCCTTTAGTTGATGGATGGATAAAGAAATATATGTATATATCATATATATGCTAGCTATTATATGTGTTGTATATAATTATATGTATGATATATCATATATGTAATAGAATATTATTCAGCCATAAAAAGGAGGAGATGCTGTCATTTGTGATAACATGAATGAATCTGGAGGGCATTATGCCAGTGAAATAAGTCAGAAGGAGAAAGGCAAATCCGATAAGGTATTACTTTTATGTAGACCCTTAAAAAAAATCAATTCATAGAAACAGAGAATAGAAGGATAGTTGTCAGGGGTTGGGAAGAGGGGTTTGTGAAGTGATGTTGATCAAAATGCACCAATTTTCAGTTATAAGAAGAATAAGTTCTGAGGATTTAATGTATAGTATGGTGACTACAGTTGATAACTCAAGTATCATATACTGGAAAGTTGATTGTAGAACTTAAGCATTCTCACCAAAAAACAAAGTTACCCACGTTAACTATGTGAGTGGTGGGGTTAACTATATGGTGTATTAATTACCTCGATCTTGGTAATCACTCTACAACATATGTGTATATCAAATTATTACCCGGTACACTTTAACATATACAGTTATATTTGTCAACTGCTCCTTGTTAACTTTTTTTTAAAAATCACATAACAACACAACTGAGGCATGCTGAAGCTCCCTGCACGGGTATTTACAAAATTGGTTTTGTTCTCATTATTGCTTTGAAAGCTGTCTCCTCTCAGTTCTATCATCAACAGGTCTTTAGGATTTTTTGCCTAAAAAATTGCATTTTCTAGGATTGGTTTGATGTGCTTTTGCTCGAACAGAAATACTACAGTGACAGTATTTTCTTTTTAAGGATTTTGTTTATTTATTGAGAGCGCGCATGTGCGTGCACAAGTGGGGGAGGGGCAAAGGAAGAGGGAGAAGCAGACTCCCTGCTGAGCAGGGAGCCGGGTGCGGGGCTCCATTCCAGGACCCTGGGATCATGACCTGAGCTGAAGGCGGAGGCTTAACACACTGAGCCACCCAGATGCCCCTGTACTGACTGTCCTTGGGTGTGCTTTCCCGTGCTCATTGGTAAATTTTTCCATATGGTAAATACTGTATAGTAAATACTGTGATACAAAGTAGAATGTCTACACCATAGGAAATGCATATTTTCAAAGTTCATGCAGAAAGTGTATATCTTCAGTCTGGGAAAAAAAAGAAGTATCCAACATAACTGCGTAATTTTGTTCGGTGCTGAATCACAACACATGCTCACGACTTCATTTTTGACAGCCTCTCCCAGCCCGTTTCTGACTCGCTTCTTTGGAGGAAAAAGCAGGCAGAGCTGGTCCATAATCCTAGCTCCACTGCCCCCAACCTGCAAGACTCTCTGCAAGACCCTGTCCGGGCTCACTTTCCAGGTGTGTAGAATGAGAATAAGACCTACAGCCGAGGGCTACTGGACAATTTGATGAGATATATCTAGCACAGTGCCTGGCACACAAAAGATACTCAAAAATTTAGCTTTCTACCCTTAATTACCAATTCTATGCCTTTGGAGATCGTGGAATTAGCACGTGTGGTCAGAGGTGCAATTTATTTATTTATTTATTTATTTATTTATTTATTTATTTGACAGATGGAGATCACAAGTAGGCAGAGAGAGAGGAGGAAGCAGACCCCTGCTGAGCAGAAAGCCTGATGTGGGGCTCGATCCCAGGACTCTGGGATCATGACCTTAGCCGAAAGCAGAGGCTTTAACCCACTGAGCCACCCAGGCGCCCCCAGAGGTGCAATTTAAATCCAGAGCATAACTGTAACTGGGAACTACGTGATCCCGACCAGACCAGAGTCCACGTGTCAAAATCGGGACATTCCTTTCAGGTCATTTAGGACCTCCTCCAAACTCCAATCTAAGAAATAAAGCCTGGTCAAGTTCCTTTACAGTGAACATGCCACTTTGCATTTCCTAGCATCTTCCTATCCCCTGGGGGTTTGAGACTGTTCCCTTTATACCCTGATGGAGCTCCGTGTATCTTAGATCCAGGGGCCCATGGTAAGGGAGAATGACTTCTATTCCATAATGGCTTTTCCTGTCTCATTATCCAATCTATTCCTATGAAGCTTCATGGCATAAAGTGACAATTAACTATGTGATTTGTGCTTATTTGATTGTATCACAACTCAGGTGACAATTATTTCTTGAGCACATGGTATTTCGCACTTGGCTTTGTACAGGTAAGTTCTTCTTCTTCTTTTTTTTTTTTTAAGATTTTTAATTTTTTATTTGGCAGACAGAGATCACAAGTAGGCAAAGAGGCAGGCGGCGGGGTGGGGTGGGGTGGGTGGGAAGCAGGCTCCCCGCTGAGCAGAGAGCCGGATGCGGGGCTCCATCTCAGGACCCTGGGATCATGACCTGAGCCGAAGGCAGAGGCTTTAACCCACTGAGCCACCGAGGCGCCCCTGTACAGGTAAGTTCTTCTTATGTCCCCTTCCCATCCCTTTCTTCCTGCCTTCCCCTCTTTGTGATATTGAATGGCCTGTAGCCCCTGCTTTGGCTCTAGCTCCCAGGCCCATGGCCCTGGCTGGGAGGTGCAGAGAGTATGGTGGCCGTTTGCCTGTTTACTGCTCATGTCTCTACATCTTTCCCTTGACCTTGTCACTCCCTAATGTTCGTATGGAGTCTGGAAAAGAGACCAGTTCCTTGCGTTACAAGTGCCATGACTGATTCTTCCTTACCCCCACCCTGAGGGGTCCCCTCTGACATACACAGACCAAACTGGGGCGGTTTCTGTAGGAGTTTTAGGCAAGATCGCAGATCAGAGTACATGGTGACGACTAGTGCATAGTGAAGATCTAGAATCCATATTCTGTATTCCAGATTGTCTGCTTGTCTATGTTTCTTGGCATAACAAGCCCAGTGGGATAACCTTACTACTTCTGTCAAGGGTTTTAGAAAGCAGTTGAAAAGGAGAGGAGAAGTGAATTGGGGGAAATTGGAGGGGGAGACGAACCATGAGCGACTGTGGACTCTGAGAAACAAACTGAGGGTTTTGGAGGGGAGGGGGGGAGGGGGATGGGTGAGCCTGGTGGTGGCTGTTATGGAGGGCACGTATTGCATGGAGCACTGGGTGTGGTGCATAAACAATGAATCTTGGAACACTGAAAAAATAAAATTAAATTAAAAAAGAAAAAGAAAAAGAACTCGGTAAATGGAACTGAGTCCCAACTCACCATAAACTGACAGACCTGGTCTATGTGATTTGTCACTTGGGAAAGATTTATTGAGTATCTACTATACATCAGGTAACTTCGTGTGGGGTTGGGAGACCCTCCTTGGTGGGTCATGATTCTGCAGTCATGCCTATTTCTGTTGCAGTGATAAAGATCTGTGTACTAGTTTATAAAATGGTACCAGTCCTCTTTTATTGAACATTGAGATCATCCTGAACACTATGACAAGTACTTTGCCTGTTTAACATACGTTATGTCTTTGGAGCCTCAATTAAACTCCCTGAGGTGGGTGCTTTCGAGGTCTCCAGGCGAAGAACCTGATGCAAAGAGATGGTTTGCAACTGCCCCTGGACACATAGGTAAGAAGTGTTAACACCAGGGCTGAGCTCCCAGGAAATCTGCCTTCAGTCTGTGCCTGGAATGACTGCCTGACTCCCTGCCTCAAATCACTGGCATTCCGGGATCTTCTTTCTCTTCAACACTGAAATGAGAAGGAGCCTACTTAATCTTAGGGCTTGTCATCTTTCTTCAGGTTCTGCCTAGGAGACCCATGTCTCCCACGGTCCCGATTGGGCTGTTTCATGTGACAACCTGCTTTTCCCAATATCTGTCTTGTCCCACCTGCTGCCTGCCAGCCCCCGCATGTGGGTCCAGTGCCATCTTCATTCCAAAGACAGACCATTGATTGAACAAGATTACTAAAGCCTTTGGAAAACAGAAGGGGATTAGATGCCCACAGCAGAATCCCTCTGAGACTTCCCACCGCACCTCCCTTGTTGACCTCCTGCAAGCCACCGTGCTGAAGGGGCCACCTTTCTTCACCTGTTGGGAGACCTCCAGAAGGCACCTCAGCCCTGGGCTCCCATCCTTCTAAAACCTAGGTCACACAAACCAACTGCAAGATCTTCCCCTAAAAGGAAGCGTGATCTATATTTCTGTCTCCATCCCTAAGGAAGGTTTTATTCTATTACGCAGAGCCCTGTGATGTGCAAACATCCATCTCAGTTTCTTTGCAGAACCGAAATGCCCTTTCAACAACCATCCGTGCTCTCTGTTGGCAAGTGCCCCACAAACGAAGATAAATTTGAGACTATCTCTGGACTCACAAGGATCCAGCTGGAAGCTTAAAAAAAAAAAAAAAATCCGCCCCCCCCCATTTCTAGCCATAAAGCTTTGAAAAAATAGGAGAGCTCAGTTTCATTCAGAATGCCCAGTTTTATATTCCTAAGGTATTTCTCAGTTGTGAAAAAACATTTCCCAGCTATTATCTCCTTGTACCTAGGAGATCTGGTTGTCATGCTTGGGGAGAACATTCCCCATCTTCTCATGTCCCCACACTAGATTGATACTAAGTTCATTGGAAGGTGGGAGCCTGACTGTGTTTGCCTGTTTTTCTAGGTTTTTGCTGGGTCCTTTTGCCATCTTGGAGTTATGCCTCCTCCACACTTCCTCTTAGCTAAGGCAGGATGTGTGACTGGATTTTGGTTAACTCATGGGGAATCTCATTCTTAATGAAAACCATGACGGTTCTGTATATAGGATTTCCAGGAACTGACGAACATTCTTCTGCTAATAAACTTCTTGACCACAACTGGTTCTGTGCAGGTGTGCATTTTTAAACAATGAACTGGCAGTTCAAAATGGGCTTAACGCAAATCCCACACAGAGAAGCATAGTTTTACACACCGAGATCATTCTGTTGTTTGTCCTCTCTGCATTGTGTGAAGCCAAAAGGCTTTGAGAACCTCAAGCCTGGGTGTTTCCATAAATCACCTCACACAAAGGGAATGCACTTAAAAATCACTCTGGTTCCTCTTCATCCTTTACCTGGCTTTCAGGGTAAAAGGGGTAGGGGGCAAAAGGAAAAAAAAAAAAAAGAAACCCAAACCATTATTGATTCATTGATATGTTTCAAGGCATCTAGGCAGAAAGGCTTGGCTTGTCTCTTTCTCATGTGTGGGACAGAATTAAATCTGAAGCCTATCTTTAATCTGATAAAACAGCACCTGTGAGGAAAACCGTATTCTATTGAGATAGGCTCCTAGAGGGTGCATAAATTCTCTCAGGTCAAAAGTACTAGAAAATATGTTACAAAGATCCCAGTTTTGCCCCTTTGTCCTTGGGTCTAGCCCAAAAGGAAACAAGAAAACAAACCAACAAACCAACAGCAACAGCAGGAAAAAACCCACAAAGTTCCCTTGCTAGCCTCTGCTCCGTTTATCTGTGGGATGGTTTGGGCAAGTTTTGCCTGGTTATTCACATGCAGGCTACTGTATTTATTATCTTCCTTTTGAATCCAGTTTTCATGCACTTGGCTATCTCCAAGGAGCCTGTTACTCTGTCTATGAGGCTTTGGGAGTCCCAGGTCCCAGGCGGTGTGGTTTCCAATCTTTGCTTCTCTTCCCATGGCATAGGAAGGACAGCTGGTCTTCGGGAACCAGCCTCCTAACAGAAAAATGTCCCAGAGAGAGAGAAAGAGAGAAAATGAATGAAAATGATTCTTTCCATCCAATAGCATAACATCTTGGTTTAATGTTACCCATGTAGGGAAACAGGAAAGAAATTAATGGATGAATTTATTATCACAGTTATTATCAGGTAACCACAAGCCCAGGTCTGGTTTCATGACCAGTGCTAAATCTGTACTTGGCAGGGTTTCATCACCAATGGGAAATCTGACAAGCAGGCAGAGAAACCAATAGGATTTTAAAATGTTTTTTGAATTATCCTTTTGATAGTCAAGAGGATATGTGTCTGTAAAACATAGCAAGTCTTATCTCCTGTGCAAACTTGTGCTCAAGACTTATTTCCCATACACGTGGTAAATTAGCAAAGCATGCTCTAAATTTGCTGACCTTTTATGAAGATAAATTCTCCAGAAGGATAAGAACGAGCCCTCCTTTTAAAATCCATTCCTGGGTTTCTCCTGGCCTGGAATGCAAACGAGGTGCCTCTCACGTGTATGTGTAATTGGACGCGAGGGCCTCTAATCAAGGAAACCCATCAAAGAAGGAAGTCTTATATCTCTATGGAGAGAGCCTTGAATTAGCATACCGCTTTACTATTTCTATACTGTTAGAGAAGGAAAACACATTTTCCCCAATTTTGTTCATTTTCATTATATATGTACATATACGTGCATATACATATACGTATACGTATACATATGTACTTCCCCGTAAAGTCTGGCTGAAAGATCTCCTTACACATTAAGTGAATCCAGTGGGGAATTAGTCTGGCTGGAATGCTTGCTGGGGTTTTGATAATGAAACCACGGCTGGGGCTGCATTTTGTGAGTTTCGTGTTGAGTCTTCAACCTTACGGCAAGCTAAGTCACCTCAAGAAATAAGCCCAGTGCTAGTACAGCTTAAAACCAAAGGGCCCCCCAAAGGACTCAGAACTTGAAATTTGCAGGATAGATGTGCCTTGGTTGTTTGTTTTGAGTTTCCTGTTGATTCTCTGATGTAGATGCCACAGGAATGGTTTTGCATGTTTTCCAAGGGAGGAAACTGTCTGAAAGCGTGCAAATTTCTTGCTCCAGACCAGCTCTGCCCGTGGTGACCGGATCCCAGTTAGACAGTTCAATTCTCGTCACCGATGTTGCAAATACACAGAGGAAGTGGGTGCTGCCACCCAGCAAGAAGGAACAACCATCTGTCTTATTATTTTGCTGTCCACTGCTTTCGGTCCGGAATGGGTGCTCAGGAAACAGTTGCTAGCTAGGCGGGAGCACTAGCAGATTGCAAAGGGGAGAGAAGAGCGGGCGTGACCCAAGCGCCCTGCACCCTGGGTCACCCTCCGTCTGCAACCGTTGGCGTGTGGCCGGCTTCAGGCAAGCACGGCCAGCCTGGTGTGTTGTGGACTTTGTCATAAGACACAGACCACTCCTAGGCTTTCTTCTGCGGCGTCCAACTCACAGGCTTCAGGCGTCTGCTCACTCTTGTACTGAATGTGAACCGACAGCGACATGGCCCAAGCTGGAGGCTGTAATACTCATTAGAAGTACTTCTGATACTGAATGCGTTTGCATCCAGCCAAACAAAAGTGCTAAAACACATTTGCGCCTAAGTGACTGTAGGTCCATCAGTTGAATATCAACAGGAAGTATCAGATGGGGATTAACGAATTATGAGCTCTAAACTCCAGATCAAGATCACTGGATTGCATGAGACTTTGCGATGGGAGAGACAATGGCTATGCCCTATTCTTATTTCTCGCTCAGCAATACATAACATGGGATGCCATTTCTTGAAAGGGATGCAGGTCAGACACTCCAGAAGCGGAACCGTGTGCAGTAGAGATATTATATTTTGCTGGAACTTTCACTATTAATATATTTCATGTGGCAGGATGGAAGTTTGAAGCTCTTTACCGGACACTGGTTCCATTTTCATTAGTAGTATATTGCTAAACCCATTACCTAAGGGTAATGCTATTAGGTAATGAACCATAAGGTAAAGGTGGGTTGTACAAATAAAGAAAGGTATCCTGGGATGAACTATTCTTACATTTAAATATGAGCTGAAACAATCCATTCCTTTTTTTAAACCTCTAGACCATAGTCAATTTTTTTTTTTAAAGTGACAGGTAACAAAGATTATTTTATACAAGCATGTCCTTGCTCAGTAGTCTAAAGCTTTTGCTGTACGACCCATGCACGCTCGTGCCCCAAATTCCAGGCATGAGCTAAGAATATATTATGTTATAACTCACATACGAACCTCTCTCTTGCCCACCATTAGAATTTTAAGTCCCAGGCTAAGACTAGGTCTCTAGCTGAGTACAGATTTCAGTGGGATTTGGAAAAATCCTTTAAATAGATTTTTATTGGTTTTTAAGAACAGGGTTATTTTGTGTTAATAATGGGCATACATTAGGCTTTAGATAATTGCTTTATGTAACTTAGAGTTTTGGCTTTCAGCTAAATAAACACTCTATGTGTTCACAGGTGTATTGTCCTCAAGGGCACTCGGCTTTTAAGGGTGATGGCTGTTGCCAAGGTGTTGCTGATACAGTTCTGTGTATAATTTATTGGAAACAGGTGCTGGCTCATGATGAAGATAGACAGGAAACTAAAGCAGACAACATGTTTAACCACCATTAAAAAAGTTCAGGTTCAGAGAGACAATGTGTCTGAGATGTTTGGGGGATGTTGCCAGCATCCCAGCACGAGTTTAAAAACTCCCGCAGATCAGCATAAGGAAGAAATTGTACATGAATTTCAAGCAGCCCAGCCTAATGAGTGCCTGATGCGATCCTGCCAGATTTAATTGATTACATGAAAATTTTTTAGTTTGTGTAAGGCTAGCAAAAAATTATAAAATACTTTCCTAAGCTAATTGTTAAAAATTGCTTTCAAATGAGGTAATAACTGTTAGTTTTCAATTATCTGGACAGTGGATTAAGCTACGATGTGTTTTCTTTACGCTCCAAAGTATTTGCTTTGGGTTCCGTCTGTGGATTCTTCAGTGCTGGGAAGAGCCCAGGATTAGCGTCGGCAGGGCATGGGTGCTGGTTAGGGCAATGAGGCAAGAGACAGGACCTGGCAAGATGAGGTCTGGATGTTCTCACCCTCTCCCTTTGGATATAACTGTGCTGCGGGGCTGGTTGGCGGGCTTGGGCATGGCTCTCATGTTCTGTGTCTCCTAGCCCCACGGAGGAGCGGAAATGGCCTGGAGTCTCCTCACTCCAGGCATGAGCCTTTAGAACCAGGCTTTGCCTCTGTTCTACCTCTTCCTCCCCAGTAAACAGTGAGGAGACATACCAGCTCCTGCTCTGGGAGACTGTCCCCGCTGTGAAGCGGCGTGTGTATATTTCCGCAACTAATCTCTAGTCTATCGGCATGCCACATAATACACATGTGCAATAAATATGCATTCTAAATACAGCTGAAAAAGAAGTTGTTAAGAGTGCGTGCACAGTGTTTCAACCTCAAAAATCTAAATATCTTAGCCATTTATTTACATGTTTTAAAAAAAAATACCCACAGGCATTAGACCACATTATGGACTAATGGCCTGCCAAATTTCGTTTTGGGGGAAAGAATCTGCATTTGAGTTACAACACACGAGTGTAAGAAAAAAAAAGAAAAAAAAAAGCAACTGAAACAACAAGATTTGGTTAAAAACATTTTTGGACCCCCAGGCTCATCACCTATGTGCCAAAAATGTTGACAAAACTTTATACCAACACCGGCGGGCACGAGCAGTTTAATATCTGCTTTCTGTGAAAAATCATTGACAATTTAATGCTTGCATTAATTTGAAAGAATTTTGTGCAGTAGGTAGAAACTTTTTACATTACCATTCCTAATCTCTACCAGGCTTCTTACTCCCTTCTCAGGGGGAAAGTGAGTGACAGGGCTGGAAAGAGCCAAATCTGCCGAGGGGTCTTGTGCAAATCTGCTTTTATCGCCCTTCCAACAGCCCCATCCCCGCCTGAAATGCAGGAATTTGGTTCGCATGGCACTGGAGCCTTCGACGGAGGTTTAGCCTAGGAAAGCAAATAGCTGATGTAAAAATAAACCTTTTATTAAAAAAAAAAACTTTATAAGGCCCCTTTATTTAGAAGGAGAGTCACTCAAATAAATACACCGTTAACAAACTTATGTAACGAATAATAATATATAGTGTAGCAAGTGACGACAAGGAATCCCACAAAACAAGTGCTGAAATCTGATGATTGATTATCAAACCTATAGGATAAATAAATCTCCTCCAATTAATAGCTAGTCTCGGGGATGGGTTTCTATGGAAATAGTCCACAGGATAAAGCACCCATCACAGAGGTTCAGGGAGAGCCCAGCCCTGAATTTAGCAGGACCGGGCTCCCATTCAGTGCTCTTTCCAGCACATGTCGGAGCCTGGAGGTCATTGTGGGATGAGTCCAAAACACCGAGAGAGAAATATGGTGTTCTCCATCGGAGCAAATGAATTATCTGAGCCGTTCGGGACCCACGTGTCCAAGTATCAGAAGAAGCTATTTTTAATGTATTAAAAGGGAATTGAGAACCAACCTGGTTTCCTTGAATGTGTTTCTTGCCAACAAACCAATGAAAGCACCCATTCAGGGATTTTTATTCTCTACTTTTTGGTTTCCTAGCTTTGCATCCTTATTCTTCTCTTGGAGTCCATGCGGATGGCTCTGTCACAAGCTTCTTATTGATTTTGGAAAGGAGCTGACTTCACGTTTGTAACTGGCAGGGCTCTGAGGTCTCAGTGGCAGACTTATGGGGGATAACGACCAGTGTGGAATCCCAGGTGGCTAGCACACGCCCACAGTTCTCCCTCCACATCATTTAGCAGGGTCCTCGTTTTGAAGCAGGAGAAGAAATGTCTATCCAGGGTCCCATGAATGCAGCTTTGTGTGAGTGTGCTTTACCCCTCATCTTGCAATAGGGAAGTTTCTACGGGAATGACCAAACATGTTGGACTAGTACTATGGTCAGCAGCGAGAATAAATTTTACAGATCTGTTGGTCCATCTGAACAGCTCTCGGTCCATCCATCCATCCTTCCATCTGTCCACCCATTCATCTTATCTGTGTCCTGTCTGCTCAGTTTCTTCCAATGAGAATACCCTTAAGTCTCTTTTCCTCTAGGGTAGGGCATTAATTGTGTCTTTTTATTTTGATGCTTTGATATGTTGGCACTTTGTTGACCCTGGAAGGGACTGCCCCTCCTAGGGTTAGCTAATTTTTAGAGCAAACAACCCACCAGGGCACATGCCTTTCACATGCAAACCAACCCATGGGAAGCCCAAACCTCAACCACCACATTGGGGCCACTCTCTTCCTGCCCTGATCACCCCAGGGAGGTGCCAGATAGCCAGGGAGAGCCCCCGTGCTTCAGAGGCCACCAAAATGAGGCAAATTAGCTAATCCCAAACCTGGTTAGCCTGCTTACCCTGCTTTGCCCATTCCTTCCCTCGAGAACACCAATACAAGTTCTTGGCCACATTCCTCCCTCCACCCTCTCTGCCTCCTAACTGACTGTGGCATGTCCCCTCCTCTCGGGAGCTGTCACAATGATCTTCTCAGTGACAGTTGTCTCCAGATCTGCTGGCCTCATTTTACCTGAATGATAATAAAGCCTGCATTTCAACCAGGTAGGATAAATAAATAAGCCTTCCCGCAGGGCCTCTATGTAGTTCCAGTAGCACACAAGTAGCCTTGACATCGTGGAATGAGAAATGTCTTCCTGGCTACACCATACGCCTAACTGGATGGTTCTGGCCAAGCCATCTGGCCTTACTAAGGTTCTGTTTCCACTTCCATTGACATAGACCATTCCCATTTGGCTGGATTTTTGTCACGGTCACATAGGTTCACATAAATAGGACTCAAGTATGTGATAGGAAGAGTTGAATCCCATACGAATTCCTCAGGTAACTTGTCTTTTCTTGCTTAAGTCTTATAAACCCCACCTAAGGACCCTCTCCCTGTGCATGATCCCCATTGTGCTGCTGGGAGCAGTGAGGAGGCCCATGTTCACCATCTGGGTCATAGAGCAGTAGGTAGTGGTTGAAACCACAGAAAGTGGAGTCCAATTTCTGGCGGGTGATGGCACCAATCATGGGCTGGGTGGTCATAAGAAAGTTAGCATTCTGTGCATTGTGGTTTCCTGATCTGTAAAATGGGTACAATTCCCAACTTCACTGGCCTGTTTGGAGGATAAATTGATCAACACACTTAGAAAACAGTAGGTGTCCTGTGAACATGAGCAGTCGGGATAGGAGAAGGCACGGGGTCATAATGGTACTACAGGTGCAGGTACCGGAGAGCTTTCTCATGACTACAGTCCTTGACGCTCCACCACAGTGCCCTCCTACCATCGCCAAATGCCCTTTCCCTGGCTCACTGCCTTCTAGAGAATGGGAATGCTAGGTTAGCCAGGCTACTTTGGACCTACACATGACACCTAAGCTAAACCTTATGTGAGAATTCAAATATTATGGGTTGATAGAACTCCAAACCCAAACAGTTACACTGTTATGAATGAGATCTTAAAATCCAATACCAAGTTCTGAAAGTTTATGAAACTTGCAGTTTTATAAACTGGAATGACTGAATAGATTGTAAACCTCCCAATGTTTGAGCTGATTTCAACGGAGCCCACTCTGAGGCTGAGCCGAGACTTAGGTATCCTTCGCCTTCGATGAGGTTGGGGCTTCTTCTCTCTTGCCCACTGCTTCTTCTTCTGCCCCTCGAGAAATGTGGTCCTGGTGGATATTTGCAAAGCTTGCTAGGCAATAATGACAAATAGTGTTCATGAATACTGGAATGATAACCAACAGGTAAATGATTAAGATGCTGTTAGAGGGGCGCCTGGGTGGCTCAGTGGGTTAAAGCCTCTCCTTTCAGCTCAGATCATGATCGCAGGGTCCTGGGATCGAGCCCTACGTCGGGTTCTTTGCTCAGCAGGGAGCCTGCTTCCTCCTCTCTCTCTGCCTGACTCTCTGCCTACTTGTGATCTGTCAAGTAAATAAAAAAAATCTTAAAAAAAAAAAAAAAGATACTGTTAGAGCAGGAGAGCATGGACTGCGGAGCCAATAGTAGCCGCCATTGAACGTAAACTCTAGGATTGTGCACGTATGTGCCTTCTCTGAGGTGAGGAATGAGAGTGGCAAATCTACCTTGCAGGGGTATAAACCCTGGTGATGCAGAAACAGCAATGGTGACAGTTAACACTTGTCAAGCATTTAACCACTACCCGGGCACTGTATTAATTCATTTAAATCCAAGCAACAACTCTCCAAAATGGTGGTCATTCTACTATTATCACAGTTCATAGATGAAGGCCTGGAGGCACAGGGAGGTATAAGGATAGTTGGAGAGGATCTGAACCGAGGAGACTGTCCTTAACACTCAGTTACGGGGTCTTTCTAGGAATATCTCTTGGGAGGGGTCAACACACAGTTTTCTTTGGGGTCTCCTGAGCAAGGACTGTCAAGACCCCTCCTATCTTATTCAGCCCTTCTCCACTCATGATCCCACTGAAACGTCTCTCCCCTCACCCTGCCTCACTGCCAAGTCTCTTCTGTTACCAGCTCATATCTCTGAAAATGCAATATTCCCTCAACTCCCAAATCCAGGCTTCAGGAGCTAGGGAAATGGAAGAGTCCAAAAGACCAGGGAGGGGGCCAGGCTGCCTAGAGAATGGGCCCAGGGAAACTTGGAAGCAAAGCTGGAATGAGTCAATCAGTCAGCAAGTATTTATTTAGTGCTAGGCAGCTTGGGGGATATGGAGAAATTATAAGACGCCATCCGGTCCCTGGCTGGATTTCTGGCTGGGTTCCCTGCATAAGAACCGGGCCTGGAGCTGGGGCCTGCCCAGCCCGTGGAAGGCTGCCATGGCTCGTGAGACCGGCTGCCTTGTGGGGCAGTGGATGGTGGGTAAGAGTGGGTTCTGGGGGTAGACGGGCCAAGTCCCTGTCTCAGCAATGTTGCCTGCCACAAAGGTGTCATGTCACTGCTCTGGACCTCAGTTTCCACAGCCATGAAATGGGAGCAACACCAGGACTTGCCCAGTCAGTGTGCAGCAAGGTATTGAGAAGTCGATTCATGGAAAGTGTTTAGCCCAGTGTTAGGCATATAGCCTGCTCAACAAATACGGGTTCTGATTAGGAGGTATTATGTTGCATTAGACAGTAAAAAGTGGTGTGTTCTGGAAGGCTTTTGTGTCCTGCCTCACATCCTTGTGACCCCCTTTTACTCCACTCATTGCTGTGGCAGCCACACAACCCAGGTTTACCTAGGAGCCCCTCTCTTATGTTCTGCCTTGGCGCTCCTCTGACAAGATGGTGGGGGAGTTCCCAGAAACACCCTCTATAGGTCTAGGAGTGGGAGAAACTTAACACCTTTGGGGGTCCTTGACCAGCAAGGGACAGAGCTGGTGGAGAAATACTTCCCCCTTTCATCTTTCAGGCAGACAATTCTGAGGTACCTTCTACATGGCTCCTCCAAAGGTCTGGCTAGATGGGACCAAGACCCAACACGGAGGCCACTCAGCTCACACTCTCATATTTGCTTTCCCTCTGTCCCTGTTACATCCTCCCCAGACCTCCCACCTCTTTTCTGGGACCACTCTCCAAAATGAACCACCTTGTCTCAGACTCTGCTTTGTGTAAGTGGGTGGGGAGCAGGGAGTAGAGGGGAATGGGGTGCAAACAGATAGGATAGCGTAATGGCCAATACTTGGGTCAGGCTTGGGTTGGAACCATGGATCTCCCTACAACTGCCTGCTTGAAGGAAACTAGATGTCTTTGATCCTGTGTATTACCATCAGTAAGATGGGTTCCTATGGTGCTGGCCTACACAGTTGTTGAAGATTGGAGAAAACAGCACATCATAAGGGCTTAGCCTGTGCCTGGTGCACAGAGCCTGGTTCTCCAGAAGCAGCCCCAGAGACCAGGATTCATGGGAACATGGTTTCTGGAGAGGCAATCCCAGGAGAAGATGTGGGAAAGGGGGTGGGGGTGGGGGAAGGAAACTAAGCAAGGATATCAGGCAAAGTTACACCAAGAATAAGATTCGCTGAATTCCCTGGGGAGCCCTGGAGACAACACGGACACATCCTGGGGGGAAGGGGTGGCTGAGTGTGATCAGGCGCATGGACTCCAGTAGGCTGAGGGCAGCTTCCCACAATGAGGCTCAGGTGCAGGCTGCTGGGAATGAGGGAGTCCTAGGAGCTGTGAGCAAGGGAGTGAACAGGCATCCGAGGAATATGGTGGGCTCTGACTGTGTCGGCCAAAGGATACTAGTGGTGCTGGTGTTTCAGTTATTATACTTTGTTTTTTTAATGCCTTCTGGAATTCTAGAAAAGCCAGGCTTTAGAGCATGCAATTTCCCCAAGTCCCTTGGGACTTTCCTACCCGGATCTCATCTTCATTGACGTTCACATGGTGAGAGCCTCTTGGAAGTACCAGCCTATTGCACAGACTAATGCCAGCTGTCAACAGCAGCTCAAGGGTTCCCAGGCCCCCAGGTCATCCGGAGGACTTCCTGGAGATGTCCCGGGGATGGAGGCAGTCATGCTTTCTCTTTCTGAAGCTCCACACCCTCAAGATCCTCTCCAGGTCTTTGGTGGAGACCCCATGGGAAGGGCAGGTGGGTGGCGGGCAGTTGGTACAGCAGGGAGTCTAAGCTGGACTTAGAGGTGGTTAGGTTCTTCCCGATGACAGGTGATGGTGTTATCAACATAGGTGTAGTGGGAGGAAGAGAGATACAGAGTGAATCCAAAAGTTATTAATGGATTGGTTGGCTCTAGGACATGAAGTAGACAGGAGGACTTGAGGAGGGTGCCAGGCGATTTCCACTTAGGCAAATGGGTAGATGGTGGCAACATTCAGTGGGACGGGAAACCAGCAGAGAAACAGGTTTCCTGGTGAAAAGCCATAGCTGTTTGGGTCCCTTTTTCGTTGAAATGTATGAGGGACAGGCAAATAAAACTGTTTCAAGGCAGATGGGTTTGCAGCTCGGGGAAGCCAGCTTGCTGGGGCTACAGACTGGGGGCTGAGCTA
Source organism: Mustela erminea (assembly GCF_009829155.1). Lineage (NCBI taxonomy): Eukaryota > Metazoa > Chordata > Mammalia > Carnivora > Mustelidae > Mustela > Mustela erminea. Next base: position 24,166,069 of record NC_045614.1, on the reverse strand, counting down.
GGACCTCCCACCATGGAGGGGCAAGCCTGTGGCCTGGCCCACTGTGCAACATGTGGGGGGTGAGTACAAGACACCAGTGACTTGTATCTCTGCCCGAGTTTCATTCAATTTCAAACATATTGTTGACAGGTGTCCCTTTGGGAGAACATGCTCAGGGCAAGGAGCAGGGGCTACTGCTTGCTGTCTGATTTCCAACTCCCCCACCCCCACCCCCCACCATCCTGGTTTCCGATTGACACTACTGGTGAGAGTGGCTCCTCCTGGCTTTCAGTGGCAGAGATCTCTGATGCTGTCTCCCTACCACACCCTCCTGTAGTGAATTCCTTCCGAGTCTTCAAGCTCTCCCTCACTCCTAAGACCTGGTTAACTTCTTAGATTACGTTATTACCTTTCTCACAATCATCTACCTCAGCTCATAATTCTACTTTCCTTCAACTCATTATTTGGCCATCTTGCCTACTAATTTTTAAACTTTTTACTTTTGTTCACTATCCCATCCCCAGGACCTTGCTTGGAGCTTTCTGACACAGGATAACTTCAATCAATATTTATTGAATGAATGTGTCCCTCCTGGTCCCATCTCTACCTTTGAAAACTTGAGTCCCAAATGGCGAATGAAGATCCTCAACAATACGAGCCATCCTCCTTCCTGAACGCTCTTAATTAAAACCACATCCAAAGCATCTGTTTCTCTCCCAGTTCTCTGTTCTGTTGTATGTGTGTTCTTGGTTTCCAGTAGCTTCTGAAGTTCCCATTGGGCACCATTAAGATCTACCTCTCCTCAGGTAGCCTTGTGAAGCCCGGGGACCTTCTTGGTGACTTTGTATATGGAACCCCAAACCAAAGCACTACTCAGATGTCAGAGCCTGAGGAAACTAATTCCAGAAAGCATGGACATCATGGAAGACATTTCTAAGCTTTTCAAACTGTAGGTTCCATCTGGAAAATCTCAAAAATGTTGGCCACGTGGTGTAGTCCACATTACATAACCCATGCCCGGCTCCCCTGCTTATGTTCCCAGACGCTCTATCAAAAAATAAAATAAAAATAAAAATAAAAATAAATAAAAATAAGTGTTCAGGACATTTTTACCCCAAAGTATCTGGAGTCCTTACGGAAAACCTTCTCCAAGTGTTTGTGTCTATGCCCAAATTCAACATGTGAAACCCTTTCTTTGCTTTCCTCTTTGAACATTCGTGTGGGAATAGGATCTTAGGCTGTCTAAAGATTCCTTTAGTCATTGGCCTGCCCCATGTCAGGTGGTAATCACCACTTTAAAACACTGAGATTAGTGCAGTAAAAAAGATTTATGAATATTAATTCATTTTATAGCAGGTCATAATGTGAGCTGGAGAACAAACAGAGTATGGTTTCATTCCAATGCTTTAGTGCAAACAAGAATGGGGTTGCGTGTTGTGGAAAATATTAGTTGGAGATGCTGGTTTGAAAACCAATTTGTTTAGAAGGCTTTAGCTGTAACTCGCCAGACACCCTGAATTTGTGGGGAGTCTGTTCTGGAAAGTAAGGATCATGAATTTTATAGCTGTCATGTTTTTCATAATCGGCAGCATTATCCAAAAAAATTTTTTTAAAGTCATATTCTTAAAATGCAAACCACAAAACACTAAAGTGTCTGGTATTAAGAAGAGAGATGAGTCCTAAAACTTTCTAGAACTAGCAGTAGTTTAAAAGGTCGAACTGTCTTGCTGGCTAGTCACTACTGCACACGCATAGAAGGGGTCCCCACCTTCACCCTTCCCTGAAACAGTGCTTTCAGGGAGTCACTGGAGTATCAAATTCAATGGCCTCTTACCAACCTTGCAGCACTGGATGATCTTGATCCTTTCTCTTCTCTGACTTGCTTCCCTTGGCACAAAGGAAAAACCTGAAAGACTGTGTAACCACAATTAAAGGAACAGACTGGATTCAGCCAGTTATCAGGGTTCAAAGCCTACCTTTCCCTTTACCAACTGTGTGACTTTATGTAAGTTAATGAACCTCAGTGTTCCTCATCTGTAAAGTAGGGTAACAATAGTACTCAGAAAGAGTGAATAATTCAACGTATGTAAAGCACTTGGGATGGTGCCAGGACACATAGTAATTGCTCAATTAACTGTCATTGTTTAATAACATTGCAAGGTTAAGGGTAAGGTTGGCCTCTGTCTGAGAACTTGGTCTCTGGCATACTTTTGAGGGAAAAATCTTTCATTTTTGATAATGAGCCATTGATTTATCTGTTTAAGCTTCATATTTTAGGGCCTCATTAAGAAATCCTCTCCTATCCCAAGATCATGAAGATATTGTCTACATTGTCTTCATTAAGTCTATACTTTTCATTTTCACATTTTGTTCTTATTCCATATAGGGCTTATTTTTATTTGGTGTGAGATACCAATTTAAGTTTTCCATTGTGAGGCGATTTTCCCCACTCTACTTACCAAACAATCAGTCCTTTTCCCCAGTGATTTGTAATGCTGTCTTTATAATATGCCAAGTTCCCAGAGGTACCAGGAGTCCATGGGGTGCTCTAATTTGCTTCCTTTTTCTCCTGGCCTGCTTCTATTCCATTGCCGCACTGTCTTCATTATCTGCTTTTTAATGTGTCTCAAAACCTGGCAAGAAGAATCTCCCTACCTTTCTCTTTCAAATTGTTCTTTGCCATCCATGAACCATTATTCAGCCATATGTATTTTAGAATTAAAAGAATAAAATTAGTGTTTGAAATTTTTGTTGGAATTGCATGAATTTTCAACTAAATTTGGGGCATGCTGATTGATATCATTTCTATGGCAAATTGCCCCAACCTTGGGCAGAATATGCAAGCCTTCTTTCATGTCCTGGAATAAACCTTAAAATTATTCCATAAACATCCTGTGCAGCCTTTATTAAATTAGCAAACAGGTAATTCATAGTTTTAATTGCCATTATAAATTTTATTTTCTTATCACACTTTTTCTAATAGGAATTTGCTTTAGTAGGTGTGCACTACTTGTTACTATTACTGGCTTTTAGTACTTAATCTGGTTTGTGGCAAGCTTGCTGAACTCCTTTCAAGTTCTAATGTTTTTCTCCTAATTCCCATGGATTTCTCGGCAAAATATTTTATCTTCTCCTTTTCAATCCAATATTTTTGTCATTTATTTTCATTATATTATTCATTTTCCAAATATTTGGAATGACAGTTATTTTAGTGGTAAGTTTTGTCTCGTTCCTGACCTAAAAACAAAAAAAAAAATTATAAGATTTCTTTATGGGAATGATGTTTTCAATGGATTTTGGTAGATAAACTTTATCAGATTATTCCTAAGACTTTTTTTTTTTCCAGAAATGAAAAAAAGTCCTATATTTCTAGTTTCCTAAGAGTTTTGTTTTTCCAGAAATGGGTGTTAAACTTATAATCTGCTTCCTTTATTTCTATTGTGACATTGCAGTCTTTTTGTCTATTAAAAAAAAGGTGAATTATATTATTAGTTTTTCTTATGTTGAGTCATTCTTAAATCATTTTAACATACTTTTGGAAATAAATAGATAAATTTTTTATATTTTAAAGACTAAGTTCAGAAGTTAAATTCACTTACAGTATTATTTTTTTTGTCTTGAACACTTTTTTGGCCAGTTTAACTGTTAAAATTATACTAGCATCATGAAATGAGTTGCCCAGCTTTCCACATTTCCAACTTTCTGGGACAACATGTATACAGATAGTCATTATGTATTCCTTACCTCACCTCTAAAAGCCTTTCTTGTGGGCACCTGGGTGGCTCCGTGGGTTAAGCCTCTGCCTTTGGCTTAGTTCATGATGTCAGGGTCCTGGAATTGAGCCCCACATCAGGCTCTCTGCTCAGCAGGGAGCCTGTTTCCGCCCCCCTCTGCCTGCCTCTCTGCCTACTTGTGATCTCTGTCAAATAAATAAATAAAATCTCTAAAAAACAAAACAAAACAAAACACCTTTGTTTGTATGTTATTTATTTTCAAATTACCATATTTCTTGTTTCTTTGTATTTGCTCTGTTTTTCTTTTTCTACTGTCTTTAGATGACCACTTAGCTCATTTTTCAGTCTTCTTTATTTTCAGAATGTGTTCATAGCTATAAATTGCACTCTAGGAAGAGTGTTGGCCACATCCAGCAGATGTTGATGTGCACTTCTTTCATTATCATTAAGAATATCAATTTTCCCTTTTGCTTTGTATTTTGCTCAAGGTCTATTTGATAGTAGAATTTTTTGTTTTTTCTTGGTTTATAGATATGTGGATTTTTATTCTTGGCTAATTATTAAATTGACATTAGAGAACATTGCGTGATATTGAGCCTTAGAAATATATTGATACTCTTTTCTTGTCTCTAGTCTATAATTTCTTTTTATGACTGATCTATTTATTTTAGAAAAAAAAGGGTATATTCTGTGTTTGGGTGAAAATTATTATATAAATTTATATATTTATATTATATATATTATTTATAAATTCATATAAAATGACATATACATTACATATATATTACATAACTTCTTTATTATTTTATTAAAATCTTCTGCATTCTAGTTTATTTGTCTTGAATTTAGTATTTCAGTTTCTAACATCAGTGATTTTTAAATCTCCAATAGGATTTTACTTCTTTCTTTCTCTTGGTTCTGTCACCTGTTGCTTTATGTATTTGGTTCTAAATACAGAGGTATTATGAGTGCCTCTGGATTTTATGTATTTTTTCATCTGAATGCAACATCTCTTTTTATTCTCTATGATATGTTAAAATCTTACATGTATTAAATTTCCTTTTGATTCTTATTTATTTAGCACATTCTTTTTCTGTCCTTTATTTACTTCAATTCTCTGCTCTTATATCTGAACTTTATCTTTTTCAAACTTGTATAACTGGGTCTTATGTTCTTTTGTCTTTGTTTTAATTCAGTTTAAGAGTCTGTTTTTGGACCAATATGTTTAATTTACTCCATTGATATTTATTGTAATGTTAAATATGTTAAGCATTTTTACTATTTAACCTTATAATTTTTACTTAACATTTTTTAAAGATTTATTTATTTATTTACTTATTTGAGAGAAAGCACATGCATGTGAGAGGGGAGAGGGGTAGAGGAAGACAATCCTCAAACAGACCCCCTGCTGAGTGTGGAGCCCGATGTGGGTCTTGATCCTATGAGATTATGACCTGAACCCAAACCGAGAGTTAGAGTTCAACCAACTGAGCTACCCAGATGCCCCACTAAACATTTTTTGTTTCTACTTTTGAGGTTTTTTTGTACTTTTCAATACATACTTTCTTTTTTTAAAAAAAAGATTTTTTTTTTTTTTTGACAGAGAGTTAGAACTTGAAAGAGGGAACACAAGCAGGGGGAGTGGGAGAGGGAGAAGCAGGCTTCCTGCTGAGCAAGGAGCCCGATGTGGGGCTTGATCCCAAGACCCTGGGATCATTAGCTGAGTTGAAGGCAGACTCTTAATGACTGAGCCACCCAGGCACACTTAGACAGGGTTTTTGTTTTTGTTTTTGTTTTTTAATTACTAATTCTATTTTTATTTTTCTACTGGTTAGAACTAAACTTTTTAAGACTCATACATTTATTTCTTCTTAAAGCAATGCTTGAGGCTTATAAATATTTTTATATTCTCCTTTTATAAGTGGCTAGTCCCCTATCACCTACTTTAGACTTTCCCAAGTTCCATCTTTATATCACCCCTGTAGGGAGATGCAACTGAAGATTTTTTTTTTTTTGCAACTGAAGATTTTTATTAATTTTCAATTTATAAAGGACATGAGATTTCCCTTTAGATTCATCTAAGTCCATAGGAGAACTTTTCTCTTTAATTTTCCTTTATAGTTTAATCATATAATACATTTTATTAATAAAATGTTGTGAAAATAATGTAAGAAAATTTATATAAATTGTTTAAAGTATTCTCACAACTGTTTATCAGTCTTAAACAATATGTAAATGTTTTAAACCATATAATGATAGAACTCAAAGTTTCCTTAAAGAAAAAATAATAGAGGGCACCTGGGTGGCTCAGTGGGTTAAGCCTCTGCTTTCGGCTCAGGTCATGATCTCAGGGTCCTGGGATCAAGTCCTGCATAGGGCTCTCTGCTCAGCAGGGAGCCTGCTTCCCTTCCTCTCTCTCTGCCTGCCTTTCTGCCTACTTGTGATTTCTCTCTGTTAAATAAATAAAGTCTTTAAAAAATAAAAAAGAAGAACAAATAATAGAGATATTCCTAATGATCATCTACTCTGATCTTACAAATTACATGTAAAACTATGTGTATGAGTATGTGCTATAGATTTGGACATGTATGCAAATTTTTTTTGAGAAGCATGGTTTTTTATAATATTTTCCATGGATTTCATAACCCAAAGAAATATTCCAGTTAGCCCACCCTCAAGTTAAAGATCCCAACCTAAGAATAATAGAGGACAAAGTGATGTCTAAGATCTGACAGTGAGTTGTTGGAAGAGCTTAAAAGGGCACACTGCTACACATTGAGGTCCAGGAGAACAGTCCCTCTCTGGCCACTTCAAAGTCGAATCTCAAGAATGTAGCATAGAGCTGGTGCAAAGTAGGTACTCTATACATCCTGGATGAAGGAAGAATGTTTGAATGAAAGAACAGTGCCAGAATCAGGATGTGGCTGAGCCACTTAGATCCTAGGATGCAATTTTTATCTTGACACCGAAAACTGCCTTTTTAAATTGGGTATCAAAAGATGACAATATGGAGATGACAAAGATGTTAACATTCTCTGACAAAGATTTTAAAGCAGCCATGTTAAAAATGCTTTCAAAGAATAAGTACATTCTTTTTTTTTTTAAAGATTTTATTTATTTATTTGATAGAGATCACAAGTAGGCAGAGAGGCAGGTGGGGTTGGGAGGGAGCAGACTCCCCGCTGAGCAGAGAGCCCAATGCGGGGCTCTATCCCAGGATGCTGAGATCATGACCTGAGCTGAAAGCAGAGGCTTAACCCACTGAGCCACCCAGGCACCCCTACAAACACTCTTGAAATAAATTTTAAGAAATAAAATGATAAGTCTCAGGAAAGAAATAGAAAGTCTTGGAAAGTAAATAAAAGATATTTAAAAAAACCTAAATAATACTATACCTGTAATTTTAAAAAGAATTAAATGGATGGCTTCAATAGTTAAATGAAGAGTACAGAGGAAAGAATCAACAAACTTGAGGATAGAATACTAGAAATTATCCATTCTGGGCAACAGAGAAAAGTAGATTTAAGACAAATAAACAGGCCCTTAGAAACCTGTGGGACAATAACAAATGATCTAACATTCCTGACATCAGAGTCCCAGACAGAGAAGAGAGGAGGAAGGATGGACAAAGTACCTGGAGAAATAATGACTGATAACCTCCCAAATTTGGAAGAAGACATGAGCCTACAGATTCAAGAAACTGAAAGAATTCTAAACAGAATAAACTCAAAGGAATTTACAGCAAAACACATCAAACTTCTGAAAACGGAGATAAGAAAAAAATTGTGAAAGCAACAAGAGAGAAACAACACCTTACCCATACAGAGGGAAAACTGCTCAAATGACAGTGAATTTCTCATCAGCAACAACAGGCAAGAGGGCAGGCATCCTGGAAGAACAAATTGGCAGTTTCTGAAAACCAAAACCAAACCAAACCAAACAAAAAAACTAAACTAAACAATCAGCTGCCACGGGCCCAGCATTGCACTGCTGGGTTTTTATCCTAGAAAAATCAACATTTACGTTGATGCAAAAATTATACACAAAGTTTGCTAGCAACTCTATTCATGGTAGCCCCAAACTTGAGATAACCTAGACATCCCAATGGATGAAACGAACTGTGGTATATCCGTACCATGGAATACTGCTGTGCAATACAAAGGAAGGAACCACTACAACTTGAACGCATCTCCAGAAAATGATGCTGAGTGAAAAATGTCACTCTCAAAAGGCTGCAGACTGTGCTATCCCGTTTATATGACAATCTTAAAATGACAAAATTATAGAAATGGAGAAGAGATCAGTGGTTAAGAGAAGCTGAGGAAGGTGGGGGAGAGTGAAAAAGTGATGTGGCTCGAACACGGCAACACCAGTGATCTTCGAGGGACTGTGGTGTCGGCATCATGACTGTATCATTGTCAATCTCCTGGTCATGACACCGTGCCGTTGTTTGGCAACATACTGCCACTGGGGAAACTGAATAAAGGCCACAAGAGATCTCTTTGTATTATTTCTAACAACTACATGTGGGTCTACAATTTTTTTTCAAAGCGAAAAGTTAAGAACAGCAACAAAAACAACAAGAGCCATTTTTCATCAAATAAAATATAACTAAATTTTGCTTTGCTTTGTTTCACCAAATTAGTTTTACTAAATCATTTACCTGAACCAAACTGGTTAGTGCAGACATCTGGTTTGCCTTGACTTGCTCTATTTCCCTCATCTTCCACCCGGAGGACTGCCTGACCCAGTCCTCAGAGCCTTCCTTATTCCTGTTGTCATTTAGCACTGTCGGGCATTCTGGAAGAGACCACCACTCCGTAATGACTCAGTCTCACCCATTTGAATTAACGGCATTAAAAAAACAGACACAATCCAATTTCATTACTTGGAAATGGTGACGCTGTCATACCATCCTTAATAGTGATGAAACACAAGAAGTAGAGAAGAAACACTAGTTTGACCAACCAAGGAAATGAAAGACTCAAAAAATCAAGACAAAATGCCCCAACGGTAATGATCCATTAAAAGAAACCATGGTTTGGTGAAATACTGCTGCCTGGGACTTACCACGAGAGTGGAGAACCTTCAAGAACATTTATATAGAGCAGCCATATGTGACTGAGGAGCTGCACTGCATAAAAAGAGATCTATCTTCCTTGGGTCCCCAGCCTGCCTACCTCCTGAAGTCAGCCTAGTCATAAAGCCAGGGACCTCCTACCACTTCTTGATTATTTCAAACTCATTTTGTTACAAGTGTGAGACTCATTTCATGCAGGGTTTTTATTGAAATCTTGCTCCTAGGCAACTGGCCATTTATGGCATCCCCGAGTTTCCTGCCTTGACATACATGATCACATAGCACCTCTGGCATGAAAACAATTGGCTGTGAGATCTGGTGGGCAGATTTTCTCAACCACAGCATGACATTTTCGGGTGCCTGCAAAGTAAAAGTTGGCTTTGAAGGACTAGAAAGATCGATACAAGAGCTTTGATACATTCATATGTGACTATTTATAGTCAACATTTGGTTTATGAAACTTAAATAGGTTTCCCACAGCACCTACCTTTTTAACCCCACTCCATTAATAGAGGCTTAATTATTTAGGTTTGTCTAAAGTCTGATATTTAATTTCCATTTTCTTATTTAAATTCAATTAGCCAACATATAGTACATCATCAATTTTTGGTGTGTTTTCAATGATTCATTAGTTGCATATAGCACCCAGTGCTGATGTTTAATTTCAAAAAGGAATGTGTGTCTGTGTTTATAAAATAATATATTATATATATGTTATACATTGTATATGTTATATATGTTATAAATAAACACATACATGTAATTTGTTTATAAATTTGTATACTGTATCATACATATACGTAATATCTATTGATGATGATTCAATACATACACACTATTTATTGATCCAATGTCTGTATGTTCTTATAGAGCCAAACTGAGATGTAACTCATAATAAATGCTGTACCCTGACCTTGTTATCATTATAGTTTCTTTATTGTTAGAAAACTCCATATATCAAGGCACGTATGAGAAAAGGAGGGGAGAAGAGGTTGATTTATATTCTCTCCAACAAATCATAATCACATCTTTCCTTAGAGACCCCTTGACCTCTGCAAACCTATATGTTATCTGTCCCCTGTTCTCCAAGCATGTGGTCACTGGCTGTGTGCAGAGTCTACATTGGGGGTTTGTTTTGTTTAATGAAGATTTGGCTCAGATTCCATGTGGGACTTGGTAAGACTGAGCTTTGGGGTCTCTGAAACTATTGAGATGCAGGGAGATGGGTTTGGTGGGGAGAGATGGTGGGAGTGGAGAGAAGCGGTCATGAGTTCCAAGCAGCTTTCTACCTCTTGGTGGGAGCTGCTTATTCACAGTTGGCAAATTGTGTTTTCTGGAGGGTTTGGCTTAATGGAGATGGGATTGTTCCTGAATGCTGTGGATTTTTTGGAGTGCGCTGAATTGTCTTAGGAAAGAAGGAATGAAACAGAGGGGAAGGTGGTTAGGGAGAGTCCTTTTCCCTCACTGTCTCCAGAATCCAGCACCACTGGGAGGGGAGCGAGGACAGAGGGAACATTGGGAATAGCATCTCCTTCCTGGGCCTTGGTGACCTAATAACTAGGGGCATCCATGACACTGATAATAAAGTAGGAGAAAACAGGGCGGACACTGTTGACAGAGGATCACTCCTGGAGACCAACTCAGACCATTTTGTTTATGTATGGGAGACAGCAATTGGGGAGACTTAGAAGGGCAAATCTGGCACCCAGAGGTCACACCACTTGGACTCAAGATCACGGTCATTTGGGAGTAAAACACAAATATGACCATTTTATCATCACTGGCTGATGAGACTTTAAAATGTGGTATATGACTATGTTGACATTTACTAGTTTTTAGTAGCTACAATACTCCCAGTCACTATAATCCTTACAAAAGCCTTGCAGGGCGGATATTGTTCATATTTTACTTACGGGATTATCGCGGTTCAGAGTATTAAGTAGTTGGCATGCGGTCACTCAGCTGGTTAAATTGTAGGTCTATCTGTCTTCAAGGGCTGGGATGCATTTCCTCACTAGCTCTCTACCAGATGTCTAGTTCTGGGCTCGATTCCAAAGGACGTGGAAATCCTGTAGAATGATGGGCATGCAATACCTCGGACCCCACTTAGAAGCTCACTTGAGGGGTGGCTCTTGACTCAGACTAGCCAGTCATCATTCTTTGTCCTGTAGGGATGAGGGGAGAAGCATGTGTATGGAGTAGGGGAGGAGGAGTTTCCTAAAGACAGTGATGTTCTGGACACACAGATCCACACCTGTCCACTCTATCTTCCTATCGGAGAAGTGACATGTAAATTGGTGGTGGGGGGTGCGGGTGCATGTCAATGAGGAGGATTGCACTGTGACCAACGGAAGATTCTGGGGACTTGCCTAGAAGTGATTCATTGCAATTATCTCCAGAGCATGAACCTCTGGGATTGAGGTCATCATCTCCTTGACAAGACAGATAATGAACTTGTTTCTTCCCCGACCTGACACTTCAGACCAATCTCAGATGGACCACCCCTTCCTTCCTGCCCCTGCTCTGGGAAACCGTCCTCATTGATGAGGAATGAGATTGCCAATTCCAAGGACAAGGATTCCAATCTGCCTTGTCAGGTCAACTCAGACCAATTTCTTTGTGAAAGGGCTGCTCAGAAAATTTGATTTCTTCGAACAATTAGATAGCAAGTATTTGCCATTCCCTTCAAAAAATGATACAAGAACAGAAAAGATGTTAGGGGATGGGGATCAACACCATTTTTACTCCCTCCCTTGCAGGCAGTCCAGAGACAGAGATTAGGCTGGGGTGACGTGCAGTGTGTATTGCCCACATAGAAGTGGCAAAATTCATTTAGCTTGAAATAAACGGTTACCATTTATAATTAAACTTTCAAAGGGCTGTCCACTGATTGAAAAACATTATCCCCTGCTCTTGTTTCCAGCTGTATTTGGAGCTGATTGGCTAATTTAGGGGCAATATGCCTTTGATATTTGAGTCGTTGTTCACTTTAACTTGAAACAGACATGCTGGGAAGAGGAAGTTGGGCTGGTGATGTGCTAATTCTTGTTTGTGATTTACCCCCGAGGAACTATAAGAAACCTGCAACTTATTGTACATTAAGAACTGAAACTGGAGACGGCCACATCTGGTTTGTTGGATGCCTCCCCCACCCCTTTTTAAAAATAAAACAGCAACTCAAAATGCTTCAGCTAGATAGTTTGATTATAATGGTTAATTTATCAGGGATAAAAGTTTGGAGGTTAGAGTGCCCTGGAGAGAAGACGAGGAGTTTTGCAAGAGGGACTGGAAGCATCAGTAAGGAAAAGAAAAAATGAACTTAAGTGTATTATGGGATTTCTCAGAAACATAATGCACTGAGATAAAGCTTCTAAAATGTGTTCATGTCTTAAGTTGAAGGGCCAAGGGGCTCCGAACTGCTCTCAGGCACACGGTTTGGTATACTTGTGGTCTCTCGTGGGGCTTCAGGGTCCTGAGGGAAAAGTAGGGTGGGCTGGATGGTGGTAGGAAGTAATCAGTTAATAGTGGCCAAGTTATGATATTCATGGTCCCCTTTCTTCATTAAAAAATAATAAAATGATATTTTTTTACTATGTTGGTATAAAGGCAAATGTGTTAATATTATATATGATAACATTTTAATAAGCTCAGTAATCATAATGTTCTCACACAATATTTTTTAAAGAAAAAATCAAGATGAATTCGAAACATCCATGATGAACAAAATATCAACCTTTTTCATAAAGATCCGCTATACATTGAGGCTTCCAAAGCTTCTAGTTGTACCCTTGGGAATCCAGTGAACACACATAAGGCACGAGAGAGGCCGATGGTGCAAAGGGAAAAGTGTGCAGTGAGAACCCTGAGCTCTGGGTTCTAGTCCTGCCTCTTTCTTCCCCACTCAGAGGTGTTGGGTACGAGTCAACATTCTCTACTTCATGAACAGGGTATCTCTGGGCTGTGATGAAAAACAGTATTTTTACCAAAAGGAAAACACAAAGAAGTTTATTATGGCTGGTCAGAAAATTAATATTTTTATTTTATTTTACCATTTTGTACTTTTTAAAATGTGGTTAGTTTCATGAGGACAAGGGCAAGTAAAAAGAGAAAACAGAAGGTGAAAATAATTAGCTGATCGATATCTATTAACAAAATAGCTGTTAGAAATTCTCCAAGTGTTGTCCTAATGATTTTCAGGTAGGACCACCCAGGATGGGGCAGTGATTAAATCACACCTTTGGCGTCCTCCTCCAGCTCCACTGAGGGACATCATGCATGTTACTCACCTTGAGTAAGCCTCCGTGTCCTCATGAGTAAAAGGAGGTCCCGAGTGATTGTACCTACTTCATGGAGCTGTAAAAATGAAAGGAGATAAGTCCTCGAAGGCATGTGGCCCACACCTGGCACAGTGTAAGAACATAATCCCTGTGAGCTCTGTTGTTATTAACACACACTGGTGTCTGTATGATTAGATTTTGCTGTAGTGAACATGCCTTGCCCTTATAGGGAGAATCAGCAATAAACTTAATTTTTAATCCTTTTCCCCACCACTAAAAATTGAAACGCATACATGGTAAGTCAAGCAATGAGATAGATTAGAGAAATAGATTAGGAAGAACGTGGGCTTTGGAATCAGAAATGGTTGGGTCTTGGCCCCACCATTTGCTGGGGTTATGTCCTTAGAGGAGAAATGTAATATCCAGCTTCTGTGACCCATGGGGAAAGGAAGGGGAGTACCCATGCCTAAAGGAGAGCTGTGAATGTGGCTGATGGAAAATGATTTCACGTCATCAGACTGGGTTTGGCAAATCCAGATTTCCCTCTCTTCCTTGTCCTCCCCTCCCTCACCTTTCCCCTCCCCCACTCCTTCCCGCCCCCTGCCCTTCCTGCCCTCTTCCTCCTCCCCTCTCCCCTCTTCTTTCCCTCCCTTTCCTTGCTTTTAGGTTTTTTTTTTCTCTCCATGATATTCTACACAATTTCTTATTCTAGTCACTTCAGTGTCTTGCCTGCTCTGTTTTTTTCACTTGTCTTTGAGATGTGCCTTTGACTTTAATTAAACTCAGGAGCCTGGAAAATGTATTCAGTCCTATCTTAAAAAAAAAAAAAAAAAAAAAAAAAAAAAGCAAGTATAATTTCCAGGCCATTTTTTCTTTCTTTTTCAGCTTCTATACTCTTTTTAAGCTCTCAAAGACTATAACCTCTTATTTTATACACACTTTTTTTCCCCTGTAGTCAATCCACTTGGCCTCAAGTCAATTAAACATTGATTTTTTTTTTTTTTTTTTAATGCTAGGGATAAAGAGACTGAGCAGAATAAAAAGCATCCAGTGGCAATCAAAATGAATGGCCCCTCATTTTTAGCTTTTCTGAAAATGATTTTTCATTTAAGAGATACTTTTGACTCTCGTCCAGACCAAAACAAAGCAAGGTCAAAATTTCCTGAGAATCACAATGTGGTGAAGCCTGGGACTTATCAGAAAAATCTTTCATGATGAGATTTCCAGTTCCTATTTCCAGGTGTGGAAAGTGTTTTCCCAGAAGTTTAATGACAGAGCCAATGTTGTAGGTGCTCTGCCTGATTCAAACAGGTAAATAGATTTGTGGTTTCCTATCTATAACACATGGGTTTTATTGATTCTACTGTTGTTAGTGACATGGGATTAAAAAGATGTTGAAATGAACTCCCCAAGCATGGGTCCTAGAGAGAAAATCCACGACTCCCATGGATGAGTCGAAATGAGTGTCTCTGGCTGTGGGACTGTGCACCTCCCAGGAACTTTGGAGCTTGGAAAAAAAAGCAGTTCGTAAAGAATGTGGGCAAAACCATACAAAAACTGCAGCCATGATTTAAAAGCATATGAGAAGATGGTGAGGAAAGAATGAGAAACCAAGTGGAAATTGAAAAAAAAATTTTTTTTTTTTTCTGAGCCTCCACTGTGCACTGGGCACAACATCTCAATTCACAGTCACCAGAGGGCCACTAGGAAGACATTCCCTCTGGGCAACCCCCTACGGCAACCAGATGAGAAAATGAAGATAGACACTCTGGAGCGACTTGCCCAGGTTTTTCTCCTTGGTTAGTAGGTGGAGATGGTGGGGTTTGAGGTCAGCTTCTGTAGGTCAATAGATGTAACTTTCTATCAAATCTGCTGGACACATTGAAGAAAAAAGATGTTTTAAATTATTGGAGATTTTATTAAGGCGACAAGAAATAGAAAGAAGAAAAACAGAAGCTTATAATTCTACATATTATAAATGTGTATAAAATTGAAATATTTTTGACTCTAATTTGGGTGGAAATATGTCACAGTGGCCAAAAGAAGATGCTGTAGACTAATGCAGACCTTGGTTCGATCCCTGGCTGTGCTGCTCAGGAGCTCTGTGACTTTGGGTAAGACAGTTGACCTTCTTGCAGCTCAGTTTCCTTAGATATGGAAGGAGGTGCTGGTGACACCAACCTCACAGGCATTATGTGACAATACCTCCCGGAGGTCAAGAATGCGGGGTTTGGGGTGAGGTCTAGATCTAGACCTCCGCTTATACATCATGTGTATTCTGGAGCAGATCATTTCACTTCTCTGGTCTTAAATTTTCCTGGTAAACACAATGCAGATAATAGCACAATGCCTTTATGGCATTTAATCTTTACATCTAAAGATTAAATAAAGTCTGTTAGTGAGCCCAGTTCTTGGCATATAAGTGTGCTTGATAAATGGACACTAATAGCCTGATTTTTTTAAAAGACTTTATTTATTTATTTGAGAGAGAGAGAGACAGAGATAACGACTGAAAGCATAAACAGGGAGGAGAGGGAGAAGCGGGCTTCCTGCAGAGCAGGGAGCCTAGTGCATGGCTTAGTCTCAAGACCCTGGGATCATGACCTGAGCCAAAGGCAGACACTTAACCAACTGAGCCACTCAATATTCTGATACCCCCAATATTCTGATTTTAAATAAAGATTAGAAGAAAGCAAAGTCCTGTGACCCAGCTCTCATCTACACATGTGTACCTGAATTTTCTATGATTCTGGGGAGTGAGGATGCATCTTTGTCTGTAATAGTAGAAAAATCACATTTTCCGAGGGTGATTTTCTTTGGTGATTCTTTTGACCTCAAACAAAGTCATCTTCTACCTCCTCTACTCAATAGACTTAGGAGTAGAAGCCATTTTATATTAGGCCTCCCAGAAAATGAAAGTCAGCCTTTAGAGGAAAAATATTAGCATTTTGTTGGACGCTCCAAGGCTCCTGCGGGGGGTGGAGGGTAGGATGGGGGGTTGGAGAAGGCCATGTCACAGCGAGGAGCCTGCCCTCAGCAGTCCACACTGCACCTCATCCTTGCATCCTTCTGGGCTCAGTGTTACAACAGTCACAGCAAAATTCTTCAAGGTGACTTAATGTCATAAAGTTGAATTCCCTCATACCACTCCGTAAGTGAAAATAAACTGGTGGGGGATTATTAAATATTGCAATAGCACATATGTTGCGTCTAATGTAGAATTCACCGTAGACTAAAATCTCTGTTTACAAAAATACTGTCTGGGTGCCAGGTACTTTCAACAAGATTCCTTACGTGCAAGAAAAACACAATAAGCATGTTTTCTATTTGAATGCCAAACTTGGAGAGGTTGCCTTATTAAAAATCTCAGTTTCCTTGTTTATATAAATGCCAGGTGTTTATAAAATATCATAGTTCATAAATATCATTCCTCCTCAGATCATCTCCCGCTCATTCAATGTCTTCAACATGGTACCAAGAAAAGTGTCAGAACTTGCAAAATACTTTGAATATGAGAATAATGTGTGTTTTGTTTTTTAATCAATGCATGAACTCCCGAGAACAATGGAGACAAGCCAAAAAAATGGACTTGTCTTTTTAGAAGTTTCCAGTGAGGAGAAAAATCCTCCAGAGGGGTTCCCAACTGGGTGAAAAATGGTTGAAAATGAGACCAAAGTTTAATTGCTTCTCCAGGAGCCAAATCAGACCTGGAGGATAAATGGGAAATGGGCTCTGAATCAGAGCATCTATACCAAAGGATCCTCAAGAGGTATGGGCTAGTGGTGTTGGTGGGGTTTGAGGAATATATTTCCGCTCCTGGAATATATTTCCACTTCCTGTGTCTCCTGTCTCCCTAACCCCCACTCTAACACATCTGCAGGGTGGGGAAGGGGGTTTCCTTTCAGAGCCATGTTTTGGCCCCAAGAAGGAATTCACTTAAGACTAAGGTCATTCTGGAAATGTCTCATTATCGACCTGCAAATTAAGCTCCCCCATGGAGGGATATTTTGAACACCAACCTCGTTGAGTGGTTTCCAAAGTATGGTTTCTGGACCAGCATCATGGATATTTTCAGGAAGTTTGTTAGAACTACAAATTCTCAGGCTCCCCCTCAGACTTACTGAATCAGATACTCTTGGGTAAGACTCCATGATCTGTGTCGCAAGCAATAAAGTTTTCTGGTGATACTGATGCACCCAGAACTTCGTGAACCACTGGGCTGGTTCACTGGGCTCTTGTAATCCTCAGGGTCGTTTCTAAAGATCCTATGGTTCCACTTATCAACAGCTTACTACTCGTTACAAGTGGTATTTTGCTTAATCCTTCCTGTAGCTTTTGTGGTCAGTACTCATATTTTTGCCATCTTACAAATGAGGAAACTGACATTCACAGAGGTTGAAGAGCGCTGACTCACGATCACACAGTAAGTGGGAGAGTCAAGATGTAAATCCATATCTACCTCCTAACACTCTTTACATACATGATGATCCTCACCCAGAACCTCCAGTCCCATCAGAAATACCTGCCTTATAAAAGGGAACTGCAAAAATGAATGCCTAAGACAGAACGTCAGATTATAGACTTGGAAGAAAATTCAGAATTCACGCTCAACTGCTCTATAGCAGTTCCCCATGGCGAGTTCCATGCACTGCTGATTCAAAATAAAATTCTGGGGCCAGATAAGTTTGGGAAATGGTTTAAATTTTGCCAAACCAGTTTCTTAAGAGCAGGACTCTTCAGTGCTGTTAATGAATATGATCGGTCCAAGGTAACTCTCCAAGGGTAAGGCGTATATGGTGGATCTCCTCTCATTAACTAGAGAACTAATTTCTCACAGACCATTTCTTGGATCTAAAAGTCCACAGAGCAACATTTTGGAAGCCCTGCTCTAGTCTGTGCTTTGGAAAGCAGCATTCAGGCTACTGCCTGCTTGGATGTTCTTTATGTTGAGTGGAAACCTCTTTCTCAATAGCTTTTGGCCATTGATACTTACTCCTTCTTTGGCAAGACCGAAAGATTTATTCTTTCACATGCAAGCTCGTTGGATATATGAGGGCAAGTACTATTTCTCCTACTTAAGCTTATTCCCCCAGGTTTCAATTCCCAGGTCTTCCTGCCATTCAGTCTTCAGTGACCCCATCCATCTCCTGGATCCATCTCCTGGATCATTGCAGTAGCCTCCCCTCTTCTCATCTTGTGCCTCCTGTAATCCCCACAGCAACCAAAACAGAAAATAAGAAGGTATCCTATCTATCTGCTTAAAACACTTTGATGGTTCTCTGGTGGCTTGGATTGAAATACAACTGCCCCAAATGACCTAAATATCCTCCCTACTGGAAAATCGAACAATCCCTCTCATTCAGCAAGTTCCAACTACACCAGCCTCTCAGTTTCTTAAATGGTTCCTTCCCACCTCCAGACCTTTTCCCTTGCTGTTCCCTCTTCTTGAAATGCTCTTCCATTACTCGTTGAGAGACTGTCTCCCACTAACCTCTTGGGTCTCAGTTGAAGTGTCACTTTCTCAGAGGCCTTTTGAGAGTTGATTTCACTCAAGAATCCTGTTGTACTCTACCCCATCACTTTGTCCTTTCCCCTCATGGCACAGCCCATGCTTCCTAATTCTGTGCTAGTGCATTCATTAATTTAATGTCTATAGACCCCCTTCAAGAAACAAATCATCCTCATATCCAATAAAGACCCTTGGGCCTTGCATATGGTAGGCTTTTCACATTTTGGGGTGGATGCATAGTTGTTGATCTCTAGGACTCCCTCCCCTCCATTCTCCACCGTTATCTTCTCAGTCCTGGTGCACTTTGCCTGAAGTAGGTTAAATGGAATGATCACCTCCCATACCCTGGGTATCATACCTCAATTAATGTAACCAATGTAACCATTACTACAATGTAGTGTAGCTTTTCCAGTGGCTGTCTCCAACCTTGGACTCACATTAGACTTACATCAAGTCCTCAAACACATCCAGCATTCTCCATATGTGTTCTCCTATGGTATGTATGCTGCAAATCCTCAGGCTTCAACACAGACCCTGTCTCAACATCTATCTTCCACTTCTCTTTTGGCAAGGGGGAATTTTGTTTCACACTACCAGAGTCACTAGTAACCTGCACAGAGCTAGGCTGAGGAGTGGAGACCAGACCCTGTGGCTCAGAGCCCGAGAGGCCTCCCACTAGGTCAGCACCACCCTTTGATAGTAGTTCCTGTTTTAGCTGAGGGCTCCCGGTGGTACTTTGGGTGTCATGCCAACTGATGAAAGGAGAGCTATTTGGGCAGACCACCCACAGGGACTGACATGGGTGGGAGCCCAGTATGAGCGAGAAATAATGCGGCTCCATTCTCACTGGCATTTGATTCTACCCATTTTGGGGTTCCCAGCATTTTTTGCTACTTGTCTTGGGGCATATATCTTCGTCTCCATGTTCTGGACATTTCTGAGCTAAGTAGATTTTCTTCTTCTTCCTCACAGCGTTTTTTTTTTTTTGATGTGGTTGTTGTTGTTTGTTTGTTTGTTTGTTTAATTTAAATGCCTCTGCATGAAATTCAGTATTTACTGTAGGGATTGAATTAAACAGAAAGGAGAAATATGATGTCATGGTTATGAAATATGAAATACATGTGATGATTAATGATCAAAATTGTAAGCTTTAGATCCAGACAGAATTAGGTTAGAATTCTTGCTTCATCAACCATGAGGTATAACCTCAAAGAAGTTATTGAACTTCCTATCAGTCTCAGGATCCTCACACACAAAATGGACAGTTTGAAATGGACCATTCTAATGGGCACTGTGCTTGGCAAGAAAACAGGGACTTGAATTCTTGTTGCTTTTTCTTCTTA
This sequence comes from Mustela erminea, assembly GCF_009829155.1. Taxonomy (NCBI): domain Eukaryota; kingdom Metazoa; phylum Chordata; class Mammalia; order Carnivora; family Mustelidae; genus Mustela; species Mustela erminea. The sequence goes on along the minus strand of NC_045614.1, from coordinate 24,146,147 downwards.
CTACCATTCAGTCTCCACTATGTCTTTCTTCCACAGTTAATTACTGTCTGAGAGCAGTCAACAAACTTTTTCTTTGGAGGTCTAAATACTAAATGTTTTATTTTTTTTTTTATGATTTTTATTTATTTATTTGACAGACAGATCACAAGTAGGCAGAGAGGCAGGCAGAGAGAGAGGAGGAAGAAGGCTCCCCACTGAGAAGAGAGCCAGATATGGGGCTCGATCCCAGGACCCTGGGATCATGACCTGAGCCGAAGGCAGAGGCTTTAACCCACTGAGCTACCCAGGTGCCCCTAAATACTAAATGTTTTAGACTTTACAGGCCATACAGTCTCTGTTGAAACTACCCAATTCTGCCACTTGTAGCACAAAGACATCCAAAGACAGCATACAAACAAATGAGCATGTCTGTGTTTCAATAAAACTTTATTTGAAAAAGCAGGTCACGGGCTGAATTTTGCCTGCAAGTTGTAGTTTGCCATCCTGGTCATAGGACTTCACTTTTAATTGCCCATCTGATTGCTCTGGAAGCTCGACTCCTGGCTTCCAGACTGGGTCTGAAGGAAAGGCAGGGATCATTGTCACCATGACCATGCAGTTTTTAGTCTTATCAGATGAGTCTCTGTGCTATTTGTGGGCAAACATGTAGATAGTCTGAGAAGAATGATCCCAGTCAGAAAATATGCCTTTTTGGGAAACATCATGGAAGTGACACAACCAGTTTGTAGAAGGAGGACGGGAAACTTGTCCAGTTAGTTGGAATGGTAAAATTAAGGTCCTGCGGCAAATGCCAAATTAGAAGAGTTTCAAGGAGCAGTTTGTGAAGAGGAAAGAATAAAAAATAGCTTGCTAAGGGACACCTGGATGGCTTAGTCATCTTAGAGTATGTGACTCTTGATCTTGGGTTCAGGATTCAAGCCCTTGTTGGGGGTAGAGTTTACTTAATAAAATTTTTTTTTTTTTTTAAATCACATGTGTGTATCTTGCTGTGTTTCTCAGCTGGTTATTAATTTTCTCCATTAACTAGGATTGCATTTGGCTGCTTGGAGCTAAATCTGATTAGCATGGCTAAATCAAATAGATTTTATATTGATAACCTAAGGGGAAGTTTGCATACAGCAGCCTGCAAGGGGGGTCAGAGGGATTTGTAGCTGGTCAAGGTTTCAAAGATCTTGGCTCCTTCTAGCTTCCTATCCTGTGATTCTTAGAGTGTGTGGCTCCTGACTTCATGGTCACAAGATGGCTGCTGTGCCTCCAGGCAACAAGCACAAATTTCAGGCTAGAAAAAGTTCCTGTCCCAGGAACCATCTGGATGTGTCAACCCTTAGCTGCAAGGGAACCTGGATGTGTACACTGATGCCTCAGACAAATGTGGGGTTATCTTACTGAAGGGAAAAGAAGAGTGGATTTAGGAGAGACACTAGGAACTGTGTCTGTCATATTCTCCAAAACAGCAAGTCTGTGCTGCACAGGGTCTAAAAGTGGGCTCTACCTTCAGGTTGACTCAACCAGGTTTCCTCTTTCTGAAGGGGAACCATAATATTTCTCTCATAAAATTGTGCTTATGAGTTGACAAAATACTCCATGTCAAGTGTCAAACATTATTATTATTATTATTATTATTATTAAGCTACTGTCCCCCTTCTTCCTCAGAAATTGCATTTTTCTTTGAACCAACTTTGATTCAGTAGCAGCCCACCTGGGAACTTCCCTGAGATAACACTGACACCACCCAACCTCCTCGCTGTCTTTATGTTCAGTAGAGAACGAAGGAGAAGGATTGCAAGCACTGAATGATTCTGTGTGCAAAGGTCCCTAGAAGACACTTGAACCAGGTTCTGAAAATGAGTAAGAATTTGTCAGGCAGGAAACAGAAAACCAAAAAGGGCATTCCAGGAAAAGGGAACAGCATGTGCAAAGGGATGGCATCAAAAAAGAACATATTGCCTCATTCTGTCACCTGGGGGTGACCACTTCCAACTGCAGGGTGTCGGTGGTATTTCTCCAACTATCTCAAAGGCATGATGGGAGGAATATTAAGCAGCTGGGGTGTTGTTGCAAACAAAGATGAGCTCTTTGTGAAAGATGGATGTGGGTCAAGTGGAATTAACCTGAGATTTGGGGCTACCTGCTCAGAAGCATTTAGACTTCAATTTGGTCTTCACATGCTGTCTTGGAGTCAGTGCCTTACTTTCACTACCATGGGGCCTCATTCCAATAACTTCATGAAATCAGTGTTATTATAATCCCCATTTCACGGCCCAGGTTCACCAAAGCAAGAGGGTTTGAACCTCTACCTGTTCTCTCATCTGGGCACCTGCCATCTCTCCAGGCAAGCCACCACCTTCGATCATCATTTTTTGTAAGATTTTATTTATTTGGGAAAGAGAGCATGAATGGGGGAGGGGCAGAGGGCATGGGAGAAGCAGGCTCCCTGCAGAGCAAGGAGTCCAACACGGGGCTCCAATCCCAGGACCCCAGGATTATGGCCTGAGCTGAAGGCAGACACTTACACGACTGACCCACCCAGGTGCCCCCATCATCATTTTTATAACGTCTTTATGTGGGAGATGACAACTAACTTTCTCAAGATTTAGAATTTTAGCAATTTAGAAGAGCCTAGACCTACCCTGTCCAACAAGTTGGGCTCAAAGGGCTATGGAGCCTTTGAAATGTTTGTTTGGCTGGTGCAACTGATGAACCATGAATTTTATTTCATTCTAGAAAAGTTCAGTTTAAAAAAATGTATGCTTAACCCAGGTACTGGAAAACTTTTAAATACGTTTGGAATAACTTGGGTATGGAAATCTGCTTTTTTCCCTGATAAATATTATGGAATCTAAATTCAGATCAAATATGTTTGATGAACGTTCAGCATCTGAATTGAGATGTGCTATAAGATTAAGGCACACCCTGGTTTTTGAAGATGTAGTACAAAAGAAAGAATGGATAATATGACATTAATAAATTTTTATGTTGGTTCCATGTTGAGATGATAACATTTTAGATATATTAGATGAAGTGGAATATATCATCAAAACTAATTTCATCTACTTCTTACTTTTTCAAATGTGACTACTAGAAAATTTAAAATTACTCACATGACTCACGTTGAATTTCTACGAGCAGTCCTCTTACAGAGAACATGTCTCACTTTTCAGATAAGAAAAGTTGACTTTGGTCTGTCTCAAAGAGAACTTGACCACTGGACAGTGACAGATCCAATTCACACCTTCATTTCAGATGGCACAAGCTTGAGCAAGTTGCCACACTTCCACAGATCCACTTCAAAAACTGGGTAGCGTTCTCTTATACCCCAGGTTTCTCCGATCCCACTCAAGTCTTCAGAATTTCAAAGATATTAATCATTATAGGTCTCTATCCAGAGGAAACTTGGAGTTTAAGATATAATATAGAAAACTGTGTGGGAATAAGTTATTCTAGTATAGACTTGTTTCAAAAGCTAAATAAATTAGTTCTTATTGGATAATGTATTACATAATATGCAATTTTATAATTAATTTTATAATTTTAATATATATAAATATAATATCAGTATTATATATATAAATATATAAATATAATATATATAACCACAAACACACATACATGTATATATGTATTATAGGTACATATCTACGGCAGTATTCTTAGTTCCATATTTGGAAGAGGAAAATGGATTAAATAAATCGTCCATAGTCATTTAGCCTTAAGAGGTAGAGAAGGGAACTCAGCGTGTAGTATGCTTGATCCTGAAATCTACAGTCACACAGCCTTCCCTGTGAGGTCGGTGCTCAGAGATCTGATGCACCAAATGCCCCTTCAAAATGCTCTTTCCTTTTGGTAGTCAGCTGTATACACACGGGTAACAATTAAGTCTATGCTAAAACGAGAAAGAATTCAGCGTCTGGAGGCCTCGAAATCTGTACAATAAGGATCAGGAAGCTTTGAGCTGGGCGGTTATGAATTAGCCTCCCAGACCAAAGGGAGTGCCGCCCATCTGTTAATTTGATTTTGTTTAGGTTACCAAACCATGATTCATCCTTAATTGCTTTGTTTCAGATGACTAAATAGTCTAAGTATTAACCAACAGCTAAGTGGTTGCCCAGCCTCAGTTTAACTAGGACATCTTCAGCTTAGGAGTCATTAAAATCAAAACACTGCCGGCCCTCCGCTGGGTATTGGGTGATCCGCCAGCTGAATGATGGTCCTGGTGCCTGGGTTGTTGGGGGAGGGGGCAGCGTTCCAGCAGATGAGGAAGGCACCCCTTCTGTCGCTGCTGCCTGGGGTAGAATCTGGGATTCCCCCTCATCTACTGTTGAAGATTCCTGTGGATGGAATGCCAGAGGACCAATTGGTCTGAATCAGCAGATTGACCTTCCTTCTGACTGTGGACCTTTGCAATGTCCTCCACCAGAAGTATTTTGAAACGTGATAAAGCACAGCTAGACTTTTGGATTAAGGGTATGATTCTCAGAACATAGTCCTCCGAGTCTCAGATTCCTATTTATTGGGAGGTGAATAATAATGACAGATTTACTCTTAACTCCCGTAAGTACTTAAGCAGAGAAAAGGAGATGATCTCTTATAATGAATGTTGGAAAGATTCTTCAAACAGCTTATCAAAATGTAAAAGATTGGGTGCCTGGGTGGCTCAGTGGGTTAAAGCCTCTGCCTTCGGCTCAGGTCATGATTTCAGGGTCCTGGGATCGAGCCCCACGTGGGGCTCTCTGCTCAGTGGGGAGCCTGCTTCCCCCTCTCTCTCTCTGCCTGCCTCTCTGCCTGCTTGTGATCTCTGTCTGTCAAATAAATAAATAATTTTTTTTTACATGTAAAAGATTATTGGTTGAATATTAGTCATTTCTAGCATATTTCTAATCTTTGAACATCAAGCATATCTCTGCTAAGTCCCATGTCACCTTTCTAAACATGTATTTTGAAGTTAATAATTTGAGAATACCCCAACAACTTGTGAGAGACTATCGGGAGGTGAGAAAGGATGTGAACTCGGGCTCCACTGATGGTTAAGTTTCTAGAACACAAGGACTTACAGTGAAAGAGGTTGTCGTGTGAATGACAATGCCGGGGCAACAGGTAGACGTGGTTTTGACTCGGTCAGAAGGTACAGCACACCCCCTGCCCTACACTGGTGTTTCTCACACTTCAACACCCATAAAACCCACCTACAACAAGTGTTAAAACACAGATTCCTGGGCCCGGCTTCCAGGGACTAATTCAGTGGGTCTGGGATGGGGCTGGAAAAAGTCTGCTTATATCCCAGATCTTGTGGCTGCTGATACTGGTGACCCACGCGCGGTACTTTGGACAGGGCTGTCCCAGCTGAACCCTGGATATGGTCCTGGCCCCCACTGACCCTGCTAACCAATCTCAGATCATTCATCTACCTGGACAGCTGGCTCGTGCCCTCAAGGAACTTCCTGATCCTAGAAAGAGCCAGGCCCAAAGTGCCTCCCTTCCCATTCATCTGAGCGAGTGCCATTTCTCCTCAAGTGATCGCCCTGCTTCAGAATGCTCTTACGACCACACATAAATTTACTTAAAAATAAGTACAGGCGCGGACATGCAAGAATCCACTTACCATGAAGACTGACAGATTTCAGAATAATGTCCCTGTACTACAAACACCCCCACCCCAGGATGGATTGCCGAGGGCTTAGAAAGGAAAGCCTCGACGGATATTCACATCTGTGAGCAGGAAAGGAAGAAAGCCTCCGTCATTCTATCCCCCTCACCATCCTCAGCCTGCTTATTGTGACAAGGGGAGGTGGGCGGCGGATCTGGGAAAGGAGCCCTCTTGACCCCTTCCCCGGACTGAGCTCCTGAGTCAGGCTGGTGTGCTGCAGACACCGGAACATTCTGAAAGGCAGGACATCTGGAAGGGGCAAGAAAGAGATCGACCACATGTCCTGGGGGCCCCTGCCCCAGCTGTCTCAAAGGAATCAAGAGACTCCCTTCTGAAGCATCAGAGTAATCTGAGCATGTGGCAAATGGAGTTTTATTTGGAATTTGAATATAGGTAAAGTGTCCTTAATTTTGGGCAATAGCCTGAAGACTGGCCACCAAGGAACTATGACCATAAAAACGGGGGAGGAGGACGGTGACCAAGAGGAGACATTTGCAGTAAATTACAGCGATGTTAGGAATGTCGAGCTCATGGTTGGTGGCACCTTTGGCCATGGGCGGTTTTAATCCAACTAAATACTAATATGCATATCTGAGTTCATTCACTCTCCGGATTAGCACAGTTATCGTGTTAGCCTAATATAGCTTTAGCCTAATTTAATGCGGAAATATTAACTCAGGGAAATTCCTTTCATGACATGGTATTATTTCTATAGCAATTTAATATTTTATTGGTCTGAGACAATGCAGTGCCAATTTGCTTCCCTCCCAAAATAAACCCTAATAAATGTGGGATTCTTTGTTCTAGCTATGATTTTAGGGCAGCCATTGGACAAACAGAGGATAAAGTCTTGGTCCCCAGAGTCAAACATCTGTGTCTGCATCACCATGGCAGACTCCTGGTTCCGTTGATAGTCTGTTTGCATACCTCTCTCTTGCCCAAGGGGGAATCAGATGGGATGGTTAAGGACCTTCCCTACCCCCAGATTCTGGGATTGAAAACAGAGCTATAACGTGCCTGCTCTATCCCAAGATGGGAGATGACCTCACCCTTCCGGGCTCCCTGGAATCCCCATGAAACTGGGCTTCAGCCTCATTTAAGTGGAAAAGTACAAGCATGACTGAGAAGGAAAATGTCGGTTGGGGTCATGTCCATGTCAAGGCCCTAGAAAAATGCTGGAAGTTGCATGGTTTTCCCAGAGCAGAAGCTTGCTGACCCCTCTCCCCAGAGCAAGGCCCTGTCCTCCTGCCCACCCCCGCCCCTACCCCCCTGCAAACACGGTCTGAGTCTGAGACTCAGAGAGAGGCCTTGGCTGGCTTTGCACAGGAGAAATGGCTGTGACTGAAACATGGTTGCCTCCTATTAAATTTTATCTCCCAGAGCCTCCTGCACATGTCCTCCTTCTAGCCCCTGACCCTGACCTTCGTCATGCCCTCATTAACTCTTGCCCAGGCTTTTGAAGTTGCCTTTCATTTAGATGTCTCATCTCTAGTGCTTTTCCTTCCCATCCAGCTTCTGCCCTGCGGCACAATAATCATTTAATAATACAGTATGCGCAAGGCACCCCTCTACTCCAGAGTTTTCCATGGCTGCCCATTACCTATAGAACAAAATCCAAATCTTGATGGTTTTTAAGGTCCTGGCTATGTTTCTAGATCCCTCCTCCACTTCCGCCCTCCTTCCCTTCGAGACTCACACATTTTCTTCTGCTTCGGCAAACCAAGAGATCTCCACATGTACAATGACGTTCCCCATCTCTGGGCATTTGCTCCTCTTGGTTCCTGATGCTGAGACTACTGTCCATTGTGCTTTTTGGACCACTGTTCACTTTAAAGCCACGTTCAAATTCCATGCTCCTCAGAACATCTTCCCCATGCCTCCCATTTAGAATTAGTCAATTTGGGGCACTTATATTTCTCTTCATTTCTGTTTATTTTTGTCCCTGTCTAGCCTCCCCAGTAAACTCTGCAGTGTTAAGGAAAGAACCCTGTCTGGATCGTTTCTCGGTGAACCTGGCACATAAAATGCTCCCAGTAAATCTATGGGGACCCAAAGCCCTGTACCTGCTCCATGGAAATGATCTGTCTACGCCTGTCCATTCTCTACCTGACCAGATTACAATTACTTCCCGTGTTCTTCTGGACTTCAGCCATGTTGAATATTGAAATCGTTAATGTAGTCCCTGGTGGCTGTTTCTAGGTGTTCGACCAACCCCAGGCATAATCTCTGAGCTTGGGAAAAGAAGATTTCTCTATTGTGTAGAGAGAGCCTCTGGATAACTTCTAACTGGCAGGAGAAAGTCTTTGTGGCCAGCCCGTATAATTATTTATCATTAAAATGTGGACCTTTAACTCTGCATGAGACATGAGGGCAGGACGAGAGCAATGGAAAGCCTGCTTAACGCCCTGGCTCAGTTTGAATCACAACTTTGTCAGCACTTTCTAGCTCATAAATTGACCTTGATCAAGGTACTTGACTTCTAATGGCCTATTTTTTTCATTTCAAAAATGGGACCTTACTAGTACACGCCCCAGGGCTTTTCTGAGGAATAAATGATACCGTGTATCTATAAACACAGAAGAGGGTTTGGTACTTATGCTCAATAAAGGCTAGCTGTGGTTGCTGTCTTATTTATTATGACCACCACCAATATACAAGTATTTCCCTCATTCTAACTGTCGATCCATAAACATATGACTCTCTTAGCATGGGTAGCTATGCTACTCACACAGGCCATTTGCTAAATACCATGTCACTTAATTTATTTATAGCCTCTTATACCATGTAATTACCTATAATCTGTAGCCTTTTGAATCTTTATATCTTGGGGAAAAAATTGTTTCCAAATAAAGTTTTTGCCTACATAGACTCATAGTAAGTTTGAACTTGAGGTATGTCAGTGTCTTTCAGTGAAGGCAAGTAATTACATCTGGACACACATCCTTCTGTGTACCCAGGGCAGCACAGATGGTCAGTCATGGTGTCTTTTTCCACTGATCTCAGAGGCGACTTTCCAGTCCTTCTGACCCAGTGCCCTGGCGGGAGCCACCGATCAGTCAGAGTTGACATTCCTTTGTCATCTTCTCCAGTTCTCAGCCTTCCCTTTCCAGCTTCCTTCCCCATCTTCCCTCTGGCTGTCACTACACAGTACTTCTCTGGAAGCCTCTGGGGATGTTGCCCTAACTGAAGTTTTTGCTGTTCTTCGAGAAGCCCTCAGGTACTAGGTCAGTTGGAGTTTGGATAGAAGGTTGACATTCTTCTCTGGGGATGACCCACATGGCTCTCCTTTAACTAAAAAAAAAAAAAAAAAAAAAAATCCATCTCAAAATCTAATTCAGCCAATTTTCTGCATTGACAAGGCTAAAAGGCGATGATCTGCGCTCATTTTCAATTCTGTGAGATTAACTTAAGCCCTTAAATGCCACCCTTACTTAAAATCCTGGAGATGAGTCAGGATACTTTTCTCCTTGGATATGGAACTACCAGGTTTCTAATAAAGAAGGGAACCACATGTAGAAGAATTTTCCAAAATATTCTTTATCTTTTCTGAAAATTCTATCTCCACGTGTGGGAAAAGCCGGCGTTAGGAAGAAGTCACTGATACCTCACAAGTCAAGAGGACTGGACACACTCACTGGCGGGGGCCTCTGTGAGTCCCCCTGAAGCCAAGCTCTTTCACGTAACATGATATGATAACAACCAAAAAGAAGATATTCCGCCAAATAGCGATTTTTAAATACTTCATGTGGTACAGGGGATAGAAGATTCTAGAAATCACTTCACTTTGTTTTGGCGAACCTGACAACAGTGAATCATATTCGGACTGTACCCTATAGATAAACACTAACAGTTACACTATTGAGCCACTCAGAGCCAGACAAGGTTGTGTGTGCTGGAGTAATGGCAGCGATTTGCCCTCAGATAATTCCCCATCCGTGGGGAGCCTACCTCTACTCTGTGAATGCGTGTGTAAGTGACATTCACCTTCAGGATTTCCAGGAAAGGACAAAGAGGTATGAATCCTCATACCTCTGTAGCATTTTAGTTCCCATTAGTCCCCATCAGTTCCCATTGTAGACTTCCTCTACACACCCTGTGCTTGGCTCTAGTCCTTCTTTTCCCCTTGCTAACTCCTGCCATCTTGAAAAGTCGCTGCATTTCTCCCCATCCGCACATCGCCTCCCCTGTTACCTCCTGCCTCCCAGACCTGGAGAGTGAGCCCTCTCCACCTCTACCTCCAATTTCCAGACTCCATAGAAATACTCTGCTCTCCTGTAAAGCAACACGTGCCCTGGGAACTGTGGTTACTCCAGCAAACAGTACGCTTCTGGAGCATTGAAATGGTGTGAGAGATAGTTGTTGGCTGAACAATTTGAATGAAGCTATTTGGGAAAACTTTGAGTCTAGGAAAAAACACTGGCGGAGCCGCAGATCATCACTGGCGGAGAGCAGACCTACCGCTCTTTCCTTCTCCCTGCAGGACAAAGACAAAGAGCACAACACAGAGGGAAAAAATAAAAAAAGCAAAAAAAACCTCAGAAATACTTTATGTGAAGTTCTTCTGAAACTTTACAATATGAATCTGATTTTATCGTGGGTGGTCAGAATTACCCTTTGATTTTACTTCGTTTGTCCAGTCTTGTGTACCAGGTTGGGTGTCAAAGTCAGGGAGTAGGTACCTCATTTTACCCACAGCATCCTCTCAAGTAGAATTATCATGTGTCTTCTTGCTGCAGAGTTCTTACTGTTCTCTTTCCCTCTCCACACAAGGATCTCAGTTAAACAGTAAATAAGGGGCACCTGGGTGGCTCAGTGGATTAAAGCCTCTGCCTTTGGCTCAGGTCAAGATCTTAGGGTCCTGAGATCGAGCCCCGCATCGGGCTCTCTGCTCAGCAGGGAGCCTGCTTCCCTCTCTGTCTCTGCCTGCTGCTCTGCCTACTTGTGATCTCTCTCTCTGTCAATAAATAAAATCTTTAAAAACAATTTAAAAAGTAAATAGAATGTAAGCATTCAATCCTTTGGCTGGATCCATTGACTACGTGGTGCCAGGCAAATGACTTGGTGGTTTTTCAGTTTGGTTTTGTCTTTTGTTCTCTGAATTTAGCATCATGTGAAGACAGAGCATAGCCTAAAGGTGTACTTAAAATGTCGTCCTGTTCCTGAGCTTACTCAGACAGGCAATAGAATATGGCACCCATCGTAATTAATGCCCTGAAAGAAATTCAGCACAGGCAAGCAACTGTAAACAATAAGTTATTAGTCAGGGAACATGCTTTCAACATGAGCATGGAAATTCCCACGTGTCTTCAGAGGGCAAGAAAAGGAAGATGCAAGATTCTCTGGATAGTTTCATTATAATCCTTGCTTGATCATTTCATACAGAAGCAGACAGCCCATCAACATCATTCAGCCCCTCTGTTAGCTTGAATTCCTCTCAATTCATTTATAAAGCAAATTGAAGTGTTGATTACAACCTTAAAAGTAAGTCTGTATCTTTGCGTAAGTATAGACTCTATATAAACTATTTTAGCATTACTGAGGGTATATAGAAAAGAAATAAAAAGATTATTATCCTGTTAAAATGCCAATTAAAAACAGTTGTTTAAGTGTACACTTATATCATGGGAAGAGACTGTTTTTAAAAAGTTCAAACTCACAAAAATGTTTAAGAATGATGCCAGTACACCGCAGAAAGAAAAAGTCAAAACTGGTTGAATATTAGACATGAGTGATTGAAATATGGTTTAATTTTTTCCCTCCTACATCTCCCCCCACTCCCTGCACTTTGGAAACTGATAAAAGATTCTGTATTTTTTTTTAAGCAGTTGACCTCATTTTTAGTTTATTTTCTACAAGTAGAGATGTCTTTACATGTGTTTGAAAGTATGTCTGTCAAACCTTTGGAGGACTTTTCAGAACGAGGAAAACTACAATGCATATCTTACCAAATTGTTTGGGGATTTTCCACTTTTATGTGTTTGGGCATTTTTCCTTCCTAAGCATCAAAACCTAATAATCGTGGCGGAAGGTTAAATATTTTCCATACTTTGTTTCTGAAATTTGTTCCTTACAGAGAGCATATGGGGGAAAGAAATTTACACACCCAATCTATTACCAGTGGTTACCTCTGGGGTCAGGCAGTAGGATCTGAGGTTGGAGGCAGAGCAAGGGGACTCTCCCTTCTTTTTCCATTTAATTTACAATGAAAATATGCTGCTGGGCCACTTGTATAATTTTTGCAGCCACTTAATAAGGAAAAGACATCACATTTAGAGAAAACAATATCTATTTGGATAATTGTAGAATTTATTTAGTATCCCTGATTTGAACATTGTACATAGGGTTCCAACACAGAAGGTAGGGACCAATTACTATCCGCTCTGCTGGTAACGCCTACCCGCTAAAGCATTGCTATACAGAAAGTTTGAATAAAAGAATTTGGGGGCGGAGGAATGGGAGAGGGAGTGGGGGGAGGCAGAATGAAGAATCTGATATCCAGAATGGAAGGTTTCTATTGGAGAAAGCTTCAGGACTTAACACTTTGATAAGCTATATCAAGATCATATTGAATTCATTCTCCCTAATGCCGTTTTGCTTTAACTCAATATCCTTAGTAAAACAAAACAAAACTACACTTCAGGTTATCATCAGCCCATTTGGGGGAGCTTTAAAATAGAAACTTAAATTTACACGTAACTGCTACATTCCAGAGAGCACCTTATTTAAACTCCAAATTTCTTAGGGGCTGGGGCTGACATGTAATGCCAATGTAATTTACTAATGTGTTCTCTTTCCAGCAAAAGGGACTACCCTTGCCTGTGAGACCCTCCTCCACCCCACCCCCTTTCCCTTTTCATCAGGCTGTGACAGATTAAAAACTGATTTGAAGAGCAAAGTCATTTTGCGTCCCAGACCCTTGTCTCCAAACATCCAGGGTCATGAGATGTTTCATGAACACAGCAAGCCCGGCCCCTCCTTTTCCAAACAAGGGACATCGGGTTGAAGGTGGTGGAGCTTTTTTATTCTTCCAGGATTTGAAAACTGTGCATGAATACAGCAAACAGCTGGCACAAATCCTCTGTAAGAGTGCGTGTATGTGCATGTGCATGTGCGTGTGTGTGCGCGTGCCTGTGTGTGTATGTGAATGTTATGAGAAAGAGTTGAATCCAAAGAGTGGTTTCCTGTTCCGAGCAGGACACAGGTTTCATTCCATGAAAGGAAATATAATTGATTCCACTTCCATCAACACATCAAGAGGATGGCTGGTAACTCACTTCCTCCTGGCCCGGCTGGGGGACGATGCAGCCCAGGGGAAGGGACCCCTCACCAGGCCCCGGGATGGGCCCTGGATGGCCTGGGAAAGCACACACCCACACAGCCCCTTGCCCCTGGTGGTCCCCTGGAGTCTGTCAAACGTTTGAGTTCTGTCCTTTTTCCACACTTGAGAGGACACATGATGTCCCTCCAGGTCCTACAGTCTGGGTTTGATTAAATAATTATAAACTCCCAGCAGCAGATCTATCATTTATGTTCCGAAACATGCCAGCGTGTGTCTTTTGTGGCCATGCCAGCCAATCGTCAAGCTGCTCTTGTGATTGTCACTGAGAACACAGTGGTTCAATGTTTGTGCTAGTTCCTGGATTTTGGCGATAGAATGTTACCCAGCAGTACGCGGCCGGTGCCAACATGGCTACAGCATTTCATAATAAATCCTTTCTATATTTATTCAGTCTACCGCTCTGACACTGAAATTGCCTTTTATGAGCTTATGATGGGAGGCTCCCATTTTCCACTCCCAACTCTAGGTGATTATACATTCTAACAGCAAAGACATCAAGGCCTGTTGTCTGTATGGAGCGCGGCAAGGTGGCCGCTGGTGGGGACGGGGCGGACAGGGCAGCTCCGAGACCAGAAGTGTGTGAGAGCCGCCGCTGGTCCCGCACAAAGGAAGCACAGAGGCCATCCCTTTAATCTGTCGGGTTAACGTCCTTAAAATTTTCCACTTCCTTCATAGCTAAAGCCCAAAATAAAGTTGTCAAAATAAAGCAGGAATATTTCAGAGTAACATGTTATCTCCCACGAAAGTGCAACGGGAGGCAGGGGAACACCACCTCTTTGAGTTCTAGGAACATTCAAAGAGATATTTTTAGTTCTTGCCTTAATTGAACCACAGTGATCTCTAAATTGTCCCCATTTGAAGCATATAATATCAGCCATAACTTGGACAATAACCAGAATTCTGGAATGGGCAAGTCCCTACTTTCAGTGTACACAGAAAATTCTGCGAACAACAATGTACATGGCCAGAATTCTCTTCCTATCCCGGTTTTTCACTGATGGTAGCAGAAGAAGAAGCCTCTAAAAATCATGAGGAATGAAAACAACGAAACACAAGCTATGTTTTGTAAAGAGAACTCTGCGTCCTCTTTTGTTGGACATAGTTTTCTACCAAGGCGTTCAGGAAAAATGAGGACCCACAGCTTATGTGTATTTTTAATTTTGGAAAATGATCTAAGTCACTCATCTATTGAAAGAAGCATAATGGGGGTACCTGGGTGGCTCAGTGGGTTAAGCCTCTTCCTTCGGCTCAGGACACGATCCCAGGGTCCTGGGATTGAGCCCCACATCGGGCTCTATGCTCAGCAGGGAGCCTGCTTCCTCCTCTCTCTGCCTGCCTCTCTGCCTACTTGTGATCTCTGTCTGTCAAATAAATAAATAAAATCTTAAAAAAAAAAGAAAGAAGCATAATGAAATGAAATAATAAGGATTAGAGAAAGACATTGCATAAACTGATGGAAGGGTCCCAGGGTCACAAAATAACATTCATCAGTCACTTATTTCACGTCAGCATCTTTCACTTGTGTTTATGTTTACTAGAATGCTCCAGACTTGGATTAAGATGTAGATAAAACGTGAGTCTTGAAAGAATAGTTCCTTTATCCAAAGGTAGGGTCAGCTGAGGGTTGGGTGTTTTCTTTTTAGTGTTTCCTTTACAAGGATGAATGACTACAATATTTTTTTAATTTATTTTTTCAGTGTTCCAAGATTCATTGTTTATGCACCACACCCAGGGCTCCATGCAATACGTGCCCTCCACAATACCCACCACCAGGCTCACCCTTCCCCCTACCCCCCTCTCTGCCAAAACTCTGTTTGATGACTGCAATATTTCCATGTAATGCAGAAAATGCCATACTCCACCAGCTTGAGAATGGCTTCACATATGCCATTTTTTTTTTAAGAGAATGGGTTTTAGGAGAATAAACATTAATGAGAGATATTTTAAATGTGTACGGTTCAACATCATTTTTTCCAAAAAAATTGTAAATTGAGTTATTATTTTAAAGATTTGAGACAGAATTTCTTCCAGCATTACAATTCCTGGTGATACAGCGTTCAGTTGACACTGCTCAAGTGATGTTTTAATAATTTTGAAAACAAAGTCAATCCTCCTTTTAAATGAACTAAACTTCAAATATAAATAATTTCCAAATACATCAACTTAAAACCATGCCACTATTCTACTGAGGCTAACATAAGTTGGAGGAAAAGTGATAAATAAAAGTGATAAATAAAATATATTTGAACTAAACTTCAAATATAAATAATTTCCAAATACATCAACTTAAAACCATGCCACTATTCTACTGAGGCTAACATAAGTTGGAGGAAAAGTGATAAATAAAAGTGGTCCAGTGTGTAATGTGCAGTAATATATATTGGGTGAATGTTTCTGGGAGAAGGTTAGGAAAAAGCAAAATCTTTGACTAGACCAGTAGTCATGCCATAGAGAGAAACACGATTTTGTTCTCCCTTACTTTTATGTAGGATTATGTTTATAAACATAGAAAAGACAAAGAATTCTTTTTTCTTTTTTTAAGATTATTTATTTATTTGACAGAGATCACAAGTAGGCAGGCAGAGAGAGAGAAAGAGGAGGAAGCAGTCTCCCGCTGAGCAGAGAGCCCAATGTGGGGCTCGATCCCAGGACCCTGGGATCATGACCTGAGCCGAAGGCAGAGACTTTAACCCACTGAGCCACCCAGGCACCCCCATTATGCTTCTTTCAATAGATGAGTGACTTAGATCACTTTCCAAAATTAAAAATACACATAAGCTGTGGGTCCTCATATTTTTCCTGAACGCCTTTGTAGAGAACATGATCTGAGCTGAAGGCAGAGGCTTTAACCCACTGAACCACCCAGGCGCCCCAAGACGAAGAATTCTTAAAGGGGATTAATATTTTAAATGTTGAGGGTTTAGCCAGTTGTGAGTAAAGCTGAGTTTTTTTTAAGTGTTTCTGATTAATAGTGCCTACGTGGAAAATCATCCTGGTGTAGGGCTGTTTTTAGGGAAGGATTTGGGATGTGCTGATCAAGGAGAGAAGTCATCAGGAGTTGGCCACTAGGGGGCCTTCCGTCGGTCCTCTTCATAAAACAGGGAAAATAATTAATAGTAAAACCAATGGCAGAGATGTATCCCAATATTTTCTGCAATATGCTAAGAAACAGTTGGTTGAGAAGTGACCAAAATACCATCACCTGATTACTCAGATAATATGAAACTCTTGACTGTTTTTTTCCCTTCATTGAGCAGAACTTTTTTTAAAAAAGTATCAATTTATTTATTTATTTTATTTTTTAGCTCAAATAATGGTTGCTTTCTCTGCTTCGAATGTAATCTTCTTTTGCGGATCTACCCCAGAAGTTGAAGTTAGGAATTTAATATAATCCAACCTGTGCATCAATCCAGTCTGGAGGAAGAACCTGGGTCTGTTTAACGGAATGAGTCTTGCACGGTGGCCCAAGCCCATGTTAGTCTCCACCAGGGTCCACACTGCGTTGGCTCAAACCAGGGAGGCCACGATGTAAGGTTGATCTGGCAGACCTTGGAACACTTACTATATCCTGGGTGCTGTGCTTGGTAAAAAGGGAAAAAAACACCCACATGGGTGACTACCCTTTAGAAATGGGAAATACTGAGAAGTAGAAAAAACTGCTTTGAAAAACAAGAAAATAAGATACAAGGAGATAAGAGCCTGGAGAGAGGTGCTGGGCACTGGATGGTTTTGAGGAGGTTCCTTTTGTACAAGGGAGAAGGCTGTGGGAGGCGAGGGTCCAGCAGGTGGGGCAGAGGGTTTGTAAGTGGGAGCCCTGGAGGGCCGGTCCTGCCTCCCTGACTCAACCAGCCAAGCTTGGAAGGCTCTGGGTGGGTTCAGACTTCTCTGTCCTACTCATAAAATGTGGATTTTAACAGTGCTGGCTCCTACTCCCTCACCAGATTTTGGGAGGATCATATGAAGTGATTTACTTGAGAATGCTTTCTAAAGGGACATTCAAAAGTTACAAGATTGCTCAAAAGAACAATTTTTCTTATGGAGTGAGTTCTTGACCAGAGAGAGTACTTTGATCGACAGCGGCATTTTTGTCCCCAGGTTTAAAGATTAATTAGCATGAAAAACATTTCAGTTTTTGCCAAACTGTATCTTTTCTTTCTTTTTTTTTTTTGTAATATGTATACCTACATGCATAAGAGGGTTGGCAAAGATAGAATCCAAGCATGAGGCTGCTGGTTAAATTATGAGAATTTAAATTGCATTTCCATTTTACTTTCTGTAACTTCCGATTTTCTGCCGTGACCCTGAAATGTTTTATAATAAAAGAAGGTTATATTCATCAAACAAAATAAAATAGTCAAGAAAAAGAGATATTGATAGCCTCAATGGAAAAATTCCATTTTCAACCAAGATGAAATTTTTCCTCGTAAATATTTTGTTAAACACTGAATTGAGGAGACTTTCATCAAAACCCTGAGAAAATTTGTTCATCCTCACAAAACCACTAGTATCAAAATATTTAAAAGACTTCAATTGAATGTTCCTTTATAAATGAAATCTCTTTCACCTGTCTATTCATCCTCAAGGGGAAATTTATTAAAATAATAAGTTATTTTCAGTGTAAAAAGATACCTGTTTGTTGACTTCCATGTTCGAACATGTGCCTTTAAGATTCGTTTTTAAAATGGATAGCTCTTCCCAATGGCACTGCTTCCTAATTTGGTGCATATTAGGGTGACTTCTCATACATCACCCTCCAGGGTCCATCTGAGTAGCACGAGGCAGCTGAAAGTGCCCTCAACATTACCCTTTCCTCATCTCCGCCAACGCTTGATCTTGCTTAGAAGTGGTATTTTGTGAGTTCCCACCTTGCTTTTGTCAGCTGTCCAACTTTGAACTATCTATTTATTCTCTCTGTCTAAATTCCCTTGAAATGTGTTTGCCCTTCAACTTTTTTGGCTTATATTTATGAACACAAGTATTGAATAATAAAGTCTGTTTGTTAAAACACAAGCGTCTCGGTAAGGTCAAGTCCCTTTCCTCTGCTTTATTCTCTTCCTAGAGGTTGACACAGCAATTGGCGTGTTGTCTGGCCTCTCTGGGGCGGTGGTGGTGGCTTTTGTCTGCATTCGCATGTAGAAACAGATGCCTGAGGAAACAGATCATTTGGGGGTTGTTTTCTCTTTTAAACAACACAGGCAGAATCATAATAGTAACTCTTTTCTTTTCCTCAAGATTGTACCTTAAAGATCTTTGTGAGGATACATGCATCTACATCACTTTAAAAATACTCTTCTGACTTAAAGACTAAATTCTTAGCCCTTCTTGGGGATTCTCAGGTTTGTAAGGAACTTAATTATCAAGTGATCAAAATGTGGCCGTTTCAAATCAGTTCAGAATATATGGGAGCCTAGCGAAGTGCAGATCCTGAGAGAAACACGGTGTCCGGCCTGCCCTTGAGGGAAATGAAGGGTATTTCTTCAAAGGGATAAAGAGGTAGGACCATTAATTAATTAATTAATTAATGTCTGCTGTATCATACACTTAATAATAGAGAAAGAAGCAATTTAGTTTAAGGACAAAATAATTGAAAGTCCAGGATCAAAGACACGGAAGCTAAAAGGAACCTTAGAAGGTCACCTGGATTCATCCTCTACCTTTGGACAACTAAGTCAGGGTGGAAAATTAAGTCTCAGGGACCAGGAACACCCAGAAGGCGTCTGCTCTGTTGCCCCAGACTCTTATTCTCTTGCTACCATTTCTTTCCTCTTGAATTTTCTCCATGGTTTTGGTAAAGAAGAGTCTTCTTATGTTTTCAGAAAAAAAAATGCTTGCACCGTTTACCAACCCCTAACAGAGAGGTGGACAGCGAGTTTGTGGAAATACTGAGAAGAGCCGATGCCGTCCTCATTGAGAGGTGAGGCAGATGTGTGTGTGGTTCGGAGACCCGCCTCCCTCCGAGACAGCCCCGCGCCGCCAGTTCTAGGGACTTGACGTGGACCTCCCGCGCACCCCTTCATTTGAGCCGCTCCCTCATTCGGGTGTTCATGCTTCTCAGAACATGGGGCTTGTCTTTCTGAGAACTATCAAAAGCGATTAAACTTGTGGGTGTGTTCGGTGTGCCTCTGAATTGGTTTGGGAGTAACGTCGGGTTCCAGGTGAGGCAGAAATCTGAGTAGGATTCAACACCCGATAAGTAATCGTGATCAGCCTGTGAGCCGTAGGCAGCCCTACTGTGCTCAGTTAGGGCTCCGATGGCCCTGATGGATGGGTCTTTGGGCCACAGGAACAAGGCAAGGTGCAGTGCTCAGAAATCCCCCTCCTGCCTCCAACAAACACTGAGCTTCAGAAGAATTATTTTTGGAATTAAGGAGACTGTTTTCTCCCCGTGACAATGAAGGTGGTGGGTTTTTTTTTTTTTTAAGATTTTATTTATTTATTTGACAGACAGAGATCACAAGTAGGCAGATAGACAGGCAGAGAGAGAGCGGGAAGCAGGCTCCCCGCTGAGCAGAGAGCCCGATGCGGGGCTCGATCCCAAGACCCTGAGATCATGACCTGAGCCAAAGGCAGACGCTCAACGACTGAGCCAACCAGGTGCCCCTGAAGGCAGTTTTTAAAGAGCTCAAACTATCAAAGGCATCAAAGCAATAATATTTTATAAAACAATGGATCCAAAATATCTGAGGTACACGGGCTTAAGAAGGACTTTGTTGTTGTTGTTGTTGTTGTTGTTACTCAAGCTTTTTTTACATACAAGAAAATAAGTTTTTTTTTTTAAAGATACAACAGGAACTGATTATTAACATCACAGAAAGATCTCCCCATGGGTTGCCTCAAAATACAATATCCCATTGATGTCCTTATATTTCATTTAACTTTCTTAAAACCTGTACTTTTTTGTTGTTTTCAGGGAAAAAAAAAATTGCATTTAAGATCTTTGAATCATCAAATATTAGAGCTCCGTGTTCATGTAAGTGGATCTTTGAAGAGACATTACAGAACATCTTAAAAATGCTGGTAATTTAAGATACTTTGTTAAAACACATGTTAACTAATAAAATTGGGTAGAATCCATCTCTGGCTGAGGAAATTGTCTGTTAAATCATTTTTTGTTTTGCTTTAATTTGAACTTTCTATAAGCAAATAATATCTTGAGTCAGTGCAATATGACTTGTGTTCATAGTTCTATTTTCCTCCTACGCCAGAGATGCAGGAAATGCTAATAAAAACCATGCTTTGGAGCTTGCCGAAGCTCTCTTGCTTATTATAATAGGCCCTTCTTTCTTTCGTTCGTTCTTTTTTTAAAAGATTTTATTTATCTATCTGACAGACAGAGATCACAAGTAGGCAGAGAGGCAGTCAGAGAGAAAGGAGGAAGCAGGCAGCCTGCTGAGCAGAGAGCCCTATGTGGGACTTGATCCCAGGACCCTGGGATCATGACCTGAGCTGAAGCCCGAGGCTTTAACCCACTGAGCCACTCAGGCGCCCCAACCCTTATTTTTGAGTGCGAAAGTTCCACAGATTTTCCCAGCTCCCAGATTATTCATATATAATATGTTTTATCAAAATCAATTATTCTGATTTACTAACAATACTAGTTTTTATTTTAATTTATCAGCGGACGGTATTTATAAATTCGTTGTATGCAAATAGAATGTCACTGAAAATTTTTTCCTTTGATGGGAAGACAATTCTTTAAACCAGAAAACTTTGAGCAAAATCATGTCTGATAAATTTGTTGGAAAATAAGGTAATTCGGGCACCTGGGTGGCTCAGTGGCTTAAAGCCTCTGCCTTCGGCTCAGGTCGTGATCCCAGGGTTCTAGGATAGAGCCCCGCATCAGGCTCTCTGCTCAGCAGGGAGCCTGCTTCCCCCCTCTCTTTGCCTGCCTCTCTGCCTACTTGTGATCTCTGTCTGTCAAATAAATAAATAAAATCTTAAAAAAAAAAGAAAAGAAGGTAATTATTTTGACATTAAAAAAGTGAAAGAGGGCGCCTGGGTGGTTCAGTGGGTTAAAGCCTCTGCCTACGGCTCAGGTCGTGATCCCAGGATCCTGGGATCGAGCCCCCCATCGGGCTCTCTGCTCAGCAGGGAGCCTGCTTCCTCCCCTCTCTCTGCCTGCCTCTCTGCCTGCTTGTGATCTCTGTCTGTCAAAAAAAAAAAAAAAAAAAGTGAAAGATATATAAAAATGCCAGATTGATTTTTAGCATCTCTTGCTTACTATGGTATGATGAATTTGTTATTTATAAAACATGTTCTTGAAGTAGCTGAGAGTTTAAGCTTTATCACCTATAGGAGTAGAGAGGGAAAAGTTGGATGAATCTACTCCAAAAAATGCAAAATAGGGCTTCCTATAATTTGGGCTCAAATTACCTCTCTCAAACAGTAACCTGGATATACCTTTGCTCACACCAGCCACTCACTTTACCAACTGCACACACCCCTCCAGGCCTCAGTTTTCCAGACTTGACTTTCAAGGCGTTGGAGATTCCTTCGTTGGAAGAGAATGCCTGAGGGACCCTGTCTGGCAACGGTGGGCTGGAGACCACATGTGTTGAACCACAGGCCGTGCCAAGGCAGCCTTGACAGGGAGGGAGGGGCAACTGTAGGACTTTGAAAGCCAGGTAGAATAAAGAGTCTGGAAAAGGCTTTGGAAAATAGCACAGCAGCCTACAAAGATTTTAGTTCGATATGTTTTTAGGAAAGGCCATATATCAGATAGGATGTAATCTCACACTTAGATTTCATTCTGTTGAGGATCTGCAGATTTGGGAATATGCATCCAGGAGTGTCCAGGGTCCTTGCCAGCCGGCTGTACATAGGAGTGATACTCACTTAGGAAAGGACCGTCAAAACAATTTACTGTACTTCCACACTCTGGATCTCAGTGAAGATGTAGGGCAAGGTTTGCTCGATAAAAGGACACAAGGATGAGAGGCCAACCTAGCTTTACACCTTGTAACTACCTCTGATGAGCTGTGTGACCTTGGACAAGTGACTTAACCTCTCTGGTTCTCTGTTTTCCCATCTACAAAGTGGTGCTAATATTAATAATAACAGCTATATTTATGAAGCGTTTAATATATGCTAGGGATTGATCTAGAAAGACTCATTAGCTCAATTGTCACAGAAAGTTTTGAGGTTAAAATAGCTATTTCCCTCTTTGTCCTGTTGAGGAACTGAAATTGGAATGACTTAAGTGACTCTGAATCAGATAGCTAGAAAATGCACGGTCAGCCCTCAGATCAACCCGCCGGGGCCAGAGAAGGCACTCTGACCCAGAACACCATGAGAAACAGGCAAACAAAGTAAAGGCCTGGGTGGGTGGGCATCGGGTCTCCATCACTTCCAGGCTCTGCCACCTTGCCAAGGCGCTGGGCTTCTCTGTCTCACATTCCTCATGTACAAATTAGGGATAATAATGGGGTCTGCTGCGTGACATTTTGGGGGAGATTTTATGAGTTAAGGAGTGCTAAAAACTCACAACGGTGCTTGGTAAGGACTCTAAGTGTGTATGTGTCATTATTACCAACTGAGGTCTCATACTCTTCAATGATGTGGATTGGAGCCAGGATCAATTAATGTGTGTAAATTACTGCCTGGTAATGTGTGTAAACTACCATAATAACTACTCAATAAATGATTTCATCGGAGAGATTTTTGTGCCACATGATTTACTGCTGGAGAGATGGGGACCACAGGGTTCACACTGGCAGAAGGAGGTGGAGTTTTGCTTTTCCTACCTGTAGGTTTCGATCAGAAAGCTCTGTCTTTAAGCAGCTGACCACACGTGACTTCTCCCCTGCCTGTAATCATGGCTCACGGAATGGGAGAAGTGAACTGGGGGGTGCTCATAAGCCCCTTCTTCCCCAGCCCAGCGGGGAGAATCCCATGGGGAGGGCCTCCATTTCTTCTTCAACTGTGTAAGAGACAGGGTGGTTTAAAGGGTAGGAGAGGCTGGGACCATCTCCATAATAACACAGTCAGCGTACGGGGAAGAGGAGACCAGAGAGCTCCATTCTCGGGACATTGCTGGGCTGTGTGCATGTGCGCATGCTGGATGGATACAGTGTGTCCGTGTGTGTGTGTGTGTGTGTGTGTGTGTGTCTTTTGGAGCTGGGGTGTGTCCAGTGGAGCTGCAGGGTCTGCGGAAGACAGAAGACAAGAAATGGGATTGCAGTAAGGATCGTAAGGACCGGCACCTTCTTCTATCTAGCTTTCAAAATAAAAGAGTAAAGGAGCTCTGATCCTTTTTACTACTTTTGGCTCATTAACTGTGTTTGTGCAAACCAGGCTCCTTGGAGACCCAACAGCCATGTGGTTCTGTGGGGCCAAGAGCACCTGCCACTGGCTGGGAGCTTTAATAGGCCACTAGTTCAGAAGGGGCTGTCAATTCCTGCCTGTCCTTGGTCATACCCTGTAGCAAATGACCTCTCAGGACTGGCCTGAACTTGGAAGGGGGAGGGGGCACAGTCAGCAGCCAGCAAGACCGGCCGGAAAAGGAGACAGAGCCAGGGAGACAAGGGTTCAGAAGCCAGATGAGTTTTCCTCAAAACTTGGGCTTCCTCCCCACTGCCTTATAAAATCCCAGCAGGCTCACTCCCTGCCCATGGTTCTCCACTCACACACGAGCACACGGCCCCTTCTTCTTCTTTTTTTTTTTTATTTAATTTATTTGACAGAGAGAGATCACAAGTAGGCAGAGAGGCAAGCAGAGAGAGAGAGAGAGAGAGGAGGAGGAAGCAGGCTCCCTGCCGAGCAGAGAGCCCGATGCGGGACTTGATCCCAGAACCCTGAGATCATGACCTGAGCTGAAGACAGAGGCTTTAACCCACTGAGCCACCCAGGCGCCCCCACACGACCCCTTCTGATGGAGGTGTCCCTTGGAACTGAAGCAAGCCGGCTCCATGCGTGCAGATGAGCTTGCTAAGGATGGCGTTCTAACAGGGGAGGTAGAGGACTGGCAAGAAAGAGCAAGAGACTCAAGCAGAGACAGGAGCAAGCCTGAATGGGCTGCCTGGTCCAGAGGGAGCAAAGACAAATGGGGGAGGAGGAACGGGGGGCTTTGGCTGCCTCGTGAAGGCTCAGGTGCTTTCTGGTCTCCCCCTGCCCCTACACTGAGTGTGTTATTACAGAGATGGTCTCAGCCTCTCTCACCCTGCCCATACTCAAAGTCATGTACAACAGGAGATAAGCCCCACAGGGGTCCCCTAGAGTCCCCCCGTGATAGTAGTGGTCGCCGACTGACATGTCTGCTCAACCCCAAACAACACTCTTTCTAAGAACTGGGTCAACCTTGGCAGCCATATTTGTGCTCGGGGAGTCAGCCCCCCGATCAGACTTGATAGGGGTGCAGGTAGAGCTTTGGCCCAAAGCAAAGTCATCGGGTCCTTCCAACTATTTGCTGGGTGGCCTTTGTCTAATACGTGCATATGGTACAGGGAGAGTGAAATTGGACCAAGAAGGAGCCTGACGTTGATCTGTAGAATAAAACTCGAGATTATTCTGAAAATTTTCTCTGGGTTTCCAACAGCTATCCAGTGGTTCATTCTCGTTTCTCGTCTCACCCAGTGATTTTTGAGCCTCAGGGATCTACCGATATCCTGTGAGTAAATTCTCTGTTTTGCTGAAGTTCAAGTTGGCTCCTATTGCTTATCAAGCTAAAGACCTATGACTAAGTTGAGATATCAAAGTGGACCTTATTATTCTTCAGTGATAACCTCTCCCTCATCCATCCACCTGTCATCGACTAAAAGATTTTTCTCTGCTCCCTCTGGTGCCCTGTCATCCCTTTCATGCCCCCAGATGCTGGGGTACAAGAGCAAACAAGACTCAGGATTCCCACCCTCACCGCCTCACAAGCCATGGATGTATCAGGCATGAAGCAGAGTTACGGGTGGGATGTGCTGAGGATCGTTGAAAAGGAGCACACACCTGAACCCATGGAAGAGGCCTTCCAGGAAGGTTTCCTGGAGAAGGTGACCAAACCAAGATCCAAGAAGTGAGGAGGGAAGATTGTTCTAGGCACTGGGGTACAGCATGGACAGAGGGGACAGGAGCTTGGCAACTCTGAG
Source organism: Mustela erminea (assembly GCF_009829155.1). Lineage (NCBI taxonomy): Eukaryota > Metazoa > Chordata > Mammalia > Carnivora > Mustelidae > Mustela > Mustela erminea. Next base: position 24,121,090 of record NC_045614.1, on the reverse strand, counting down.
AATCAGACAGCCTGATGTGTGTAAAGAGACCTTCCATGGAAACAGTCAGGAAGCTCATATTTTATGTGTCTGTCCCGCCAAAGCATTACCTTCTTGAAACTAGGGGCTGTGTGTTTTTATTGTGATTATGAACATCTAGCTTGGCCCTTAGGGATTTATTAATTAAAAATGGTGTGGGCATTTTATTGGCTTTTTGTTAACATAAATTAAAATGGACTCTTTTCCGTGTCTAGGGCAATGACTTCACAAATGCATACAGCTAGCCATGTAACTACCACCACTACTAAGACACAGAACAGAGTCCTCTCCAAACATGCCCCTCGCGCCGCTGTTCTGTGGTCAGACCCTCCTCTTGCCCTTGCTGGTAGTTATATACCTAGTATTTGGTTTCATCTACACATCACCTACAGAGTATTCTCTCTATTTGACAAATGAGGAAAGCAAAGAGTGATACAGTTTTCTTCTTTCTTTCTCTGGTTTCGTTCTGGAAATTGAGTGACTGGTGTGTCTGAGAAGATAAGGGACCCCATTTTCTCAGATCACCAGGTAAGACACTCAGATTTCTTAGGTCACACATAGGACATGACCAAGTCAAGTTCAGAAAAATCTGTTCCCCAAGCTCTGGGCTCTATGCTGGAAGGATATAAGGACAGAAAACCAGCATATCTCTGAGGCAGGTCTGCCTCTGTTGGCCTTTTGCTGAAGGGCTGAAGGCAGACATTTTCACAGAACCAATAAAATGCACCTTCTTGTTAAGAAATGTTAGGACAGCTGGCTTCCAGATCCTCTGGTTCCTACATCCTTTTCGAGAAGCATCCATTAATTATTCTTAATCATCTCTTGATTTTACCAAGAAGGTCATTACTTGTACGGGCAGTCCACTGATAAGTTGGGGAAAGTTTTCCTGTTGGTTTTTTCCTGTGGCATGGTGTGACTTTCTTTGTCATCCATACATACGTCAAAGCAGGCTAACCAGAGTATTTCCCAAGCCACGACATATGGTTGGGTCATGCAAACAACCATCGTAAATCCTCATTGACAATGGCCCAAAAATCATATCGTGACCTGGTGCCTTGGGAATCCAGATTTATGAAGATCTGAATGCGAGAACTGAGTGTTAGGAACACTTTTATTTATTTTTTTAAATGTGCCATGTGAATACGTCTGTCTCTTGATATGGCTACTTCCCTCCATATGTGGCAAGTGAATGAAAAATATGTGAACTATGTGAAAAATTCCCGAGGTGCCTCAGTAAGCTTGCCTAGGGTTCAGCACAGAGTAAACACCCAATAAATACTCATTGAGCCCGTGGTTGAAGGAAGGGAGGAATGAAGTGGAAGTCAAGTTACAGAGTCATCTCGTTTTTCCAGAAAGCGGCTCATATTAAGAAGGACAGTTGGTTGCTTTTTCAACACCTTCCTCTCTTTTCTATTTGGGAATGCATACCCAATTTTGGTTAAAAAAAAAACCTCTTCATCTTCAGCTCCAGGAGTAAATCTAATTTACTTTAAGCCAATCAGAATGTGGCATTTTTTTCATGGAATTGTGATTGGCCTTGGGATCGACATGTGACCTTCTTTGCAGCGTAGCGGAGATGAATTTACGTTTCTGGCACCAGGAGAAGTTTTCCATTCCTTCCGAAGGGAATGGACCAGGAAGCATGTGACTGTGTTTGCTGCTCCAGAGTTTTCCCTCCCGTGTAAAGAAAACTCTGCCTGGGCATCCCTACTTAACCAATGACTTCAAAAGAAATCCGATGTGGTTTGGGGCTGGTGCCACAAAACACAGTGGGAAGGAATCTCATCCTTGATAAACACTTGAGCTCCTTGAAGACCTTTCTGAAGAACGTCCAGATTCTGAACCACTTGGTATTTGAGAGAGTAATTTCCTCTGATTTCAGGCACCTTGAGCTGGGGTTTCTGTTACTCCCCCAGATAACAAAAATAATAAAAATAAATAAATAAAATAAAAGTGGAGAAGACAATAAGAAAAAAGAATGAGCTTGGTTATTTTGCACGCTTTAAATAAGTAATAACATCACCCTTTTTGCATGTACAGCACACGCAAATGTAAAGATCACTTTTAGGTCTTTATTACAAGTACCACAGGGATAAGTATTGTTAGCTGATTTCACGTGTGTCCTTTAGGTAAGACTTCCCCATCTGGAAGAGAAGTCCTCCTTCTTGGGGTGGCCTGGGTAGCTCCCTTGGTTAGGCATCTGACTCTTGATTTCAGCTCAGGTCATGATCTCAGGGTTGCAGGATCGAACCCCCATGGGGCTCCCCACTTAGCAAAGAGTCTGCTTGAGATATTCACTCTCCCTCTCCCTTTGGCCCTCCCCGCCCTGCATACACACTCTCTCCCTCAAATAAATAAAATCTTAAAAATAAGAAGAAGTCCTCCTCCTTGTCTAATTGGAGTGATTGAGTATTTTTCTTTCCCTTACTGGCTTTGTTCCATTCTTCTGACAACACAGAGAAAGAGATTTCTATCACCCCGGACACCCCAACCACCCCCTATGTTATCAGTCATTCACATAATTGTCCCTCTTTCTGGTCCATGACATTTAGAAAGCCCCTTGGCAAATATTCCTTTTGAAGTTAGTATAATCAGATGCCATCCCAGCTACACAAAGAAATATGAAATAACTCTCGCTGCAGAGGGCTTATCCTCCAGGTAGAGCAACAAGGCACGGCATTTTGGACAGTGCCAGAAGACCTGTGTAAAGAGAAATACAAAACTGCTAGTTGTCAAAAATAGTTTGTCACAAATTCTTGCACCAGAAGAAAAACAGTACTAGCTCTCTAATTTAAAGATGTTTCCGTCTCTTTCCTCATCACCAACCTTTGCCTGGAGGGCACAGTCGTTTCTAGATCTGCCCCCTTCGACCCTACGTGCCACCAGATCGGTTCTCCACACGGAACCCAGAGAGGTTGTGCAGAGAAGCAAAACAGACCCCGTCATTCCTCTGCTCTTCCTGCCTTGCCCTCAAGCCCAGGCTACCTTTGCGGTCCTGCCTCACACCACCACCATCTTATTCTTTTTCAGTGTCTGCCCCTCTGGCGGCTTTTGAGTCCCTCCCAGCAAAGGCCTTTGCCTATGTTGTTCCTTGAGCCTGGAACATACTTCCCTCTCATTTCCACACATCTACTCTCCTCCTTCCAAACTCAGCTCAAGCATCCTGTCCTTAGAAAAGTCTTTCCTGACCTTGGTACGTAGGACGAAGCTGCCACAGGTTCTCATGCACTAGGAAGCTTTCCCTTTGATTTGCTCAGTCGTTCGTATGGTCATTGGAAACATCTCCTGTAGGGTGCACACCCCTCTAGGTGTGCGAGGATTTTATCTGCATTTACTCACCGTTGGATCTCCAGAGGTTGACAAAGTGTCAGCATGTTGATAGATGCTCAATGAATATTTATTCAAAGAAAGAATGAGTATACAAACAAACAATTCCCATTCACTTTGAGCCAAGCACCAGGCTACAAGCTAACCACACGGTCATTTGCTCCTTGAAACCACCCTATGGGAGAAGTGCTGTTGTTGTCCCATTGTATAGCTAAATACACTGAGGCTTAGAGAAATAAAATAATGTGCCCAAGGTCATATGCCAAGTAAGCGACAGAGCTGGGATTCCAACAAGGCACATGGCTTGGCTTGCTTCAGATACTGAACTCATAACCACTGGCCTCCACCAGGTCACTACGGTGTCTCACAGATGAAAGGAAGCTCTGAGAGTTAAGAGGAGAGAAAGTTACTGAGTGCAAGGACTATGGGTTAGTCTCAGAAGATGAGATGGCTTTGTCAGGTGCATAGGAACACTGCTGGCATAAAGATCTCTTTGAGTGGGGCTTCCCTGCTGGGTATGTGAATCAGAAGAAGACAGCCCATCCTCTCTGCAGATGCCGCCCCTCCCAGGACACCCATGATAATGAGCCAAGCACTGGCTCAACATTGGACCCCCCTCAGCTGGGAACTTTTTTTTGCAGTGCACAAACCATACAGCTGTACGCAGCTCCCTGAGAGCATGAAAATTTAGAGACCAGGAAGCAAGAAGTGAAAAAAAAATCCATTTGGCTAGAGTAGAGGCCCTCTGGGGGAAATGCAAACTTCTAAGACTTGCACTGTCTAATATAGGAGCTGTTAGCCACATGTGGCTAGTTAAATTTAAATGAATTAAAATTAAAGGAAATTTAGCATTCTGTTCCTCAGTCACATTCCCGCCTTTACGGCTGCTTGTTAGCTACATGTAGCCAGTAGCTATCATACTGGACAGCAGAGTCAGAGAACAATTCCATTATTGCAGAAAGCCCGGATGCACAGCCCTGGTCTAGAAAGCAAGCTGGAGCCAGATCTTATAAAAGGAGCTTGGCCTTCCGGCCACGGGCCATGGGGAGGCCATGGGGAGGCATAAGGAGTTGCCAGCGGCCAAGTGGTGGGACTGAAGTGGTGGCTGGCCACAGTAGTAATTATCATGTATGGAAGGGGTATGATGGCTGGGCAGCATACAGAGGAGCTCGCAAACACCATCCCATTTCATCTTCGTGAGGGCTCTGTGTGCATGTAGTATTAGCCTCATTGCCTGGGTGGGAAACCAGGCCCAGGGAGGCTCCATAACTCACAGATAGGGGTCTGTCTGGCCCCAACAGGCTTTTCACCATGCCCCTAGCCTGTGCCAGATTAGCCAGAGCATGGGTCTGGATCATTCAACAAGGCAGAGAGGGAGCTCGGGGCAGCTCCGCAAATATTCTCGGCAAGAGATGAGACTGGTTTCAACTGGGGGTCATGAGCTTCCTTTGTAGAAAGTTTCAGATGTTCCCTGTTCTCCATTCCCGGCCTATAGTTTGCTATAATCTTCCTCCCTTCCTCCCTAGCCATTAATCTCAATGGGCTACATTTTCTTTGGAATCATCTTTGCTTATCCTTGTGCTCCTTGTGTTGGTGTTTTCAGAGAAAATTGTGTTTGCATTAGGTTTTAACCTAATAAATTTTTATTCCTGGGAGGATGCCTCCCGCCTCATCCTGCTGTTAGGCCTCCCCCCTGGAGATCCCAGGACACAGCTGGAGAGCTTGTGTGGGCCCCATTATGAGCCAAGCCCAGAAATCCCATCTGGAAATGTACGTGGCAGAAGCCTTCCTTCTATACCCGGTTTCCCCTGTAAATGGAAATGCACCAATAGATCCCACTTCCTGCTGGGACATGGGGTCTTTTTGCCTCTTTGGCCTCCGACATTGAAGGTAAAGTTTCACGTGGAGTGATCCGCTCCTCGTGGCAAGCTACAGCAGGCTTGAATTTGTAAGCGTTTCTGTTTTAGATGAGTTCTATCTGGAAATGGAGATGTGCTGGTCCTCCCTTAGTCTTGTAGAAAGAGCTGGTTCCGGTGTTTGGTTTCACGGATAATAGGCAAGGAGATTCCCATTAACTCCCCCCCTGCCCCACCCACCCCCAGGAAGTATGTGTGAGAAACCATTGCATACTGATCTATTTGTAACAGCTGGGGGAAACTGAGGCGTGAGGGGACGGAGCCAATTGCACATGCATGAGAATTAAAGAACTAGAAAGAAAACCGGGACATCCAGGTTGCCTGGTCAGGCTTAAACCGCAACCCACACTTGCCTATTTAGTTACAACAAACACAAAAGAGATAAACATAGATGTAAGTTAGTCTAAACACCAAATTATAGAAGTTTTTCCTCTGATGTCTAGTCAGCCATCCTGACCCTTATTGGAGGATAAACCAACTCACAACAGCTGTGGACAATTATTTACTGTAAGTCAGAGACTAAAGAACTTGGATAATGAAGTGAATGCAGCATTAGAAGGAGAGCGATGGGCTGGGTACCAGAAAGTTACCTTTTAAGTCGACTCTCGAAATCCAAGGATCAAGATACCGAGTTCACAATGGAGGAGGTGTGAGACAAGCCCAGGATGTGTGCAGCAGTGGGCTTTGCTCACGTGTGAGGGGTGTTACAAAAAGGCACAGCCACACCTGGACCTTCCTCGGCCTGGAATGGTCCGGGAAGACACTCCGAGCAGATGCTACCGAGATGATTCGTCCCTTGCCGTCCATAAAAGTGATCTACGGCCAGCGGTGGAGTTACCCAACCATCTTGGCTCTTCAGTAAGAACCAGATTTGGATTCCCTCACTCGGGCTGTCAGATTTTACAGCTGACTGGTGGTCTCCGGCAGTGTGGCCTCGAAGCAAGACTGCAGGGAAGGGGGGCTCAAAACATTTGGCATTTAAAAAAGGGACAAAAGCTTTGCATAGTTCAGGAGCGAGTTCAAAGCCAATAGCATTTACACTCCATGCCAGGGAAGCATTTCAAAGCCAAGGAGGTGCCTTTAAGCCAATAAGGTGTTATTACCTTTAAGCACATCCCTTTGGCCCTTTGATACTAAGCACTGTTTTCAAGTATTTGGAAAATACCATCCACAATTTAAAACAGGATATGTCACCTCTGTACTTGGAACTTCCAAGAGAAAAAGAAGCCTTGCTTGAAGCTCATGCTCCTTGTTACAGACAGATAATCAGACAGATACACACACACACACACACACACACACACACACACACACTCACTCCCTCACCTGTGCTACAAAATAATGGAATCTGGCCACCGTGCGTGTGGCAAGAGAAACCAGGAAACTCGTGAATTTACTCCCCAGGGGCCTCCCACTTACAGGCCAGCCCCCAGTACAAAGAAAAATGTGCTATAAACACTCTTCATCCTCTGAACAGGGCTCAGCCCCATGATGCCTTCCAAGGCGAGCTCTCGCCCTGAAGGAAGAGAAGCTGGGATTGTATGTTCTAGAATTTTAAACAGACCACAAAACCCACTTGCTCCTAAATCGAATCCTGTGTCTGAATTTGAGAGCTGCGGCCCTTCTAATACAAATGGCAACAAGCAAAGAATGTCATCATTGTCCTAGGCAAGATAGTGAGCACGATAGCATATAGACAGTATAAGGTGTAACAAAACAAAGCAAAACACCCCCAACACCCCCAGAACACCAAAGACTAAGAGCAGAGTCTAGAACTAGACGCTTAGGTTCAAATCCTGTTACTTGCTAATTTGGGCCCATAATTTAAGTGGTTCATGAATCCTTATAACCTGGAATCATGACTAAGAAATGCAAGGGAATTGGAGACTATCTTGCTCTACCATTACACCGGTAGTCTCACCCATGATGGTTCTTGGAGAGACTCCAAAGTAGCCAGTCCTCGGCCCTTTTCTCTGTTTCTGCCAGAAAAAACCATGCTGGTGTCCACGGTGGCAGAGGAAGGAAGAAGAAATGAGGGAAGTCTACTGTATCTCTTGCCAAATACATTGTCCTAAATTGGGAAATATCTGAGAATCACTGATATTTTGGGTGATTTTTTAAATTTCATTTTTTAAAGATTTTATTCATTTATTTGACACAGAGAGAGAGAGAGTTCACAAGCAGGCAGAACAGCAGGCAGAGAGAGAAGGAGAAGCAGGCTCCCTGCTGAGTAGAGAGCTCGATTCGGGGCTCGATCCCAGGACCCTGGGATCATGACCTGGGCTGAAGGCCGAGGCCTAACCCACTGAGCTGCCCAGGTGCCCCGAGCATCACTGATATTTTGAAGGTGGACAACAAAGTTTAAAGTTTAGGAACTTAATTGGTTAATTGGTTAACCAGTTAACCTATTAACCTATCCCTCTCCCTCCTTCCAGGATTCAGACTCCTTGTTTCTGGATTGAGTACTATGGTGCTACATTGCATTGCTTTCTGTATACAGCATGAAGTTTGCAATGGAGTACAAGGTACTTTTCCAACGGTTCTACCCTATTCATCGAGTCGTCAACCCCAACCTACATCTGTTCTCTGTCTGACCACACTGAGCATCTTCCATTGCCTGGCATGCCACACACATCCATGACTCCAGGAATTTCATGCTGTTCCTTCCACCTGCGATGCTCTTCCCCCTTTCCACATAGCAACCCCCTTCTCGTTATTCAAGATCAAGGCCAATTTTTAACTACTCTGTAAGGTTTTCCCAGACATTATCATTAGTTCTAATAATAGAAAAGTTGAGCACCATGCTGCGTGCTTTCCATGATTCTCTCCTCACTACCATTCTATGAAGGACAGACTATTATGATCCTATTTTAAGATGAGGAAACCAGAGTTCGTCTCACCAGAGTTAAAGAACTTGCCCAAGGTCCACGGTCACAGAGTTAGTTAAACGGCAGAGCGAGATTCAAGACCACATTTTTCTGCCTCTATAAAAAGTTCTTCCCTATCCGTCCATACTGATTCTGCCAATCAACTTTATTAGTGTTTTGGTCATATCATTTTCCTGGTTTAACTTTGGATCTTTTTCTCCCGTAGTATATTAAAACTCAGGTTGTGTGTTTATCTGTTTTGTATCTTTAATACTTAACTTGCTGCTTGTCCCACACCAGATGCTTCACATAAATGTGTTTAAATGTACAGAATGGAGAAAAGGACAGATGGATGAATGGAGGGAAAGAATGAATCAAGGAAGAAATATGCGGTTTCCTTAATAGGTACATATTCTGAACAAGCTAACCTCTTCCAAGTACACCAAACATTGTGTTCCATAAACAAGAACATTAATACCACCTGAAAAATGTACCTATATATTCAGTGTATGTTTTACATTGACTTTGGACCTTATTAATGGCAGGGAATTCAAAGGAAAGTCAAGTCTATAACACTTTATACACCTATGGCCATGGAAGAAGATCCTAAAAATGTTGGACAAAGCAGAAAACATCTGGACCAGGTCATAACCTTGAACAATGAAGATATATGCTCTCTGAGCTCAGTCTTTTAAGTTGAAAAAAAAAAATAGCCTTTATGTACATCTCATGACTTGAGTGCCTTGGATTTTGCTATGTCCTCCAAGGAGAAAAAATCTCATGCACAGATTTCAACGAAGTAAGCTTGCAGCTGCTATAGATTCAAGTGTTTAGAATATATCAACTTGCTTTTATTAAGGATTCATAAAAAAAATCTAGAGAGAATGAGAACAGATCTTTGCCTTGGGCGAAAACATATAAGACACCAAACAGACTCATGAGGGGAAGTTGGGAAGTCGGTACCTGTGGCTCAGGGTTCAAGTTGGCCCGGCCAGAATGCAAGCCTTCTCTCAGAGCATCTGAGACAGCGAGGTTTTCATCTGGTGTTTTCAAAACACCAAAACACGAGAGGCATATGTGAGTTTCCAGGTAGGAACAGAGGCAAAAATCAGAATTCTGAGTGATATGGTTAAATAGAAATCTCATGGTCTGCGAGGCCTGAATGCTTTGAAGCAGCATCACATTTAGAACTTCTGTGGGGTGGCCATGTCCGGCTATGAAGTAATTTCAGTTTGGCCTGTGAGAGGAAAGCACTCCAGGGCCTTGCCTTGATCGAGAGACTGACCCCTTGTCTGATTGGAGACAGATGGGAGGTTTGGAAGATGGATCAGGTAGAAGCTTTTTGCCATGTGTTTGGACCCCAAAGGGACAAGCTCAGACCACATTGTGCAAAGAAGTCAATGACTTAAGCTTTGTGACTCAGAAAAGACTTTGCCTCAGTTCTGAGCACACGTCTGTGTTTTGGGGGGATGCCCAAAGCTGCTATCTACCTTGATGTTCTCCAGTTTCATTTTGGAAAAAGAGGCTTTTATCAATTAAGCAAATGCCCTGTACATGCTTCCACATCCTAAATGTGAGAAATAATAATTGCTTCCAGTTACAGGGCTTTCATTAAGTGCAAGAGACTCTGTCAAGGGCGTGATATGATACTGACCCATTTAATCCTCACAAGCCCCTCTGGGAGAGAGGAGCGTGTCTGACTATCCTACGGACGAGGGAGATGAGACCTGCCTCGTCCTTCCACAGAAAACACAAGCCTCACACACGGGCTTGCTTTCACACCAGACTCCTCTTTGGCTCCCACCAGAAGGCAATACAACCCACATTTTCACACATTTATTCAGGTGTCCTCTAGGTTCTTGAGGATCAGGACCGTGCTTCACCCTCTTGTGGGCACCATGCAGGGCCATGACATCTAAGAGCTAAATAAGTTGATGAAACCATTTTGTTTTATTTTCTTATGAAAAAGACAGATATCAAGTTTTTCAGAAAGTGAATGCAACCTAGACACTGAGTCCAACAGGAACGGGTTAAGAGAGGGATTATGTCAACACATAAGTGGAAGACGCTTGGGTAGGACCACGACTGAGGCACCATTTTATATCAAGATATGGGGAACCTCAGAGCCAAACAAAGGGTATTTGTTGCTGGAGGATAAATGTTCTGTTCACTCAGGAACCAAAACCACTTCAAAGACCGTTTGTTGGCTCGGCGAGAAGCTGTTGCCAAGGTGAAGGGTCCCTGTGTCCCAACGGCCCATAAACATGTCTTCAAACAGCAGGAAGGAGCTGTACAAAATGGCTGTAGTAGCCAGAACAGGCAGCGGAGACTCAGGAAATGGATGCGTCTCCCTCGGTAGCACTGACTGAGCCAGGAAGGGTTCCACGTGCCGACTGGCCAAGACAAACACAGTCCAACGCTGACAGAGAGGCAGCCATTGGGGAACAGCTGAACCACCACAGTCATGCAGCCTCTCGAAAGATTGTTGCCGCAAGACTGAAACCAGGGCCTGTGGTTTCCCGCCGTCCTCTCTGGTACACAGCTCGGGCTTCCAATGACTCATGGCCAATGGTGTGCCAAGATTTCACATCCCATCGCTGATGGAGCCCAACCTGCTCGGAGCCACGGCTCTTCCCACTGCTTCCTCCTCCTGAGAAGCGTAATGAGGGGGTTAACGATGAGCAGGATGTGAGTGGATCTCTTCACACGAGCTGTCTGGGTGTAAGGCTGGCCGGGGAGGATGGAGTGGGGGGTCAGTAACCATCTGCTGTGCTGAGCCAAGGCTGCGATGTCTTAACTCTGCTGGTTGTGTGGGGAGGAGAAGAAACTAACGTTTATTAACTGCAGGCCTCTAGAGAGATGGTGCGGTTCATTGGTTAAGAGTGTGGGCGTCAGATGGTATCTGGCTTCACCACATACTCACTGAGTGATCCTGGGAAGTTACTTACCCTCCGAACCTCAATAGTCTCATCGAGGAAAAAAAAAAAAAAAGGAATAGTAGTATCAACCCCACCAGATAGTTCTGAGGATCAAATGGAGATGATGAACGTAAAGTTTGGTAAATGTTAGCTCTTATCACGGTCATTCTATGGCCCTTGATTAATCACGTTTGCTTGGTGCTGGAACTGAAGGACAGAAAGAATGATTTCCAAGGGAATTAATATCTGTTATTGAATAGAATGCTTTATGGAAGTTGAATACTGGACTCCAGTTATAAGTTGGAAGAGATCTTCGACCCCAGGACAGGACAGGGTATGCTCTGTGGACGCAAGAGCCTGCCATTCAATTCTACCACGACATATTGAAGGCTGGTCACATGGCAGGCACTGCACTAGGCACTGGCGTGGGGTGGGGGTAGGAAATATATCACAGAGGGGTAAAGCATAGCTCCTGTTTTTGAGATGTTTGTAGGAGAAATGGATACATATACACTCAACTAACATGAGGCAGGTCCAACAATGTTCCAGTGTTGAGACAAATCCAGCACAGAAAGACCTAAATTCTGTTCTTGGGAATATCAGCTCAGGTACTGGCACTGAAGTGAAGGTCAATCATGGCTCTTCGGGGTGTGCACGGGGTGACCTCCGGGCTCCTCACTGTCAAGTGGGGGTCTCACAGGGCTGTGGAGGTCCACAGGCTACTCAGCACAGTGCCTCAACCTAGTAGACCCTTGTTAAAAGTTGACTCTAGCTAGCTTTCATAGTCAGCAATCAAGAAGCTGTGATGATAGCTCAGGGAGAAATCATAAGGACTTGGACTAGGACAATGGGAAATGAAAGGAAAGGATGTAGGTACCCTTTCAGAGGCATGACAGGGAAATTAACAGCCTATGGGGTGTGAGAATTGAGAAAGGGGGGAGGGTGATCAATACTGTCTCAAGGAATCTAGCCTGGGAAATGAGGAGTTCAGGGTGTTGTTACCAAGGTAGGGTCATGGCAAAGGATCTCAACTTTGGACAGAGTGCATCAAAAGTGGCTGATAAGTCCTTCAGGTTGGTCTTTTCCAGAGGAATTTCAAATGTAAAGGTCTGAATTTCCTTAGAATGTTTAGGACAGATGACTTCGATTGGGAGATGCTTTATATAGACAGAAGGCAGCCTTTAGAATGAGAAGATGGTTGTGTGAGAGTCTTTAAGAGCAAGAAATTTCCCAGAAACTAAAGAAGGAACTGGGCAGTTACTTTGTTCCAGAAACAGAGATTTCTGGTTCAGAAAGAGGTTCCAGGTTCAGAGGCAAAAGGAATGTGGAAGAGGTTAACATCGATCTAGCACAAGGCAGGAGTAAGTTTTAGATGGAAATGATTGGAACGGTTTGTAGGAAATGTCCACTGGAGAGAAGCTGAAGATGCACAAGAGGTAAAAGTCTCTTGATGATTTAAGGAGAAGCAGGAAAGAAATGGTTTTGGGGGGCATGTTAGTTCTGGAGCAAACCAGGACCATGGAAGGAAAGGCTGTGTTTTAAGGCAAAAAAATTTAATTGGGTAGTTGGTAGAGTTCAGTTTGGTGTACCTTTATCTTCTAGTAAACTGCAGACTTATCTTTGATAATTTAATGAACTGTCATAAGTTAAACACACACACACACACACACACACACACACACTCCAACACAGAGTGTGATTTTGTTCCCTTACTTCTCTTGAAAGGCAGAGCAGGGGAGCAGAAATAACCAACCACAGGGGTTGACCTGAAATCAGAAGACCAGGCTAAGTCACCACCTTGTTAAATTTCAGTAAGCTGACCTCCAAAGGAAAAGACCTGCCAAAAGGAAACACTGGGGTTCCAGTGAGATAATATATGTGCCTGGCCTTATAAAATTGATCTGTAATTAACTAGAGTTTGTTACTTTTATTCGTAAGGCTTCTCACATTTTGTTCCTGAAGCTGATTTGAACTTGGCTTGTCACTTGGAGAACAATGTCGGCGACCCGCGCAGAATGGAAACATTGTGCTGTGCTGTGCTACGTTTGTGGCGTCAGCAGATAGTGTGTGGTACAGAGGAAAACGAGGACATCTTGAAGTCTGTCCTTGTCAAATTCTCTGAGAAATGTGCCACTCTAACCCCGGGGGGAGGAGAGGGGACTCCATGGACTTTCCACTAAGGAAAGCTGCTTCTCCCCCAACTTTTTCCAGCGATGTCTCCAACATGGTTTGGAATGACTCAAGCTTTGGGGCTCCTACCACTTCCCTTGTCATGCACGTTTGCCATTTCCCAGATTTCATCATTAGGGCATTTCCTGAAATACAACCCACTGTGTTCCTTTTTTTCTGATTTCAAAGAGGATTCTATTTCAAACCTCAGCTGTCAAATGGGGAACCCAACTGTGAACAGTAGCGAATTTGACTGTGACATCAGAGTTTCCAATGGGAACCCGACTTTCCATGCTGAGATCCAGTTCTCCCCTCGATTCAGGATTTTGAGAATAACGCACAGCCTTCCAGACCTCACCGAGAGGCCACTGGTGGAGCCAACAGCAGCGGGACCCCAAATTTCCTTTGAGGTTGGCAGCCTGCAAGGACTGACTGCCAAGAACCCCCTGCAACCTCATCACCTTTCCAAGACCCTATTTTTAAGCAGATCAAAGTGTTCTCCTCACACTGGTGGAAGCCAGAGGTCCAGGTCAAGGTGAATGAGTGTGGGATTCTGAAGAAAGCTGGAAGAACATCAAAGAAGGAATGGGTGGGCCTGAGTCCTTTCTCTGAAAACTCTTTTGCGTTGTTTCTCAGACTTTTTCAGTCTGACACTTCGTTGAACTTGCCTCTCTGCCCCCATTCTAGTCTTTACAGCCGCTATTCCACTGTCCATCAGATTAGTCACCTGAAGCTTGAATTCCTCAGGTGTTTACATGTTCTAAAACCCAACGAACGTACCTAGGTACTGACCTATACATATATAGAATAAATACTCATGTCCGCCCACACTCACTGTTGGGTCTTAAGCCCTGAACTCATAATTTAACTTTCTTCCCTTTTATTCTGAAAGTGCCATGCCTCGTAGTTGCCATAACACAGATACACAATGTATTTCTCCCCCGCTGGACTGTATATGCCGTGAGGGGTTCTAGATAGTTTCGCTGGAAGCATCTTTGCTTTAAGCATTTTCTGGGCAAACGTTGTCACTGCCTAACTAATTGGCCATAAGGCTCTTCTGTCAGGAGTCAGGGACAGGAAAGAAGGGAGGGAGGTTTCTGTGAGTCTAAAAGGGTAACACTAGGGATCCTTGTGCTGGAACTGTTCTATATCTTGACTGTGATGGAGGCCATACACATGCGATAAATTTTACAGAAAGGAAGAACGCACAATCACACACAAACCCGTGCAGGTAAAACTGGTGACATCTGTTTCCTGGTTAAGGTATTATATTACCATTAAGTAACAGGTCACCACTGGGGAGACTGGAGAGAAGCTATACGGGCTCTCTTTGTGTTATTTCTTACAACGGGGTGTGAATATACAATTACCTCACAATCAGAAATTAAGCAATGACAACAGGGGCTATTTCTCCCTCAGGCCACACATCCTGCTTGGTAAGACTGGGGATTCTAGTCCATGCGGGTGGCAGGGGATATCAGAGCTTCTGCCATCTGGGACATGACAAGTCACCTTGTCAGGGGAAGGGAAAACAGCAAGTCACTCTGTGGCTCTTACAGACTTCTGCCTGGACACAACACACTTCCATTTTATAGGCCAAAGCTGGTGCTTTGGCTCACCTAACCTCTAAGAAGAAGTTCAGTTTTGCCATACATCCGGAAAGAGGAGAATCAGAATATCAGTGACAGTACCAAAGATCCCAGCTGTTGTTCAAGATGACATTTTTTTTCATAAAATATTTTGTGTTTACCTCATCATCACGTGACCAGGGAGTGACTGCCACTCAATGATAAACCAGCTAGAGGGAAACCTGCCTATGAAGACCGCAATGGCCACTGCAGCTCAAATTTCGTATTGGGCCTGAGTTTCATTGTTTAGAGAGAGTAAAAGCTTTCTGGAGAAGACAATGAAAACGTTAACAAATATTTTTAAATGCATCTGTGTAACAAGATCTTTTCTTCCTGGCTTTCACTCTTACTTCCAAATGTATGTGAAAAACCCCCCGCCCTTTAAATGTCCGCACCAGTAGTGCTTGCAAATACCCTTCAGCTTTTCAATCTGAAGGCACAAATGGCCAGTTGAAGAAGGAGCTCAGATACGTGTGAAAGTTTCTACATGTCAACGGAGGCCGTGTGGAGGGGCATCCAGGAGGCGGGACACGGATGGATGGGAATGATAGATTTCAAAGGACGGAAGTGTGGGACATATACCGGCAAGGCCAGGAATTTGCTAAGAGGAGAAACGTGATAGCGTTCATCAACAAATAACCAGATGGCTCTAGCAATGACCAACTGAATGGTGTGGTTTTAACTGATTTAGGTTAAATCAGGTATTTTGCTATTTGTAGGTGTAGCTAAGCTATGGCCTTTCTCTAGTACTTTGACAGCAGATAATTATATCGATGAGAGTTGCTTAGGAATGGAGACAAAGGGAAACCTACCTAATGGGGCGCCCGTTCTGTGCTGGGCACTGTCTATGCCGACTACTTTTACCCTGCACCATGCCATTATCAGCACCTCACTTTACAAATACACAAAGAGAAAAGTGGACTTATGTGTCTCCAGCTGCCAGTGGCACCCAAGGCTGCCTGACCCATCCCTTACCCGTTCCCCGGGGGCAGGCCTAGGAGCAAGAGCACCAGGACCGTGTTCAGGCTCCTTTTCCAGACTTGGTTCAGTTGCTTCCTTCCCTGACCCCTAAGCTTCAACCACAGAACTCCTCTCCCAACTTCTCAAAGTTAACCTTGGAAGTGTGACCTCCGTGCCCTTGAGAATGCTCTTCCTTCTGTCTAGTCCTCATTCTGTACACCAAATCTTATTTATTCTGAGTCCTTGCTCGTGTGCTTCTCCTCCAAGTCTTCCTACATCATTGCCTTAAAATCTTATAAACACAAGGCAAGGAAGGAAGGAATGAGCAAGTGAATGAATGAATAACAGATGGAAGAATATTATCTTCCCATAAAATCAACGCCCCATCCATTCTTTCCACAGCAATATCTCTCCACCGGAGGAGAGTAGCTATTCCCGTTCCATTCAGAAAATACGGATCGAGTTCTTCCTATCGCAAAGCTCAGTGCCCAGCGGGTGGAGAACACAACAGTGGGTAAGACCTAGCCCAGCCTGAGTCCTCTAGGTGTTCACAATCACACAAACAGCAGAAAATTTTTGCAAAATGAGCTTGGATGCACTTGGGGGCTCCTGCCTGACTTTCCGCTCCTTGAAGGAGGAAGTACGTTTTGAGAGTGGGAGACTCAACTTCATGCCTTTTCTAAGAGAAGTCTGACTCACATCCACCCCCTTCATGAAGTGCAAAGCCCAGTGCAGAATGACCCCATTCCTAGCCAAGTAGGGACCCGCCAGGCTCTGGAACAGATGGCCTCATGGCCCAGGATCGCAAATAGCCTATTGCGGCTTCGGCTGGTCCAAAATGATAAGGTTAGAAAACCAGACAATATCGTTCTGAGTGTTCATAAATATAAGCAGAAATTACAGAACCCTTCACATTCTTAAGAGTTATCACTTATTATTATAACCTTGCTCGTTTCAAGAGTGATCCCAGAACATTTAAACAAATTATAATAAAATAAGATGGCAACATAATACTACTATTTAAAATAAAATCATAGATTAATACCAGAAAACTCCAGACTATTGCACTTAATTTCATGTAGGGGAGTCTTTGAAATTAGGTTAAGTGACTCCAGGCTTTTTATTTATAGAAGTAACTTGGACGTTGGTCTGAGAAGTGATATATCTAAGTTTTCAAATAAACGCAAGTCCCAGAGAATTGTAAATAATGAAGAGCCATGTGGATGAAAAACATATCTTATAAATACTCTATCTAATTGATAGGAAAAGCCCTTCACATTAGATAAATACCTAATAAAAAGAGTTAAAGACAGGATGCAAAAATTATATATACACACACACACACAAAACCTGTAGCACTGTTCTGTATATGGAGGGAGAAAAGAAGGTAAAAAGCAAACAGGAAAGAAAGTTGCACTGCTGTAATAATGTAAAAAAAAGAAAAAGCAAATCCCCTTTCCAAGAGGAAAGCAGCGCAGGGCACAGCCTGGCTCAGCGCCCACCCAGCTAGCCAGTCGTGTCCCTTTGTTTGGATTAGCAAAAGGCGCCCCCTCTGGGTGGATACAGCTCTTGGAACACATGACTTGGCATCTGAAGAGCGTTTATGCCCAGAAAAGGTATCTTGGCCTCTGGGGACTGCATTCTTATCCACGTGCTGAACATCAGCTCCCAGCCAGCCCCCCTGAAGTTCGGAGTAAATTTCACAACAGACCCCACCTGCCCAGCAGCGTTCTGCGTAAGGTGTCTGTAGAAAGGGGTGCCTGGTGGCTCAATGGGTTGGGGCCTCTGCCTTCGGCTCAGGTCATGATCCCAGGGTCCTGGGATCGAGCCCTGCATCGGGCTCTCTGCTCTGTGGGGAGCCTGCTTCCCGCCCACCCCCACCTGCCTCTCTGCCTACTTATGATCTCTGTCAAATGAATAAATAAAATCTTAAAAAAAAAAAAGATGTCTGGAGAAAGGCCTTGGGTTAGAGTTCTTACCCTGGATTTGGGGCTAACCTTCACCACTCTGAGCTCAGTTTCTTCCGCACAGCGAGGTGACGCCCACTGGGACCTGCTCCTAGGCGGGAGTCAAATGAGCTCACTGCTGCCTTTCGTGATGCACGAATATGCCTACATGCCTCATTAAGTAAGCCGTATCCCATTTACTTTCCAGGGAATAAAATGTTTTCCCTTTTCACCTCCTCATGCATTCTTATTTGACATTTTAAAGTGTATTCATTCTCATGTTTGTCTTCATTTTTGCTTCTTTCTTCAAGTAATTAATAATAATAATAATCATAACCCCAAACCCAAGAATGACTACCAGCGGCAGAGCACATTCCCATGCACCAGGCATTGGGCCAAGCACTTCCTACAGTGTTATGGTCTCATGAATCTTCCCAAGGTAGGAATGCCATTTCCTCCAATGCGCAGATACAAATACTGAGACCCAAAGGTTAAGTAACAAAAAATTAGCACAACGAGGGTTTCAATCTGCAACTTTGTGATTCAGAGCTTCTGCTAGATACACTCTAGATGTGTTCATTGTAGCAAATAAGGCAGGAGGGAAACAAAGAAGGAGACAACAACCATCTTTGCTCCGCTGTTTTCCAGTTACCGGCTTGGTGACATTGCTGTAACATTGCTGGAGGATTCCTTTGACTTAGGGCATCAATAAAATAGAAGAGGGGATTTTTTAACCAGTTGAGGGGGTAACTATTAATAGCTGGCTTCCACCACCCGTTTAGGAAGACGGAAGAAAGACTAATACCGTCTGCATGGTAATTGTTTTCCCTTAGCCTCCGCAAGTGCCATTATTGTAATTCCTAACATCATTCCCAGAATCATTTATTCTTGTTAATAGCTGCAGCAATAACCATTTAGAATCTCCTCCGCTTTGTCAAAGGCAGTCAAGGAAATATACATTGTATTTAATTAAGTCTCTATTAAGAGTAAGTGAAAGGTGCTTCATCATGTTCGTAAGCCTGAAACTGCTCTCCCTTATCAGAGACTCCCCTTGGGAGGCCTGTAGCTTCTTTAGCTGACAGGCTACAAATCATACCCTGGATGGCCCTGCTGCTGGCTTCGAGAACTATCACTGGTAACTTGTGCACACCATACCTTCCAATGTTGGGTTCTATGTATGGAACCCACCAAATACAGTTCATTCTGATTTTTTTTTAAATTTTCTTATTTTTATTATTATTGTTTTTTTAGATTTTATTTGTTTGTTTATTTGTCAGAGAAAGAGAGCACGCACAAGCAGGCAGAGTGGCAGGCAGAGGCAGAGAGAGAATCAGGCTCACTGCTGAGCAAGGAGCCCGATGTGGCACTCAATCCCAGGACCCTGGGATCATGACCTGAGCCAAAGGCAGTGGCTTAACCCACTGAGCCACCCGGCATCCCCAGTTCATCCTGATTTTAAAAAAACAAAACAAACAAACAAACAAAAAACAAAAGAAAATAAAACCTTCCCTGTAGCAGAACACAGACATCCTTCTTTGGTTCAAAATACCTGATTCCTTAGGTGTGAATCATGTCAAGAGTCACTTATTCAAAGCCCCAGTTGTTCCTCTATTGTTTTGGTTTGGGGATGACCAAGAAAATTTTTGAGAGATTACTATATATGCCAGGGAGTGGACTGCACATTTAAAGATCACCTCCTTTAATGCTCAGACCAATCCTTTGAAATAGTTAACACCCTTATAAACAGGAAAACAATCTTAGAGTGATTAAGGGTTCTATTTTTCCCAAGTACCCAAAAATTCTAGTCGACTTGGCACTAGCACTTTTTAAATATTAAATGACACCACTTCCCAGGTTGGTCATTAGCTCTGAAGAGAATAGGATGGCAGAGTCCTTCCTCTTCTTCTTCTTCTTTTTTTTTTTTTTAAAGATTTTATTTATTTATCTGACAGACAGAGATCACAAGTAGGCAGAGAGGCAGGCAGAGAGAGAGGAGGAAGCAGGCTCCCTGCTGAGCAGAGAGCCCCATGTGGGGCTTGATCCCAGGACCCTGAGATCATGACCTGAGCCAAAGGTAGAGGCTTAACCCACTGAGCCACCCCAGCACCCCGCAGAGTCCTTCTTCTACCACCCCTTCTCTCTTCAGTGGCCTTCCGGATCCAGTGAGTAAAAAAATAAAAGAGCACTCTCCAATCATGTTTTTTCACAGAACTAGAACAAACGATTCTAAAATCTGTATGGAACCACCAAAGACCTTGCATAGCCAAAGCAATCTTGAGGAAGCGGAAGGAAGCTGGAGGCATCACTCTTCCTGACTTCACACTATATTACAAGTTATCAGTAATCAAAACAGTATGGTACTGGCATAAAAACAGACACATAGATCAAAGGAACAGAATAGAAAGCCCAGAAATAAACCTATACATACATGAGCAATGAATTTATGATAATGGAGCCGAGAGTAATGGGGAAATAGTTTCTTCAATAAATGCTATTGAGAAAACTGGACAGCCAAATTCAAAAGAATAAAACTGGGCCCCTATGTTACACCATAGATAAAAATCAACTCAAAATGGAGTTAGACTTGAACGCAAGGTCTAAAGCCTTAAAACTCCTAGAAGAAAACATAAGAGGTAAGCTCTTTGGCATAAGTCTTGGTGGTGATTTTTTTTTTTTTTTTTGGATTTGACACCAAAAGCAAAGGCAACAAACCCCAAAATATACAAATGGGACTAAATAAAACCAAAAAGGCCTCTGTATAGCAAGGGAAACCATCCCCAAAATGAAAGGATAACCTACAGAATGGGAGAAAATATTTGATAATTGTATCTCTAAGAAGTTAATACCCAAAATATATAAAGAACTTATACAACCCAATAGGAAAAAAAAAAAAAAGACTTACAAATGGGCAGAGAAGCTGAATAGACATTTTTACAAAGAAGACCTAGAAATGGCCAACAGGTGCATGAAAAGATTCTAAACATCATTAGCCATCAGGGAAATGCAAATCAAAACCACAATGAGATATCATCTCACACCTGTCAGAATGGATATTAACAGAAAGATAAGAAATAACGAGTGTTGGTGAAGATGTGGAGAAAAGGGAACCCTTGTGCTCTGTTGGTGGGGACGCAAACTGGTGCTGCTGCTATGGAATCCAGGATGGAGGTGCCTCAGAAAATTAAAGATAGAACTACCATAGGAGTCAGCAATTCCACTTCTGGGCATTTATCTAAAGGAAGGGAAATTATTATCCCCAAAAGATCAGCAGCCTATGTTCATTACAGCATTATTTACAATAAGGAAGACATGGAAACAACTTAAGAGTTGATGGATAAATGGATAAAGAAAATATGATCATGGATATATCCTATACGTGTTATAGTTATACATATACAACACTTCATATATCACACATCGTGTGTGTGTGTGTGTGTGTGTAGGGAGAGAGAGAGATAAATATTATTCAATGAGATAAAAGAAGGAAATCCTGTTTTTTATGGCTGGAACTTGAGGGCACTATGCTAAGTGAAATAAGCCAACAGAGAAAGACAGATATTGTATGATATCACTTATATGTGGATTTTTTAAAAAACAACTAAATCTACAGATAGGTACAGAGAACAGATTGGTAGTTCTCAGAGGCAGGGTGAGGGGGGGAGACAAAATGGGGGAAGGTGACCAGAAGATACATGCTTCTAGTTATCAAATAAATAAGTTCTGGGATATAATATATACCCCTGGTGACTTCAGTTAAAAATACTATATTGTCTATTTGAAAACTGCTAAGAGAACTTAAAATTCTCATCACAAGACAAAAAGTGTGTATATGTAGTGATGGATGTTAACCACACTTATTTTGAAAATCGTTTCATAATATACATATCTATCAGATCATTATATTTCTATCAATAATATAATGCTATATGTCAATCATATTTTATCTAAAAGAGAGAGAAAGCACAAGACAGATCATTCTCTCTAATAGAATGGGAATTAGTCTATTGGTCAAGTCCATTATCTTCACACTTTACCATTCCAGATCTGAGCCATGATCCACTTCTCTATGCCACGACTGGGAAGTGTTCAGGAAGTAAGGGAAGATTCACATAGCAATTTCAATCGACCCAACATTGCTGTTGAACAATTAAAAGACCAGAAAGTTACAGTGTATTTACTCCCCTCTTCTGGAGTTAATATGTGGTTGAGGAACACCACCAGAGATTAGGTATGACTCTATCAGGGAAAAGTGGCCCTTGGCCCCATGTTCCAGCCAGATATATCAGGGTAAGCTTTCATTGCATCCGCCCTTGAGCTAGTCTCAACAACGGGGAGGGGGTGGGGGGGTGAGGGTTGATCACACCTGCCTGGGGTCGCAGCACTCCCAGAGGCCGGCAACACTTCGGTCCTTGTGGGAAATTCCAGAGCTCACTCTTCCAGCTGCGCAACCGACGTCATTCTTGCTGTGTCTCTGCTGGTGCGGGATGACTGAGAAAATGATGCACTTGTCATCTTTACTTTCAAGAGGGGGACAAAGTCTCTATTGCAGGGCTATCTATAGTTTTCCAATGTTTTCTTAAGAAGGAAAAAAAGGATGTGTTGAAAGACACGGCTGCCTGTGGAACTGCTGAATAAATTCTGGCCAGTTTAGCATAGTCATGAAGCTCCAAAAATATATGTTTTCCTGGTCCAAGGTTGAAGGAAGCAGCTCCACTACTCCACTAGAAATGTGTTGGGCTTGACAGACCAAGAGGAAACCTAGTTTTGCTGCTTTGCTCTAAAGTGTTTCCATAAGCCCAAATTTCTGGATGGTTACGAGTAATTTGCCTCAACTTAATTTCTCTCATTCAAAGGTATGGAAAAATGCCTGTCGTAGGCAATGGAAAATAATTAAGACATTAGCCTCGTGTTGGACGTCCAGAAGGCAAAGACCCATTAGCTTACACGTCAATGCTGAATTACAATATCCTCCAACTTACAGGAGTGACGGAGATCCTGGGAATGAGAGGACCACATGGGCCCCTGTGCTATTCCACTCTGTAAGCCCCTTGCTTTTCTGTGCTGGCCTTCCTCTTCTCCGGGATTCTGCTGCTATCTCTTGAGTGAGCTGACTTTGCCAACTCTGAGAATCCTCCTTAGTAATCTATTCAATATGTGCACTCCCTTTGGAAGAAATACAGTAGTCTGTGTGCATTTCCTATCTGCTCCTAATTTCCTATACTGTGAATTATGTCATCTAGTTTCTGTGCCGTTGCCAGTGGGAAAAGGCTGTCTAGATCAATCTGGTCAGACCGCCTCAAAGCCCAAGAAACACCAATTAGACCACCGCAAAGTTGACTCACGCCCAAGAAGACCAACCCCAATTTCCTCTAGTGCTCCTTGTTGTTTGAACACTGAACCCTATGGAAGCCTCTTGGATAAGTCATTTGACCCACGATGTTTCTTTCAAGATCTACCGCTAGGATGGGTCAGATTTGAACACATCTTGCAAAAGCAATGGAAATACGCCGAGATAGTAAATCTGGGAAGAGATTGATTCAGATTATGGAGGGTGGATTTTGATCCAGGAGGTAAAGGTTTTTGTTTTCAGGTTTTTGTTTTTGTTTGTTTGTTTATATGATTGATCAATTTCAAGTATAATTAACATACACTGTTATATTAGTTTCAAGCGTATAATATAATGATTCAGCAGGCCGTAGAGGTTTTGGATTCTCACACTTCTGAATTTAATCAGAGCAGCTGTAGAAGTGGAAAGCCCTGCGGCTCATAGACTTAAAGGTTAGAAGGTATGGGGCAATGTAATGTCCACATCCACACAATCAGTGAAGAGTAAAAGGACCTTTGGATCAAATTACCTGGATAATTGTTTCCATCATTTGATGCCCATGGGCAAAGCACAGAATTTGAAGTTTTTGAGAAGTATTTTAATCCAATCTCGTCCCCTGCAGAATCCAGTTAAGGGAACAGAAGATTAATCTCCAAGGGTCCCTCTGATCCTAAGATCCCAAGAAGTCACACCCACCGTTTGTCACCCCATCCAGGAAGTGAGAGCTTTTTTCCTACACCTCCCCAAATGCTTATTCCCAAATACAACCACATTTTTTCAATTTCTTGTGATTCCATTCAGAAGCATAAAAATACTCTATGTGTATCTGCTTTACAAAGATATGTTATTTATTATTTTTTGACTAACAAGAATGTACTCAACACAATATTTTTTTTACTTTTCTTTATTTATCTAATAACATATCTTAGAAATCTTTTTGAAAAAGTATATTCACCTTTTCATTGTTCTTTCAAAAATGGTCTGACATTCTATAATGTGACTATACTGATTTTCATTAAATAGTTATGAAAAATCAAATAATTTTCAAAGTATTACAGGCACATGGCTAAAGTTCATAGAATCACAGAAGGACACATAAGGACAATTTATACATTTCCCCACTTCTCCATTGCCCCTGAATTCCAATCCTCAGATCAAATACTTACCACCCTGATAGCAATTTCTTCTCTCTAGTTCTTAATTATATAATAACATAACTATACCTTGATGCTTCGACCTTGGATGTTTTCTCTTGAATTCCTGGGAACACAAAAACTTGGCTTTGGAGCACTAATCTTACGGCACAGAGCAACTTATCCCTTTCTCCGATGAGCTCCAATAAACTTTTCCAGGCTATCATCTAAACTTCATTTATGGCTGAGTATGAGATAGAATGAGATTGGATGTTAATAAAATGAGATCTGACCAAACAAACAAACAAAAAAAACAAAACACTGAGCTTGATTTGCAATTGCTGGATCATAATAAGAGCAGCACAGAATAAAAATAATCACCATCATGTTAAAAACATTTAATATCATGGAAAGAAAACCTTGGCCTCTGCTTGTGGCAGGTGAAATATCGGTCCCCTGAACAGTGGCCACACCCTCATCCATGGAACCTGCAGCTGTGTTACCTTGTATGGCCAAAAGGACTCTGAAGATACAAGTAACGTGATGGACCTGGAGAGAGGAAAATTATCCTGGATTCTCCAGGGGGACTCAGTCTAATCAAACTAGTCCTTAAAAGCAGGGAACCATTCCCAGCTTCAGGCAGAGAGCTGAAAAAAGGAGTTGTCCTGTTGCTGCTGGTGTTGACGTGGAGGAAGGAGACCACGAGTCAACACATTTGGAAGTCTCTAGAAGACAAGAATGGCTCTCAACTTACACCTAGCAGTAGTTCATACAACCTCAAGGTACTGAATTCCATCAACAACCCAAATAAGCAAGGAACGGATTCTTCCCGAGAGCTTCCAGAAAATAAGGTCACCTTGCTGACGTTAGCCCAGAGAGACCCATGCCAGACTTCTGACATACAGACTTGTAAGATAATAAGATCTGTATTGTTTTAAATTAGTAAGTGTGTAGCAATTTATTGAAACAGCAATGGAAAACGAATATACCAGTCTTTGTTGCTTACAGTCCAGAGAGGCGACAAGAAGGGCACCTTACACGGTACACATGATTTGGCCCTGGTTTCACACTCAAAGAGAGCCTCAAATCTAAATTTGACTTTGTTGCTAAATGACAATCCACATGCATATTCATTGTTTTGTGAGGACATCTGCCTGGTTTAAATAAACCAAGTTTTAAGTGTGAACAGTTATATAATGCCATTGTGTTAAACTTTTTGAAGCATTTTTTCACGTTTTGATTTATTGCAGATCTCAAAGACCTGATCCGAGCCTGTGTTCTGGCCTCCTGGTGTCCAGGGGGAAGGTGTGTCTCCTGCCTACCCTGAAGTGAGTGGGGAAACAGCAAGCAAGAAGACATCGGGAGGAGGAGGGCTGGCTGGAAGCAGGCTGGTGTGTTCCACTAGGTCTACTAGAAAGAAAGAACATGTGCAAAGGTCAGTGGTGAACACAGATGTCATGGGCGTACAGGGTCCCAGAGGAGGCCCCTGTCTCTGGGTCAGTGATGGGGCAGGGTGCACAGGTGATGCTGCAGAGGCAGGCAGGGACCACTGGTGTAGATCCTTAGGGGCTGTGCTTGCACTTTGGACATTCCCCCCCCCACCCCCCGCACCCGATCCCCTGCTAAGGGCAGTGGGGAGCCATGAAAGGCTTAAGCAGGGAGGGGAGGGCATGCGACAGAAGCCACACCCTTGTTTCCTCTGGGCATTACTCCCAGGTTGTAAATGGATCCTCCCCCTGGCTACTCCTACCTTCTCTACATCTTTCCCTCCTTCTGGGACGTGTTCTTATGTTTTTTCCTACTTTTGATGATATTTTATTTTTTAAAATGTCAAACAGAAAGGTAGAGCATGAGACAAGGAACACCCACAAACCCAAGCATTTAGCAATGCTAACATTTTGTCATTTGGAGTCCTTTTTTTTTTTTTTCTGATACTGAAGTAAATTACAGACACGGAGACATCTTGTCCAACAATAGCTCCGCATGCACCCGGAAGGATACTGCCACCCCATGCGCCCGAAGAAGGATGCTGTTTTACACAGCCCCTTATCACTATCTTGCCTAACATAACTGACAATGGCTTATTAGCTTTGGAGCCCAGTCTATGTTCCCGTTTCCCTCCTCTCTCCCAAATAGCTCTTCTAACTGTTTTGTTGTCCAAGATTCAATCAAAGTCAAGTATCTATTTAGGTTATTATTTCTCTTGAGTCCCTTCTAATCAGAACAGGTCCTCATCGGCACCCTTATCTTGTGTCTCCCAAGGCATTTAAACTCATTAAAGAGGTTTGGCCACTTGTCCCGTAGAATGTCCCACCTTCTAGATCTGTTTCATGGGTTCTTTGTCGTACTGATAAACCCGTAGCTCAGTCCCTTCTTCCTCATTTCATGTAACGTGGCTTTAGAACCCTTTAGCACGTTCGCCATGGATAGTTTGTTAGTGATGTTAGTACTTCCCACTGCCTTCCTTTAGGAACGCATTATGTCTGGCACCCCTGGCCATAACAAATGCTCAAGTCCATTTCTACTTAAGGCCACACGAGCGATCATTTTTCCACTCGTGAGCCGCAAGCTGGCATTGTGTGAATGTCTAGTTCTCCACCAGTGGCTCACCTAAAGAATTTTGCATCCATTCTTGATTTTTATTTGAATAGGGTTATTTGAATAGGGGTTGCAAAACAATTCTATGCTTTTCCATCTAGTGGCAGGCTACACCATGGGAGTAATCTAATTCTTTTGTTTGGAGGACCAGCTAATGTGGAGAATCTCTAGTGTTCCCCGCTTTCCTTTCTTATGGTTCTGCCTCTCAGACAGTTGTCTGGAAGAGGCACATTCAAGGTTGTTAGGTCTCATGTCCCTCCCTGCAGCCCATGCGTGCGTGCGAGCACACACACACACACACACACTCCTAAGCAACAACTGAGGTTGCCTTTCAATTATTGACAGAATTGCAGCCAGACAGCCAACTTCCAAGAGCAGAAGGTGTAAGAGGGGGCAGGAAGCCTGGGGTTCCCACAGGGGTTCACGCCTGGCCCTGTCACGAGATTGGTCAATTGCCCATCTCCTGTTTGTTTTATGGGGATCACCCAGCCGAGGAAGAATGGGGGAGTAAGAGATTCTTTCAGCTCTAAGTTTACAGCAAGGAAGGAGGTTCTAATTTGAGACCCCAGAGATTTCTCATGACAACTAGAAATATTTCCAGTGAAATGCAAAGGCAGCTGAGCTGACAGATGGTTCTTCTTCTTAATGGACTCCTCTCCCAGTCAATGTCTCTGCCTTCTCCTCCAAGACACAGGCACTTGGCAGAGAGCGTCCCGACACTTTTCTTGTGAATGGGGATTCTGTTCATTAAATACCACGGTGCTTCCGGAAGACATTTTCTAGGCAATTACTGATTCCAGTTCAACCCGGTGAAACCTTCTCTGTATTCTTGGGAGATCTCCCTGACATGGTAATCTTTCCCCCAGTCTTTTTTTTTTTTTCTTTCGTTACTATCTTTGAACATTCTTTGTACACTGAGAAATTATACAATCCTCTAATAAAACAAAAATGAAAATAATTGGGTTCCTCCATGGATTCAAATATTTGTTCATTTCCAAAAGTGGAGACATTTTATCATTTTAGCTGCTTTTATCCCCTCTGCAAATTTAGATTGTATACCTATTGGCTGTTATTTTCTTCAGTTCTCCAACCACTAAACAGTTAAAATACAGGGATGCCACTCAGGGGGCTTTCATGTGGCTCTTTTCTCTGGAAAACCACTGCCTTGGCATCCACTGGTTCAGCTTGTTGGTCTATTACTCTGTCTGCTAAGGTAACATTGTGGTTTAGCAAAGAGAAGGGGGGAAAAGCACAGGGGAAGTGGAATGCCACACTGGGGTGTAAAAGACTTGTTTTGAAAATCATTAAAGATGCCTCAAGGTTCAGGAGGTCTTTGATTTCAGAACCAAGAAAGGGGTGGGGGGGTCTGACAGCTCACAAATCCCTGGACTCATAAAGGCTATTTCGTGGGTCTTTGAACTTGTGCATTTTCCTGGGAAGTAGGGGCATGACTTTCTGCAGATCCTAAGAGGGGTTCACGATTCAACAGATGAATGCGATTTTCATTGCTCAAGAAGACACAGCAAAACACACTAAATGGGAAGGAACTAAAGAACAGAGCAAACCTGACCATATGACCTCCTGGGACAACAGCCCTGGTTTAGCTTGCTCTCTAAGTGTAATGAATAACACCTCCTTTCACTCTCAAAGAGTCCTCCTCTGGATGGCCTCCCTATTTATAACCCTACTCCCTACTCTATTGGTGTAAAATTCCCACCCCCCTCTACCAACACCATCCTTTTCCCAGTACATCTGTTTAATGGGACTTTCTACTAAACACAGATTATGTCTTTTCAGCTAAAACTATCCTAGAAATGGTGATAATGGTCCAGATTATCAGATCATAAAATCCTGCAGGGTAAGTCGTGCCAGTATGTAGGACACAGACCCCAGGCTATGGGAAGACTGTTCTATAACGTGGTTCTGCTCAGAAAGCACCTCGGGTGGAGTGCAAGTCAGGCCTATCATGGGGCAGGTGAGGGGCAGAGGAGGGGCAGAGAGAAATGAAACCTGCTTTTTACAAAGGATAGCACATCTAAGCCTTTTCCGCCATACCTGATACAACCTTGAGGCAGAAGGGGATGTAAGAGACCGGGAAAAATGTTTTTAGGTACCAAGACACATTGCCTTCATGTTGTTTTTTTAACATATAAGGATCTGAAAGCATGAAACCATCTTAGTCACTCTCAACCTCTAGAAAGGCCAAGACTCAAGATAACTATTCATTATTGTCTTATTATAATAATCATAAATATAATATAAATTATATATTTTATTATAAATGAAGTATAATTATAAATATAAATATATAAATATGAATATAAATAGAAAATATAAATATAGTTATAATCTTATCATCTTATTAATTATTCATTCATCCATTTAGATATTGAGCACCTACGATACGCCAGACACTGGGAATACATGGTGAGCAAAGCAGATGTGGATCCCTGCCCTCTCAGAACTCACAAATGGTACTTGTGTGGGGCACACAGAGCTGTTTTAGAGATGCCTCAGGTTGTCAAGCCCTTAGCACAGTGGAGGCATTCAGTAAAATGGTCTTTATTAATGCTACCTGTTTCTGGAATTCGTACAGGCTGGCTCTTTACTTTGAACAAACAGGTCAACATTATTTCTTTCATTTTTTATGACTAGTAAATAATTGCTATTTAATTGCTGATGTCCACTTGTAAAATGAGAATCATCAGAGAGCTATAAAGAATTGTCTTTGATGGGGCACCTGGGTGGCTCAGTGAATTAAGCCTCTGCCTTCGGCTCGGGTCATGATCTCAGGGTCTTGGGATTGAGCCCCACATCAGGATCTCTGCTCAGCGGGGAGCCTGCTTACCCCTTCCCCTCTGCCCCTCTCTGCCTACTTGTGATCTCTCTGTCAAATAAATAAAATCTTAAAAACAAAAAGAATTATCTTTGCGGTTGTTGTAGTAATACATTTAAGAGGGTTATTTCCATCCTATGAATGCTTAGACAGATAGATTAATAGATAGATTCTCCAAAAAGTCAACTACACACACACACACACACACACACATACACACTCACACAAATAAAACGATAGAAAAGAAGGAAGTAGATGCCCACACATCTTTTTCATAAAGGTTATTAAACAATGGAGGCTAGGTTATTTTTGTGTGCTTGTTTGCTGTTCTGTTTTGTTTTGTATTTTTAGAAAACATTCCAATTACTTAAAGAACTTGACTAATTACTCAGATCAGATAATTCAAGGATTCTCATTAGATGTTATTAGCAGTAACTGGGGCTTCATTAAGCCCTACCTTCAAAATCAGAGTGTCATTTTGAAGAATGTATGGACAAAGATTTTAAGAGGCCAACTCCCAGCAATTTCTCTCTCTCTCTTTGGAAATAGCCACTTCAAGAACAAGCCCGATCTGAAATGTGTTGTCTGCACTTGGTGAAAGCACTCTGGGGGGCACAGATTTCACAACTCTCTAATCTCCGGGAGCTGCAAGATGTTTCCCAGCCCAGGGCGATAAATCAAATTAATGTCTGCAATTACAGCCCAGGAAAACGGGAGACAATTGGTTCAGAATGAGCTGGCCCCTTTGCAAATCACGACCCTTTTATTTATTGTATATATCATGCTTGCCTCTTAGGCGTTTTTATTTGAGGTGTCTGTAATTAATGATATGGTTCATTAGTTGGAGAACAGTTCATGCATCTCAGCAACACAGTAGTTCAGGCGTCGTGGGATTTAACTGATTCCACATGGCCCCAAATATTTCCCTAATAATGCCCTAGTGGGAATATGTTCATGTGTACGCAGCAAATGACATATTTCCAACCAAGGGTACACGGTGGAGGTGGGGTATGCCCAACGGTGTTATTTTTGGCTGATACGTAATTAATATCACAAACTGCTTTCTTTTTCCCCTGTGACTTCTATCAACCTCGGGTGATAGCATTTTGGGCTACTGATTAGAATGCTCTAGTGCTTGAGTTATTGATAGTAAATGGAACACCTGCATCAGTGAGACGGGTTTAAGTGCATCGTGTCCCTTTGTACTAAATGCAGCCCAAACAGCAGGGAAAAAAGCCTAGCCCTGCCCCATGCTGCTAGAGGTCCACTTTGCTAAATGGATCCCAGCTCGGGGTTTCACAGGAGAATCACCTGCGGGGCATTCCAAAAACACACCATCTTGGAGAAGGTACGTCCCAGCATCAGCAATTTTTTTTTTTTTTTTTTAAAGTCTCACCCTGTGTCAAGAGCCTGTGATATATCTTAACACTGAAGCCGTCTTTTCAAAATGTGAGGTGAGTAAAGCCTTTCTTGGTGGCGTCCCACTACATTCACATGGCACGCGAGCCTCCAATGTCCTTGAGACCCTAAACAGGCCAGTCCCTGACCTCGTCTTCTACCCCATCCCTCTGCCCTGACTGTATATTTTTTTAAAGATTTTTTTTTTTTAAGATTTTATTTATTTGACAGAGAGGTGACAAGCAGGCAGAGAGGCAGATGGGGGTGGGGGGAGCAGGCTCCCTGCTGAGCAGAGAGCCCGATGCGGGTCTCGATCCCAGGACCCTGAGATCATAACCCCAGCCGAAGGCAGAGACTTAACCCACTGAGCTACCCAGGCCCCCCCTGACTGTACTTTTTATGTCACTACTTCAACTCACAGAATTCTAGTCCACCTTAGGCATCCCTTCATGCT
The DNA here is from genome assembly GCF_009829155.1 of Mustela erminea. Lineage (NCBI taxonomy): Eukaryota > Metazoa > Chordata > Mammalia > Carnivora > Mustelidae > Mustela > Mustela erminea. The sequence goes on along the minus strand of NC_045614.1, from coordinate 24,089,596 downwards.
ATCCCTTCTGTTCCCTGTGCCTTCTGCTCTCCCCTTGTCAGACCCATGCACTGCTGGGGTCCCAGCCTGAATACCACCCAGAAGGTGCAACTTTGTGTCCCAATTTAAAGTATGCCCCCGTGATCTTCCTGGCAGCCAAGCCTCTCCTCGCCCTCAGGACCTGTCTGGGAGGCCTTCTGTAACATGCTGTCTCTTCCCAGAGCGCAGCCTCTGCAGAGCCAGGGACCTGCCCACGCACCAATCAGTGCTTCATGCGTGCAACAAGAGGAGATGCTCACAAGCACTGATGTGCGGACCGTCCCCGTGGACGCCTGGATGATGGCTACGTGACGTCCCCAAGCAATACAGAACCAGAGAGACGGAACCCACGCTGCAGAAAACCATACAGACTGCGTGTGAACAGTGATGACATGGTTTACATCATGACTCCTTTATAAACATCCTGCTTTTCTCCAATATCTACCCTCAGAGGGATGCTGGGGGGCTCTGTTGCTTAAGCATCCAACTCTTGATTTTGGCTCAGGTCGTGATCTGGGGGTGGTGAGATGGAGCCACCTGTGTTGAGCTCTGTGCTGGGCACGGAGCCTGCTGAAGGTCTTCCGTCTCTCTTTCTCTATTTCTGCCCTTCCCCCTCCATAAAAAAGAAAAAAAAGCTTCACATTCAGAAAGCCAAAAGGAAGGAAAGCTCTAACAGTTTAGAAAATCAATAGAATTTCAACCTCTTTGAGTTGGAAGAAATTTTAATACAGAGGTTAGCATGTCAGCATTTCAAGTCGGAGACACAGAAAAACAAAGGTCTGTGAGAATGTGTTTTGACTGTAGTTCTCTCTTGGAACTTGCTCCCAAGTCATAAAACATGAAAAATTAATTCAGAGCATTTAGGTGAGTAGTTATTTGTACCTCTCAGTCAGTGATATTTATAAGCATCTTAATTTCGTCCTTCATGGTCCTCTCTCCTCCAAAGGGAGTATAATAATACAGAGAACTGACTGGAGAATCAGAGGGTTAACTTAATATAACAATAAATTATCTTGGGCTCTGAAGTTCTGGTACTTCAACTGGGAATATGTGTGTGTTTGTCTTTGGTGATGAATGCCTGCAATGGTTGTAGGGCCCTTCACTGGAATTCTGGAGAAGACTGCCTAATTAGGGGGGACAAGGAGCGGAGGAACCTGCATTCTAATCTCAGATCTTCCCGTGAACAACTGTGCGACCCTTGACCAGGGCTGTTTGTCCCACGGCAGAGTCAAGACAGTGACTGTCAAACCCACTCCTGCATCAAACTTGGTATTATTCTTTGAGATAATTGGTCTCTCATGAGAAAAAAAAATGAAATTTCCGCTCTTCTGTTTCGAGTGAACATCAAGAATGGACCAGGATTAGAGTGAGGAGAGAGAGGCAGTTGCCCTAGAACCTGGAACCCTCCAAGAGTTAGGTTTAGCCCTTGGTTGGGAATAAACCTTCAAGGAAAAGTTGTCCAACGTCAGTAGGCGGCAAATGTTTTCAAGAGAGAGGCCCAGATTTCTTGTGTGTCCCAGTAAATCCAAAGGAAACTCTGGGATTATTTTGCTGAAGTCCAAACAGAACATTTCTCACACCGCAGGTCGTGCCTTTGAATGCCGTGCTTTCCCCACATACCTTCCCTGGACCAAATGTAACATACCTTTGAAATTTGGGGAAAATAAAATGATGAACCCCAGGTGATTTCAAATTTGATCCCTTATTATGACAGTTATTCAGATAACTGTCTTGATCTTCACACAGAGTATGAAAAGCCAGAGATGTACTCTTCTAATTTGTATTTGGGGAAAGCGAGATCGCAACTTCACAGTCACATTCACAGGAAGGCCAACCTCTCCAAGTACTACTCTTCATCCTCCCCAATGATTTTCCCTTTCAGACTGTGATTTTTCCTAAGTGGCATGTATTTGTTGTATACATTTCCTTACTTTTTCATCCATATCCCCTCTAGACCTGAGTCGTCCAACATGGTAGCCACCAGCCACATGTGGCTATTGAGCACTTGAGATGTGGATGTGGCTGGTCCAAATTGGGATATGCAATTAATGTTAAACGCTCTGCAGATTTCAAAGACTTAGGAGCAAAATACACCTAATGAAAATGTTCGTCCTTTGATTACATGTTGAAGTGGCATTATTTTGAAAATGTGGTATAAATAAAAGATAGTGTTGAAGTTAATTTCACCTAGTTCTTTTTATGCTTCACGTTACTATTAGAAAGTTCCAAGTTGCATATGGGGTTAGCCTCTGTGGCCTGCCAATTTAGAAAGCATGTTCTTTGGGCTCGGGGACCAAGTCTTACTGACACCGATCCTTGAACATCTGCTCTACACACTGTCCACTAGTTCTAAGCTCAGGACCGGATATACGTTTGATGCCCCTATGCACGCACCCCCCCCAACCCCCCACCAAATGCAGACACTGCTGGTTAAATAATGAAGCAGTAGCCACATCCAGTAGCTTTGTAGAAATTCCATATGGATTCAAATCTGCAAGATGTAAGCTGTTAATTAAAAATAGTTCATTAAAAAGCTTTTAACTGTTTATTTTGGAGTTTGCTTGGGGCTGCCTCTATCAGAGCACCACCTGCGTGATACTGACATGGTAGCTTGGATCACCCACGGTGATGCTTGGAGAACACAGACAGAAAACGGGTACCCTGTGCACTTCTCTGCATGTGTCCAAGAGTAGCCAGAAGAGACAGAGCAATTAAGGCTCTTGCTGTCCACTGCGACTCTGGCTTCAGAATCTTGGTGGGTTATTACTCTGTCAATTTCAGGAACCGTCAGCCAGGAAATCTAAAGTCTTTTACTAATTGTTGTTCCCTCTGGCTTGAGACTTTGGCCAACCATTGATCCTTGATGTTCCTGGTTTCCTCTTCCAGAAAGGACACATAACAATATTTGAGCTGGGTCCTATATTGGGTTGCGGTCAAGCTCCCTAGTGAAATGATGACAGGTATAAGAATGTTTAGAAATAAGCAGCATTTGGAATACATCAAGGAAAAGGCCCAGAAAATTAAGGTGCCTCATTTTGTCGATAGTAGCACAAATGCCTTTTGGCATTTGCAGAGGATATTCAGATGAAAGCAAAAGTGATTTCTTGAGGGGACTCACACTCACAGGCAGAGAGGTGGAGCCTAGACTAGGAAGGGCAGCAGGTGTCCCGAAAGGGGACGCCAGACTCCCGGGCCCATATGCGCATCAGGATAGCTCTGAAGCTTCAGCCAGTGGTCCCAGGCGGTGCTCTGTCCTGGTTTGTCCTGGATCAGCTGTGTATTTGGAAGCTGTTTTTGCAGCAGGCGACCCTCAGTTTGTGTGGATATTTGGAAATTTCTTTTCCTATGTCTCTGAGAAAATGTCTTCGATGTTAATAAACAAAACATTGAGGGTACTCCCAGGTAACTCTGACAGACACTAGCTGGGAAGTGAGTTAGCTAGTACTGATGTAGTCTCATCTGCCTGGAAAAACTATTCTTTCCAGCCTCATCACGCAACCATGACCCTGCTGGGGAAGCCACTTCAGTGATTTGACCCGTGGGTTCTTTACCTTCAGTCCATGATCTATATTTTAAATGTAATCCAGCACATTATAACAAATAAGACTGTTACTGCCTTGATGTTTGTTCTTTACAACTCACTTTAGACACACTGACAATGTAAGGAGGTGAGGAAATATTGGATATAGTTTTAAGCACCCAGATTTTTCAAATAAAATTGCAAACATGAAGACTGGTATGCTTTGCCTATGTGCACCTGTTAAATACGGCAATAGATCTTGTTTCCAAGATCTTCAGCATGTGTGGTAATTTTTCTAGTCCCAAAGTCAAATAAAAAATCAGGAAGAGGGGATAAATATGTATAAATTCTTCCCAATCATACACATATTTTTCGGCTTAAATTACTATTTGTTAATGAGGATCTAATACCTAGGTTCTTCCATGAAAGAAAATGCTTAATTTATATCCCTATAACTTTGAAGAAATATTTGTCCCTTACCCCCAGGTCTCTGTATATAGTCCCTAGTCCTACCTGAATATTCCAGCAAGAGTAGGAATTATTTTTCCCAAGAATCTGTGGCTTGCTTAGAAAGGTAATCCAAACATTTGTCCTTCCTGGATTTCAGATGTTCTGGCTGATAGGTTTGCTTTGGTGCAATTTCACCTGAAGTCCTTGAGGAACTCACAAAGTTATTGTGGTCAACCGATGATGTTAGAGAAACACTGATATTGTGTTCAATACCAACTGATACTGATTGATATCCCAGCCTTCATCTGGGGCAGCTAAAACATTAGACCATAATTCTTCTTAGGGTTTAAGATTTTGCCTGGACCCACGACTTCAGCAAACGTCTTCAAGACAACCAAAATGATTCTAATATACTTGATATAATTCAAAGGGTCCATTTCTAATCAGATGAGCAGTTATTGGATGAAACTGGGGGGTTCTCCACGTCTCGGTGGCAAAGAGATGGTGAATGAATATTTTATAATCCAAACACTGTTGCTTACCAAGTGGGTTGCTGGTAATGTGCACTAGACAAATACAACTGGAACGAACGTTTGGGGTAATAAGAAGCTCAAACAAAACTGACTTCTGCTTTTTGGTCCTTCATTTCTATAGCTGCCTTGTTCTTTATATAAATGAAAGACATGGTTTAATAAATATTTGTTCCATGGATGAAGATGGATAATGCATGACCCTTCCTCAGAGCTGGTACCCAGACCCCAGCACAACACTGATCTTCCACTAGATGTGTCCTGTTTTCTAGACACGTTTTGAAAAATTGTCGAGTAGGCCTTGGTCCTCTCTAGCTGGGAAGAGATGAGCATCCTTAATTTGTTGTTTTTTTGTTTTTCTTCTTCTTCTTCTTCTAAGCAGATGACTCAACCATTAGTTCTCATGTTATGTTTATTTTCCAGATTTGAAATCGAGATCACCCCTGACTCTTAGACTTTGCACAGTAAATAGGGTCATTTTCTTACACCTCCCCAGGATTTGTGATGTCCCCAGACCCGAATCTGAGTAGTGCTCTCTGTTTCAGGTTCCCCCTCAGCTCGTTTCCTGATCATTCCAGGGCTGTTTCTTCAGGCATTGTTCATGGCGATTAACCGCCATGGTCCCCTATGTCATTTTTGACCCATTGGCCCTCGCTGAGTCTCTCATTAATTCTGGACCCTCTCTTTTCAGAGAACAGTGTGGCCTCCATTGTCCCTTTGGGCATGGCTTTATAAACCTGTGAGAAAACTACTTTTCTCTTAACCTTTATTTTGGAGGCTTTCTCTTTGGGTGACGGTAATCCTATGATGAATCTCTTCCTTTTGCTGAAGGAAGCTGGCTTCTGGGCATGTGCCATTTGTCTCTGTTTCAAGGCCTCACACCCCTTTGCAGTAATCTTTTCCAACTGAATTGGCAGTGTTCTTATTGTCAATGAAAACAATAAAGATTAATCGTGGTTCCCTTCATGGCCTTTGGTAGATCATTAATCAACTGAGCTTCTGCATTGTGTAGCATCACTGGACCCAACCTACCTATTTCCATGGGACAAATCAATCATTACTGCTTAGTGAGTACACTCACTCTTCCCCAACGACATGACTCACATGGCACCATCTGCTCTGGGCCTGACTCTTATCTGAACGATTTATTTCATATGCACTTTTCCTTGCTACCTGATATGGGAAGAACATGGTCTAGGAATTAATCAATGAGACACCCTCTGTAGTGTCCAGCACCTGCTGATCCAATCTGGATTTGAATCTGGGTCTGTGTCATCTATGCTAAGGCCTTAAGTCTTCCTCACTTTTAGAACAATTCTATTATTTGCAATCATAAGAATAAAGAGAGCTTCTATTGAAGGAGGACTTGCGACTGGCCCGTTCTATATGTACACGGGCTACGCTCCCCTTTTGCTCATGCTTCACAACACCGCGAGGCGTGTACATTAATATTGTGCCATTTTGCAGATAAAGAAGTGAAAGTAAGGAAGAGGTAAGGTGATTTTCTCAAGATCAGAGTATTATTGGTGTTATCTTTGGGTGTTGTTTGCATAAGAGCAATTCAGAAGGCATTAACAGCTGAATCTGGGCCTTCCGTAGATTAACCTATGTGATTAAGGCCGCCATATTGTCCTCATACGTTCCTGACCTCCTGCCTTTCTCTCTTGCTGAAACTCAAAGAAATGGCTCTTTATTCTGCCCTTGTCTTGATGGCTATGACCTTTCTCAGCTAAAGATACTAAGCCAGCTGCCTTGGAGCCACATGCTCACAGAATTTTGTCTATTGCGTGGGCCAGAGAACTTAGACACAACCGTTTCTCAGGACTTCGGGTTTCATAAGATGTAATGATCTTCAAGGCCCATTCAGATCCAATCGTTCATGTACAAATCAACATTTGAAATGGGCCCTAGCCCGCGACTGCCAAAAAAGTCAAGAAGATGCTTGTGTGGGCTCCTTTAACCTTCTTCCAATAATAAAAGTTTTCATCTGTGATCAGTTGAATATTTTAAGGTTTTTCTTCCTTTTTTCAAAGTAAAACTGGTAATAAAAAGCAGAAATGTCATCCGGACAATAAACTCTGCCTGGTCTTCAGAATCACCCAGTAAGTTAAGGAAACAGTTAATGTACTAAACAGAATGTAGGAAGTGGACATAAATTAAGCTTCTGTGTTTTGTTTTAACTCGAAACGATATTATGAAAGCTGTGAGCACCCCGGAAAGAAAACAACCTGGCAGGGTAGGTTCCCCAGCCCCAGCCCCCAGACACCCTGCATTCCAGGAGAACTTAATTAAAGTCTCTTGTATTACTCTCACACTTGCCACCTCCACCCTGACTCTGTTGAAAGAAGTTCTGCCCCAATGATGGGTCAAGGCATGAGCAGGCATATATTAAATAGTAAGCCAGAAGCTCCGAGTCAGAATAGGGGACCTTGGCCCAGGCATGCCTTTCAAACCCCTGGGGATCCCGAGGTGGCCCCCGTGCCTCTCTTGCCCCTGGGGGCAGGGACAGGAGTCCCAGCGTGAGGAAAAGAAGAGCACGAGAAGTGATGTACAAATTTGGAGCCCATGGCACATGGCCTCTTCATGGGGGTGCCCGAGGGGATGGGTGTAAGAGGAGAGAGACGTCCTTTCTGATGATGTCTCTTGAAAGTTGGGGGCATTAATGAGTGGAAAGACAAAAGTACCCTCCCTCGTACAAGAGTCTCAGACATCCTGAAGCTCCCTTAGGAAACTGGCTGCACCCTACTCCAAAGGCTTGGTTTTGTTTTGTTTTGATTTAATACTTACTTTATTTCACAAATGATACACATTCATTGTTGAAACATTAGAAAACGCAAGTGAGCGAAAATTAAGTACATGAATACTGCCTGATGTCCTGCCCACCTTCCCATTCCATCCAAATGACTTCAGTCAGTGTTTTGCTGATGGCCTGTCACGTCTATTTACTTTTAGATGTGGGGGCGGGGAATACATCTCATACTCCTCTTCCCACACCAATAGGATCAAACGTTTAGACCCCTTTCCTCCTCTGAATATTGCTTAAAACATCTTTTCATGTCAATTGTTATGATATGCTCCTAATATCTGTTAAAATGAAATCGGGATAAGCAAGCTTTCCCTTAACATTTGTGGGTCTGCTGATGGTTCATCCAAGAGAGCAATTGAAGCCTCACGTATCTAAATATATTAACACTTATATGAAAGTTGTCTTGTTCTCCAATCTTAATAAGCTTGACTTTATAAAAGCCTGGAGTTCCATGTTCAAATTTAGACTCGTCCGGCCCTTTGAGTTCCATGCTGGAACACAGTGATGCCGGGTGAGCTGGCCCTGGTCCTGGCCCCCCACTTCCCAGCCCGAGGTCATCCTCTACAGTAAGTGGACTCTCACACCCCTATGGTCAAATTCTGTCTGCACTGCCTGTGGAGAGCCAACCATGAGGCTCAGAGATGGGCATATTAGTGGCCCAGGGTGCCCTCAGGCAATGGACCTGGGAGCTCAGAGTCCTTTTTGGGCCCTGTGCATCTGGCATGTGGTGTACGGGGGGGGAGCACAGGGTAGACCACCCTGTTGGTTTGGAGCTTTCTCCCCATGAAAGAAAGGTCAAGGCTGGCTGGAAGAGGGCCAGAAGAGGCCCCTACAGTAAAGGGCCTGTGACAGGAGGGAACTACTAGTCCACATCCTGGGGCGCTATTTGTACGCTTGTCCAATTATTCCCACAGGTGAAGACAGCATGAATCCTATCAAAATTATGACCATTTTAAGACTTTAAAGTGAAGTTTTCGAGACAGGTTTTCAACTATTTTAGGTAGAAAAAGATTTCTGGAAGGCTACCCCTGTAGTTAGCAATCTTGAGAAATTCATTCTAATAGTTTGTAGATTCTTTTGCATTCTATATATGTCTATTTATATTATCTGGGAATTATATTAGCATTTTCTTTCTTTCACTCATTGTACATTTTAATTATTTATCTTGCCTCTTTGCACAGACCATGACATGCAGGACAAGCAGAACAGAGTGGTACTAACTGGTATCACTGTCTATTTCCCCATCTCAGAAAAAAAGCTGTGAACACCTTGTCATCGAGGACAATATATCTTTTATGCCTTTTACAGAGACTGGGCTGTAATTTTTCTTTCTATAATTTCACCGTGTTAGGTGTTGATATCAAGTTATTCTGGCTTCATAAAAATGAGTTAGGGAACACCCCCTCTCTATTCTCTGGAGCAGTTTGCATTCCATTTTTCTGTCTCTCTGGGCATTATTCTGGTGATCTCACTGGGCTTATCTTCCACTTCACTTTTCATTTGTGTCTCATGTGCTGTGAACTATTCATTTCAGTTAACCTTCCATTTTAGTGCCCATTGGTTTTATTTCGTCATTTCCTGTTTGCCTGATGAAACTTCCAGTATTACTTTTTGAACAGATGCTTATCCTTGAGAATCCCATTATCTAAGGCTCTCTGGATTCATTTCATTTTTCTTTCTTTCTTTCTTTCCTTTTTTCTTTCTTTTTTTTTTTTTTTTTTTTTTTTGCTTGTTTGTTTTAATTCTATCGTCCTGGGAAAGAGAATCAGGTTAAGTCTTTTTTTTTTTTTTTAAGATTTTATTTATTTGACAGACAGAGATCACAAGTGGGCAGAGAGGCAGGCAGAGAGAGAGAGGGAAGCAGGCTCCCTGCCGAGCAGAGAACCCGATGTGGGGCTCGATTCCAAGGCCCTGGGATCATGACCTGAGCTGAAGGCAGAGGGTTTACCTCACTGAGCCACCCAGGTGCCCTCAGATTAAGTCTTAAGACCAGCCCAGATTCATGATGTGGAAAAAACAGAATCCTCTCCATGATGGGAAGGGCTACAGTCACATTGCACGAAGGACAAGGATCAGCAAAGGTGGAGTCCCTCTGCATTTTGAAGGATTAATTCATGATTCCTAGAATGAGTGGGGATTGATCTCCCTGGTTAATTCCCACTCACCTCTGAGTCCTATTGCCCTGTCACCCACACTCATGTGACCAGTTAACCCCTCCTTAGCCGCACTTACCGCTGTCATCAGTTGCAGGCTTATGTGGGAGTATCATGAATTAAGAGGCATCTTCAGCACCACCTTGCACATGTCTAATAAGCCACAAGGTGTAAGAAGGCAGCACCTGGACCGTGCTGCCCATTCTGTATCCCCTTCTAAGTCAGTGCGTGACATGTGCTAGGTGCACAAGAAACACCAAATGGAGTGAAAAATAAAAATGAGTCTGGAGCTTACCATGGGAGAAAGGTACCACTACACATTCCCATTTTTCAGATGATAAAACTGAGGCCTGGGGAGATTACAGAGTCCGTCTGATTAGAAAATCAGTGCTGTTGGCCACTGTACACACTGCTGCCACGACAGACCTCATGGGGGATCTGGTAACAAGAAAACTCCATTGTCTAGAGCAGTCATTAGCATATTAGGCTCGTTTGTGGACTGGAATCGAATCTTTATGAAAGATAAGAGATTTGAACCACTACTGGCCTGCCAATCATCACACCAACCATTTAAATGCTTCGTTTTGTTTTTAGGAGGTAATAGCAGCTGAGAGATACACTGAATTTATTACCTTTGTGGCACAGGGGGAAGAAAATGGCCAGTTTGTCATCTCTCTCTCTCTTTGACTCACAAATGATTGCATGTGGCAGAAGGCAGTTTACATTCAGAAATTTCCCTTTCACACCTGTCGGGTCAGTTTCTCAGGGTCATTAATCCCTGCTAAACCACAGCAGCACAAAGTTGGTTGCTCATTCAATCTGTTCTCAGGATAAAGTCAGTGGGGACGAGGTGAAGATGGTCACATTGTGGTCCAGATGGCCGGTCAGAAGTCTACAGAACAGCCGCCTGGCCCAGGCTTGATCCTTAATACTTTGACCTTGACCGAAATATTCTTTCACTGAGGTTTGGCACTGGAGTTAAAAGACCAAGTGTGAGTTGTGACCATGCCTTTTACCAGCTGGGAGAATTTCCAGAAAGTGACTGAACCTCTCTGAACCTCCTTTTCATCATCTGTAATAGGGGGATGGTTGATACCTCATCCATCAACCTGTGAGGGCTAATTTACAGAATCATAAAATATTAAGGTTCTTGGTCAAAATGGGTGTTATTTTAACCTGACCAGCATCACTTTCCTCTTCTCTAAGGAACAGTGCCCCATGTCTCCTTTGGAGGAACATTGTTCCTTAACAGTTGGGCCGTGGGGTTGGGGTTGATCTGCACACACGGCTCCAGGGATAGGACATGAAATTTGGGCCCAGCCAGTAAGGAAATTTTATCCCCCTGACCACCGTCCCAAGTGATGGCTTCAGAGACAGGCAAGTGACCAAACCCAATGAAAGGGAACCCTGACCTTGAGCCCAGAAGTAGACAGGTGGTGAGCTACTGTCTGACCTTGTCCATCCCATGGAGCCTGGACATGAAGCCAGCAGAGAAGACAGAGACTCTGAAATTGGCTCACAGCAGGTCCTGCTGATGTCATTTTGGTTCCCACATTAAGCCATACCTGAGGGCTGGACCTGGACTTGTCTATTAGTGAAGCCAAGCAAGGCCCATTCTCCATTAAGAGCTCACTGAACTCTTTTGAAGAAAAGAAGTGAGAGGGCCCTTCTTAGCATGGTCCCACTTCACAGAGGAAGAGAGAGGGGTTCAGAGATGAGCGGCAGCAACCTGTGTATCTAAGCACCTGGTAAAATGTGAACTGTCTATTCAATGACTTCCTATGTCACCACCAGGCCCTTCTCTCTTTTCGGCACCTGCCAGCATCTGGCCCCCTTCCTTGCTTTGCTTCCCTTCCCTCTAAATCAGTCCACCTGCCTTTCCAAGTGCATCTCAAGTCCTTTTCTCTCGGGACGTCCTCGCTGACCTTGCCTTGTGATGCGTCTCGTGCAGGCCAGCCCAGTCCACAAATGCAGAGCTTTCTCTCTGACCTGTTCCCCTATCTGAAATCTGGGCATCCTGAGAAGGTTGGCCAAGTTGCTCAGACACATTAAAGGGATCGGGACACTATAATTCATGGCTCCTATGTTCAGATTGGGCAACTTTTCCAGCTGATGGGTTGAAATGTATCGGTCACCAATGTTAAAGTGCTTTTTAGCAAAAAGAATTGATTACAACTTAACTCACGAAGAACACACAATCTTCGTGCAATAGGGAAGCTGTGTTCAGTCGGGTCTCTTCTCCATTACCTTCACGGTATTTTCTCTTCCTGCTGCCAGACAAAGAGAAGGTTAGACTTCCTCTTGCCTTTCTGGATGAGCAATTCTTTTTTTTTTTTTTTTTTTTTAAGATTTTATTTAGTTATTTGACACAGATCACAAGTAGGCAGACAGGCAGGCAGAGAGAGAGAAAGGGAAGCAGGCTCCCTGGTGAGCAGAGAGCCCAATGTGGGGCTCGATCCCAGGACCTGGAATCATGACCTGAGCAGAAAGCAGAGGCTTTAACCCACTGAGCCACCCAGGCGCCCCTTTGGATGAGCAATTCTATAGAATTTCAAAGTGTCCTGTTGTTCCTGCCCTTGAAAAAAATATGAGTGGCAAAAATAAGATCAAGGCAAACTGAAATATAAAAAGTAACTACAAAACAACAGGAATAAATAAAGGTAACCCTCTGACTTTGGGATGGAGAGGGCTTTCCTCAGCACAGAAATAAATATAGAAACCACGAAGAAGCATAAAGTTAAAAAGAGATTTGTATATACACTTGGTACCTAAGTAAAACCACTATAAGCAGAAGTAAATGACCATGACGACCATATGTGTCAGGTGAAGAGGACAACTTTTCAAGCAAGAAGTTCATTAACCAATAGAGAGGGAATAAAGGACTTTAAAAGGAAACTGATGCGGGGGTGCTATTGATGGCCAATCAACATAGTCAAAACACGTTCATCTTCATGTGGGCTCAGATAAGCCTTTCTATAATTGGCTGTAGTCATTTTTCTGTCTCTAAAATTGAGATAAATATGTTAAGAGGATACTTGTATGGGTCAGAATACAAAGGAACAAACTGGGAAGGGTGTTTGAACAGTAAATGTCAAGGTCGGAAATGGGCAGGCATTCCCTGTGATCCTGTAATCCTGTAGGAATTTATCCTACAGAAGAATCTGAAGAATCTGAAAACATGCCTGCACAAAAAGTTTATTTTTTAATCTCAACCCTTTATAATACTGAAAAATTGAAGATGACTTAAATGTCCACCAGTTATGGGGCACCTGGGTGGGTTGGTCAGTTAAGTGTCTGCCTTCAGCTCAGGTCATGATCCTGGGGTCCTGGGATCAAGCCCTGTGTGTCGGGCTCCCTGTTCAGTGCGGAGTCTGCTTCTCCCACCCCTCGGCCCTTTCTTCCCACGCATGCATGCTGGCTTGCTCGCTCTCAAATAAATGAATAAAATCTTTTTAAAGAAGTCCACCAGTTGCACGTTGCTTAATTATGATAAATGGTCCATCCACCTGGTAGATATGATTAATAAGGGTGAAGAAATAAATCTATAGTCACTGATGTAGACAGTTACGCCAAATATATTGACACATGAAAAAAGGAAAGCCACAAAATCTATAGGATCTCAAATTTTTTTTAAAAAAAGTGATTCTGTTAGATACTTAGAGCATCGTAGACACCAATATAACAAGGAGATAGTAGTGTTGATCTCTAGATTGCAAGATTATGGGTGATTTTTGCTTTGGTTTTTTTGCATTTTCCAAATTTCTGTAATAAACATGTTATTTTTAAAGATCAGAAATATTTTTTCAACGTCATGCCTTGACACTAATTTTCACCAGTGCATCTGGTGTGGTGTCTGCTAGCTAACATCTAATAAGGATTTATACGCGATTGAACTTGCATCACATGCCAGCATATGGACCCCTTGGACCTCCGCTTTTCACCAGGACTGGTATTGAGGGGCACAGAGCGAGATTTGTCCTACTCCATCCATGCACCAACTGGGCACAGACACCATAAACATTGTCATTTCCCAAATGGAAGAAGGTATGGCTTTGAAGATCGGAGCCTTTAATCAGACAAAACATCTCACTTTGCCCCCGTCATTAAACTGACTTCAGAGACAAAGGCCCAAGGCCTTCCATCTGTTCCGTTTGTATAAAGACAGTCAAGTGATGCTGAACGCTAGGGATACCGAGTGTTTATATTAGAAGTAATGAACTGAAAGCGTAGCATCTAATCCTTTCCCTAGCCAGGAGGTACTTCCAACATTTTAAAAGTCTTTTTTAAAGAGTAATAGAACTTTATAAGCATATTGGTCCTTTCATCTCCCAGAAAGTATACTCAAGGCATAATTCAGACCTTTACATTAGATCATATTAAGCCTAATTTGGTTCTTCAGCTCAACAAAGAGCCTGGGGGTCTTTAGGAAGTTGTAAGAGTCATAGAAGTTAAAGAACCTGACTTTTTAAACAAACATGCATCTTTCCCATATGATAATGAATGTGTTGAATGTACTGCCTGGGGGGTCTTGCCAACAGATTGAAGGGTGTGGGCAATTCCAGCAACAGAGGAAGGGGGGGGGTGGGGAGCATACCCAGCTGGTTTCTCCCACTGGATTTCCATTTTAGTAGGAGACCTCATTTCCCTCCTTTTAATTTGCTAGGCAGTGGTCATGCTGAGGCTGTTTTTGGCCAGCCAAGAGTATATGGCATCTTATGGGCCCCAAATTCCCAAGTGGCTTGCTCCAGGGACCTGACATTTTACTCTCAAACCAGGATGACTTTCATAATCTTGTTTTCCAGCCACATCTGAGATCTCAGAGGACAGTCATGGTCTGATTTTTTTTAAAAGAAGAATTTGAGGGCATAAACCTTGCTAACAGGTACATTTGCCACTCGTGGCATGGGCTCTGGTAATAGGTCCTGTGTTCAAATCCTAGCACTCCCCTTACCTAGCTGTGTGTTCTGGGACAAGCCGCTCAGCCTCTCTGAGCATCAATTTCCTAATTTCTGTGGGGAGAGGCATGGTGAAACTTGCCCCGGCCACCTCACAGAGTAGGAACAAATGAGCTCCTGAATGTGGAAATCTCTGTGAATTGTAAGAAGCTACGTATCACGACTATAATGCCAGTCTTGCTGTTTTGCCAACTTCTCATGTGATCCAGTGGTAAGTCTTGGGGACCGGAAGGACAGTCACCATCGAGCCACAGAGATATTCTGAGCTGAGCCCGGGAGCCCACAAGAAATGTCCGTAGGTATCCCACAAGCCCAAGTGCACCTGTTGCTGGGACAGCGGTCACTTTCCAAAGCAGCAAACCCCTAGGAGCCGTGCCTGCTTAATGACCTAGAGTTTTGTTGTAGTGACTCTTGCTCAAGTCCATGCAAGTTGGCCGCTCCTCTGAGACAGGGAAATCCTTCCAGAGAGGTTCTGTTAGCTAATGGGATCTTCTGAAGGGGACTTGGCCAGCAGCCACCCTCATCTGCCTCCCCTCCCCAGGCTAACTCTGCATCTGTTAGCATGAAAAATGGGGAAGCGATTGCACTTATATCATCCATAAGTTAGCTTAGCAGAACCGAGATCATTTGTCTAGTGCACACATTCCCGAGTCCGAGGGAGGGTTGCCATTCTCTTTCCCAGTGAGGTCATCCTTCCTGTCTGCAGCTTTGACATCCAGCTAACCAGGGCTCTCACCACAGGCTGTGTGTTAGCAGAGAGAACCCCCTTTCATCCCAGAGTGGCAGGCCAGCTTCGGGTGTCCTTCCCTTTTCCCTGTTCTGTCCCCCGGTGGTATATGATCTCTGCTCAGGCTGGGTCGATAAGACTCTAAAGCCGCAGACAGAGGCACCTCTCTTGGCCCTGAAACATTCTTCCCCAGGCAGGCTGGGGAACACATTTTCCTTTAGAACTCATTTTGAAGATTTGTTTTTCATGTGGTGTGGCTCGCCTAACATTTCCTTTCATGACGGGGCTGTTCGTGACTCTCAAAAACACAAGATTGGATCAAAAGGGGTGGTCAGCCATATAGCGTCTGGTGGCACTATATTCAGAAACCCAAATGTGCCCCAGCTAGACCCGTAAAGCTCATTCTACTGGGAACCTGAAAAGCTCCATGCTGATCTCACTGTTCCAGGTCCCAATATGGAGGGCAGACTTCTATTCTCTTCTTGTGTGCCAAGCCATGCCAATGTGCACCAGAACCTTCACAATAACCTTCTCCAATGAGTCCTCTCAGTCCTCTTCTGAGAGGCCCAGAGCCCAGAGAAGCAAACTAGTTTGCTTAAGGACACGCAGCTAGAAAGTCAAAACAAGATGGGTAGTGCCTTTGCTTTTTGCACTGTTCTCAAATGTTGTCTGGTCATTTATCCACTAAGCACACTTCTACATCCTGAGGGTAGAGCAGGGAACAAGAGACTGGGTTCCTGCTAAATGAGCAGACCAAGGACACACACAGACAATTTCCAATGTTGGTAGGGACGTCAAAGCCCCAGCAAGGAGGTGATTTGAAAGAAAAGAATATGGAGGTTGGAGAAGTACCTTCAGCCCCAGCGGTCAACACTGCTGTTAGCAGGGACAACACAGACCCCAGACGAAAGAGAAGTAAGCCGTGCCACCTTCTGGAGAAAAAGCCCAGCCATGCAGAGGCTCTGAGGATGGTAAAGGAGCAGAAAGAAGGTCTGAGAGCTGCCAGGCCATAGAGAGCAGGGCTGAATGGAGAGAGATATGTTTGGAAAGGAAAGGGGGGACCCAACAGTGGGCTAGCGGTCTGCGATCGGGCGTTTGTATTTTATTCTGGGTGCGAAAGGACACCAACTCAAGGGCTTTGGTAGAGGACTTATCTCATGTTCTAAAGAGATCACTGTAATCTCTGTAGGGATAATGGCTCTAGGCACACAAGAGGGGAATAAGGAGACCAGTGGGGATATGGAAAACCCGAGTGGCTGAAGATTTTATACCTCGTTGAATTAATTTCACATCTGTGAACAGCTTTTCCTGCAAACACATAGCTACCGAGTCTCTACTCTGGTGTAGTGTTTGAAGTCAGTATCCGCTACTTCGCTGAACACACAACGTATTGGAAAATGCAAACATCCCCCTTGGTGAAATCAACTGGGATCTGAGGGTTACATTAAAATGTCGTGATTTTGAGGGTTTTATCACAGATATGAAGAGAACATGCTTCACTGGGGGAAAAGCACTGCAGAGTGATGGTACATCAGGCAGGCAGCTTACTCTCAAATGACTCGGGGAGATAGTTCTTTGTACCCTACTCACAACTCTTTTGTTACTTGTGATTGTTACGACTTTTTTTTTTTTTTAATTTACATTTCCTCAGATCCAAAATCAAGCTGAATCTTAAATTCTGACAGACTGCAGTTTTAATTGTCTATTTTTCTTATTTGGAGGCTGTAGTTGTTTGATGGAAGAATCGTCCCTTTTGGAGTAACTGTCTGCTTTCTTTGATTTTTTGCTTTGTCCCATAAATGGAGTTCACTTTCCCTCCAAAATCAGCTAAGACTTTAAAAGAAATTCCATGTGAAGTTGGGATGAGGATTACATGGCAGGAATGAAGGCTAAGGAGTATATTATTAAATCTTAACATCACCAAATCTTCACACCTGGACAACTATCTCATGGAAATGAAAAGATATTGGCAACTCTTGGAGCTGATCATAGCTTCCTTCACGACTGTAGAATGAAGCCCCAGGAGAAATAGATCCTGATTTGGGGGCCATGTAGAGATTTCCTCTGTAAAGAAAAATACTCCTTTATTGTCTCAGGAAAATGCTACAGAAGTGAGAAGAATTAAATTGTCAATCTTTGGATAAGAATTTGAATAGTTACAAAGGGAAAACTTTTGACAGCATTTATGGGTTGGTTATACCTAATTGAAAATAAAACAAGCATAATTAACTTCTTTACAACTTAAATGAAAAAAACCAAAACAAAACATTTAGAAGTGTGTGTTTCTCTGACACTTTCATCGTTGGCATCCTGATAACTATTGTTAATTTTAACCACTTTACAAAGACTTTTAAAATTGTATTGAATCATGCTAAATGATTTACATTTATTGAATGCATATTCCTATAAAATGGGAGATTTATTGGATACATACAGTTGAATGTTCCCTTAAAAGGATTATTTGGTGCAGAGATCTTCAGAATTGGGGCTTTCGTGGGTGAGAAGCAATTCAATAATCTGAATTGGAGAGAAGCGCAGAAAGTTCATGATTTTTAATTTTGCCAACCGAGGACATAAAATGCAAATAAAAGAAACTACTCTCTTTACAGTTTTATCATCTCGCAGCAAAAGGTAGTCCTTTAAATGAAATACATTTAATTTTATAAAAACTTACAACAGTTTCCTTATTTTTCATTCAAAACTGGGTAACTGGTAGACGCATTTTCATTAGCAGCCTTGATTACCCAGACTCCTGGTCTGCGTCAGCTACTTGATTCTGCAGATGCTGGGTTCCGGGTGGGGCTGGGTTTGCCTGAAGTGAGGCTGCCACGTAAGGGAAGATCAGGATCTTGCACTCAGGTCCCCTGAGTCCTGAGCCAGCATGCTTGTCACTATGCCCAGGAGCTGGCTTTGCATAGGTCTATGAGTTAGATTTCCCTAGGCTACAATCAACAGAAACTAACCTAAATTGGATTAAACAATAATAAAGGAAATGTGTTGGCTCAGGTAATGGAAAAATCCAAAGGATAGTTTCAGGCAAGGCTTAATCCAGGATTTCACTTGCTTTATATTATCATTAGCCTTCCTAGCTGTTCCAGAGAGTTCACATGTGGCGACAGAAAATCCTGTTCTTATACCATCAAGTCCAGAGGAATGGAAACTGTCTCTTTGTGTAGTTCCCCCACATCCTGGAAGTCACTTTCTTAGATGGAACCACATGCTTCTCTTTAAGTCCATCATTGGTGCTACATGAGTGGGAGAGATGGATGGTTTAAGCCAATCAAGGCTTGTTCCTGGAATTTAGCATTGAGTCAACTCCCCATAAACTACCCAAATGACCATGGAAAAAGTGGCTCCAAAGGAGGAATCAGGATATTGTTTTATTTTTTTTAAAGTGAATGAACCCTAGAGAAGAAGATAAACACAGATGTCTGTTACATTGGGTTAGATGAAGACACTATTCTCAAGGAGTTTCTTGCATTAAAAAAATGCTTTTAGGTAAAAGGACATGGATCATATCCAGCTTGAGAATGGCTGTATCTCCAGCACCCAGAATGGTACCAGCACATGGACAGACTTCAATAAAAATGATGGGGAAAAAAAAAGAAACAGAAAAACTAGAAAAATACAAAAAAATTTTAATATAACAAAATGTGTTCATAATCCTACAATCCAAAGATAATGATAGTTAAAATGATGAGATAATGCCTTCTTTTTTTTCTTCCTTTGTAAATATATATAGAGTTACTCATACTTGGCAATTAACGTTTAATCACATTTTTATTTTTCTACTTAGGATTGTATCATATACATATCCCAAGTCATGAAAATCACTTGAAAATGCAACTTTTAACAAATATATAACATTCAATCATAAGGATTTACTGTGCCTTCTTCAAATAATTCTTGATCAAGAGATATGTAGTTTCTTATTTTTCACCATTGTAAATAATGCTGCAAAGAACGTACCTGTATATCTACTAAATCTTTGTGTGTCTTTTAAAAATTGTGAGTAATACTCATACTTTTTCATAGACACAGGATTTTTTCTGATCTTGCATTCTAAGCTTTTTGCTGTTTGACTTAATGTGCTGATGAGGATAAGGAATAAGTAGCTAGAAGAAGAAAAATGAGCTAAAATAATTTTTTAATTTAATAAGTTTAAATTTAATTTGCAAAAATTAATTCTTTAAAAAAAAGATGAGTGGGTCCTCAAGAGAGAAAATAAGGAAACATTGAGAGTTGCTGACCAGAAAATGGAAATACTGGTTTTTGGAGGGGTGATGCTTGAGACTCTAGAAGATCATTTCAGAGTTTTGCTGCATGTTGCATAGTACATTTCCCCCCCTTGCCATCTCTTCCAGGGGCTTCAAAAAAGCAACACATTATAATTCAGTGTTTTTAAAGTTGGACCTATTTTTCTTTTGAAAATCTGAATTTGATAGGAGATGAGAAAAAGGTGAGAATGGCACCCTCTGCCACCCCGGGTTTTTTTTTTTTTAATTATATATTTTTAAAATATCTTTTTAAATTAGATATTCAGAGGGAAATCAGCAGGAAGAGTGTAGAAATGTGTACTTCTGTTAGCAGAGAAGGCAAGTGTGTTGTGTGCTCTTTGGATAGAAGCTCTTAACTTTTGGGAAAAGCAAATGTTCATGTGAATTTCCTTCTGGGGATTTTTGTGTGGAGGATGAATTTTATTGACAGATGGCAAATTCTAAAGTGGGGCATCATATGTTTCTTGTAGGTCTTGCCCATCCTGGTTTGGGCCAAGATCAAGAAGGGATGCTGAGAACTTATGGCTTCCATAGTTGGGCTGAGCCTGGACTGCATCACCTTATACACTGGGATTCAACTATTTTTATTTCCTAGGGAAATTTTTCTTGGTTTTCCTGAGAAACACCACATCAAAGCAGCACTGGGGAGAGTTTTCCAAGAATATGGTGTGGATATGTTCTACCAACTGTTCCCACAGGAACATGGAGGAAGAAAGGGTCCACCTGTTCTTCCAAGAGGGCAGGAGCTTAAGCTCAGTGTGCTGGTGCTAAAAAATACGGCACATTCTCTGACACTAAAGGGAGCCCCAGAAGCACACTGATGGAGTTCACCTTGACCTGTTTTTCTGTCATTTCTATTGCCTGGTATCTAGGAAATCCCAACACATCCCAATAGGTCAATGAGACCCACATATTCTTCTATTTTTGGAAAAGGCCAAGCAAGACAATGTATTCCATTTTACTGCCTAGGACATTGAAGTCATTACATCTTTTCCCAAAGTAAAATCTTAGCTAATGTATATCCCCTTGAAATCTGAAACAACTTTGCCTCAAGGCTTCCATATTGAGACAAAATGCGTGGGTGTTCATGGATTCTTAACCAGGACTAGTCTTTCAGAGACTGTTTCTGAGCCTTGCTTGCCACTAAGTGCTTCTTGTAAGGTATAGTAAATATGGGGCTTGAAATGCTTTCTTTGGGGGAGGGAAGAAGAGAACGTTGTGCAAGATAGACAGCTGAGCCCACATAATGATTGCCATATGTCAAAGGATTTTGAGCCTTTAAAATGGACTTGGGCAGTACTTTGCTAAGTGTTCCCATAAAACAACTGCTTTTATAGGTTCCTGAGGTCTTAACAATGGAAAACATGGAGTCTTGATCTTTCTGTATCTTGTTTAGTTTTACCATTCCTTTGTTCCAAGGACTTGGGACTGTCTCCCTTCGGCACCAACCAGAGTCTCTGACCTGGATCACCCAATTGTGGCCCATGAATTACAATGAAACATTTTTCTCATGATATTCTCAATTTTTTTTTAGCTTTTAAAAGATCAGGAAAATTGCCTTTTAAGTAAACTCTAGAGCCCTTGGAGCAGAACTGATAAAGATCATGACCCAATGAACAGTTTATCTGGCTTTTTGTGCCCCTTTTTCCTTCTCAGTGGGAAAGTGAGGTGATTCATTTTATAATGAGGCAAAAAAATCCTTAGGTAGGAGAAATATACATAAATAACTTCTTTTGTATCTAATCCTCAATCCTGGAAAATTCCCTGCAAAGCACTCTACACAATCTAAAATGTCTAAGTTGGCTTCTGTATTTTAGAAGGAAGCAAAGATTCTTTTGATGTCCCAAGAAAGAGTTTTGATTAAATTCTTCAAGTCAGTGAAATTGAGTGCTCTGCCCCCAAGCTCTCTTCATTTACCTCTTTGCAATTTGTAAACCACAGCTTTCCACCTCACAAAGACTAAGAAAGGTTTTTTGTGTGTAAAGGAAAATTCAACAAAGTCCTTGTTCTCCTGAAACTTATGTCCTGGCCTCAGAGACAGAAATAAGAGAGTGAACACATAAGATCTCTATGTAGCCTATTAAGTGCTATGTAGCCAATAAGTGAGAGGGTGTGCAAAGGGAGATTACAAGGAAAGTTGCCTCTTGAGGTGGGGTGGTCCACAGAAGGCGCTCCAAGAAGCTGATATTTTACTGACACTTGAAGCATGTGAGCCATGGGAAAGGCATTTGAGATAGAAGGAACAAACAGGAAGACAGAAGTCCAGTGGCCAGAAAGGGTTTGGCAAGGAATAAAGAACACCAGTGTGGCTAGAGCCTTGTAAACAAGGCAGGAAAGCATGAGATAGGGATGAAGATGCAGAATGGAGGGGCTCTGTTTAGACCCTGCTGAGCCTTGTTGGCCATGGACATGAGTTTAAGCTCCAGAAAGCTCTAGGTAGCATTACAGCCTTCAAGAGAACCTGAGTCCAGACTGAATCTCTGTGCCTGGGACTTGGAAAGCCAAGTGCCAACAAAGGAAATCTGTACCACAAGAGGTACAAACATGACAAGTTGCACGGAGAAGCAAAGGCATAGCACCAAAACACCATTTACAATAGTCTAGTCACCTCACACAGTCCTGTGGGGTTTCACCAGCAGCTGCCCCAACCAACCTGGTCAATATCCCACTGGTCTGTCTTCTGTTGATTGTACAGTGTAGACACCAGAAAACACAAAGCACCTACAAGGCAAACTGAGCACTACATGAAATGGTAAGCTTTGCAAAGGATGAAAAATGTCTTGCATTCCTTGAAAGTTGAAGAATCAAGTTAGCCATATCCAAAGCCATGGACCGAGGAGGATCGGGATAAACCAAGAGAGAAAATCCACCACACTGAGGATTATAACTGGAACTTTAAAAGAGAATGATTTGAATATCAAAGATTAAGAGAGACCCCTCAGGAAAATCTGTGAAATCCTTGAGTAATTTTGAAAAAAAAGAGGAAGAGACTTTGTAAAAATGTTGCAAAATTTCAAGGCTGAGTTGACTTTTGCTATTCTACCACTTTGTCAGAACAACAGGAAAAATCCCCACCCAATTCATATTGTGTATTTTCTAAGAGGCCGGAGTTTTCATCTGGTCCTGTTTTGATCCATTTTGTTAAATAGTAGATAAAGTAAGCTTGTTTCCATAATTGCTAGCTTTGTTTTTCAAGTTGAAGTCCCATGTAAGGTTTTTTTACAGTTTATTTTGAAAATTCAGTCCTTATTTTTGATGGATGCATGTTAAGTAACATTTTCCCAACATCAACTCTCTCTGGGTAATGAAGACCTCCTGTGCACACAGTGAAGAATGCGCTGTCTCCACAGACTAAGATGGCTGCCCTGAGTCACTCACCCATGCCCAAGTGTTCATCCTCTCCCTGGTCCTTCACCATGTGTGAGACACTGTCTGGGAAAGGAAGAAACCTGGCTCTGAGACTCACTGGCTTCAGCCAAGTGTATCAATTGGTCAGAGTCCAGCCAGCAAAGGAAGACACTTACTCTGAAGGAGACATATTTTTGCTTAGCAAGAGCTTTCAGAAACTACATTAAAAATTTCCTTGTCTCAGGTATTTTCAGATTTGTGGAGAACAATGCAAAGACTTCCCACAAGGAAGATCTATTCAGGAATTACAAATATGAAGTAAGTTCTTGAAATTCCTTCCCACACTGCTTTTGAGAACATCTTTCAGAGGACACCTCTTCTGAAGGTTCTGAGGCAGGGCCAAGGACAGCTTAGGACATTGTGTCCGAAAGATTCAGAATCGTATCCAGGTTTCTCTAATTCTTAATTGGATAATAGATGTGCCTTCTCATTTATCATAACTCTGAAGCTGGACATTGCAATACTAACGCTTTTACAAGGCAGTTAGGGAAAGGCAAATCAAAACCAGTGAGATACTACTTCACACCCACTAGGATGGCTCTAAAGAAAAGGACAGAGAACAGCAAGTATTGACAAGGATATGGTGAAAATGGAATATTCATAAAAGGCAGGTGGGAATGTGAAATAGTACAGTCACTTTGGAAAAATTTCACAGTTTCTCATAATACTAAATATGGTGTTACCATATGACCCAGCAATTCCGCTCCTAAGCATCTATCCAAGAGAAATGAAAATATGTATCCACACAAAACTGATACATGAACGTTCATAGCAGTATTGTTCATAATAGCCAAAATAGAAACAACACAAGAGTCCACAAACTTATGAGTAAATAGATAAGGCGTGGCATATTCATATAATGAAATATTATTCATGAATAAAAAGGAAAGAAGTACTGGCACGTGCGACAGCCTGGATAAACCTTGGAAGGATTCTGGCACGTGAGAGGAGCCAGTCAGAAAGGACCACATGTTTTATGCTTCCATCTATATGAAATGTTCAGACAGAACAAATAGAAATAGAAAGACAGAAAACAGATTTGTGGGTCCTAGATATGGGGGCAAGAGAGATGGGGAAGAGGGAGTGACTGCTCATGGGGATGGGGTTTCTTTTTAGGCTAGTGGAATTATTCTAAAATTATATTTTAGTGATGGCTGCACAACTGGGTGAATACACAAAAAACTATTTAACTATATACTTTAAATGGGTGAACTTATGGTGTGTGAATTGTATCTCAATAAAGCATTTTATAAAAATCAATCAGGTACAACAATACAACTAATTCAGCAAGTCTACATCTATAACTGGATCACGGTGTTTAGACTTAGAACTTGAATTGACACATCAAAGGCAAATCTTACTTCATCTTTTTTTTTCTTTCTCTATTATTACTTACCATCATTGCTTTCATGATGGATACACTGAATTCTACCTTGTATATCTCCCAAAGGAATTCTTTAAAAGACTCATGAATGATATATATGATTATAGAATAAGTCCCACCTTTCAGACATTTTTGGCAACTCAGCAAGCAATGAGTCAAATTAATTTTAAACTAGCCATCTCAAGTATTTACAAAGTCTGTCCTTTAATGTCCATCGTGTTTGAAAGTGGTGTTCTGAAGGACTTACTGAGTCATGCTTGCATAATGGATCCAAGTTACTGGTAACTGGAAAGAACTCAATGCTAGTTAATTCTAAACCCATAGTCTTATGAGTTTACAAACAAAGGTTGCACTTGAATTCTGTCAAGGTTAGAAATTTTCTTCCCAAAGACTTATCCTTTCAAGAACAGCGGCACCTCTCACCTTCCTCACACCAGCTGCTTATTTATCATAAGATCTTAGAATAATTTCATTCTTTCAAAAACCACAGAACAGTCCTCGTTCCAAACTGCAATTCATTAGGAGAGGTCCCGTGGCATTTGTTAGACCTCGTGCTGCACGCTTTCACAAAAATGGGGCAATGGTCTGCATTCACTTAAGATGACTACCATGTGGTTGAGATTTTACTCATTTGAGATTTGGACAGGGAGTAATGTGACATTCGGACACGGACCTCTGCTCAGACTTGTGTCCATGGAGGTGCAGAAAGGAAGCACAAGACCTGGTTATGATACGAATCCTGGGGGAGTAAGGAGAGTCAGAGCGTGATTCCAAGTTAACGTCTTGGAGCTTTACTTCAGGAAGCCCTCTGAGGTTTTTGAACAGAAAAGTGGAATCAACCAAGATGGTTGTTAGCAAAAATTATTTCAATGGTATAAGATCTATATCATGGTTTTGAATAATGGATGTTCATCAGTGTCTTCCTGTGTGCCGGGCACCGTCTTTACACATCACTCCCTGTACCTGTCCTGTGCGGGGACCTTTTATTATCTCTGTTTACAGGTGAGGAGAATCCATGTCAGACAGGTTAAGAAATTGAATCAAGCTACTCAGTTTACTCTAAACTGCAAAGCCAGGATTCAAATTCTCATCCAACAAATTCAGTGGTTTACTTTATACAGCCTTCCTGCCCCAGGGAATGGTACTGAGGCAACAGGGCCAGGAGGTTGTCCTTTCAGGGAGACATGATAAAGGCTTGAAGAAGACAGAGGTAGAGTGGGCAGTAAAGGAGATGCCAGGTGTGGGAGACAGGGTGGAAAAGGGATGGATGGGGCTGGGTGATTGGCCAAAGGGATCTTAAGATCTTTCTCTTTGTTCCAGCCACTGGGTCAGCAACAGGAATGCAGAACCAAATTCCTCCCCTCCCCTCAAGCAGCTTCCTTTCTAGTTCTGGGATATTCAGAGAATATCAGGGCTGGGTTCAGTGTATGGTAAACTGACATGGCTGGCAGAGAGGTAAAGCTGGAAGGGTTGGTAAGAGTTCCTCCTGGTATAGGAGGTGGGTAAGATGTCTCTTGTCGATAGAAGGTCTTAGGGACTGAATGTGTGTGCTCCCCCTGCCCCAAATTCATATGTTAGAGCCATGCCCCACCCCCATTATGATGGCATTGGAGACCGGGCCTTTAAGGAGAGGACTGCTAAATTAGACCATAGGATGGGCAGGCACTGATGTGATAGAGCTGTGGTCCTTATAAAGAAGAAGAGATACTAGAGATTGCCTTTTCTCCACCATGTGAGGACAAAGTGGGAAGGTGGCCATCAGTAAGCAAGCAAGAGAGGTCTCACAGGAAAGTGGACCTTGACCTGGGACTTCCAGCTTCCAGAGCCCTATGGGATTTTGTTATCATGGCATGAGCAGACCAGTGCAGAAGTTTCCCTTGATGCCTGTCCCAGGAATGCTCCATCTTCATGGGATGGACCATCAAATAAGGAAACAGAGGCATGTGGCTAGGCTGTGTACATGATACACTGGCACTGCATGAAAATATTTTCTGAGTAGTCTTTAATATATGTTAATTAGGTCTGCATTATTGTGTTCATCAGAACCTATCTACTCTTACTTAAGTTTTATCCACTCTGCAGTCATATTCTCAGAGAGGTCAGTTAAAGTCATTCTGCTATAATCTTTATTGCCCATTTACTCCCTGCAGTTCTGCTTTAGATATTTTTATGGTTTCATTTGCTAAAGAACTTTGTCCATTTTTAACTTGATGCTTTTGCCTTGAATTCAACCTTGTGTATTTTAACATGATATCAGCCTTCTTCTTTTTTAAAAAAAAAGATCTTTTAAGCTATTTTTTCCTATCTGTGAATGAGTGGAATATGTGCTTTTTGTCATAGCTACTTTCAGTTGAGGGTTATCATCATGTAATCTCAAGCATGTCCTTTATGCCCTATGGAACATACGTGGCTCAAGGAGGCATCTTCACTCACCAGTTGTGCAGTCTTCTCAAATTATTAAACCCTTTGAATCCTGCTTCTTCTTCTTCTTTTTTTTTTTTTTTTTTTTTTGTTCTGTATCTGTGAAATGGAGTGATTTCAGTATCACAAGTCCATTGTGTGACCTCATGTAACCACAGATACAGAACGTAAGTTTGGTGATCGGTGGTTGGTATTAAGTGGTCTTGAGAAAAGATCTGTCCATATGGCAAGCACAGTATCCCTTCCATTTCTATAAATAGTGCTTTAATTAATTCATTCACCCATATGTATCAGTTTGATCTTTTTGTCCATCATCAACGAAAACAAGAAAATATGGAAAAGTTGAAATCGTATGTCAAATTTGGGGTACTTAGGATAAAGAAGAAACTGTATTTTAAGAATTCTGCATTTATTAAAGGAAAACAGGAAAGAGAGTCTGTCGAGCTTCTATTTTGTCATGAATTAACTGAGGGCTTTGTAAGTCAAGTTACTTTCTTCCTCATGCCCCACCAGCCTTCTGTATTCTACCTTCCACCTCCTACCCCCACAATTCTTATTCCACTGGACCATTACTAAACCCAAGGACAGGTTTCACTGCTTGCATTTCTGATCTGATGACCCAATTGACCCTTCTTTTTTTCTTAAATTAATATATAATGTATTATTTGCTTCAAGGGTATGGGTCTGTGAATCATCAGTCTTACACAATTGACAGCACTCACCATAGCACATACCCTCCCCAATGTCCATCACCCAGCCACCCTATCCCTACCTCCCCCACCTCCCAGCAACCCTCAGTTTGTTTCCTGAGATTAAGAGTCTCTTAGGATTTGTCTCCCACCCAATCCCATCTAGAACAAATAATCCAATCAAGAAATGGGCAGAAGACATTTCTGCAAAGAAGACATCCAAATGGCCAACAGACATATGAAAAAGTGCTCAACATCACTTGACATCATGGAAATATAAATCAAAAACCACAGTGAGAATGACACCAGTCAGAATGGCTAAAATTAACAAGTCAGGAAATGACAGATGTTGGCGAGGATTCAGAGAAAGGGTAACCCCCCTATGCTTTTGGTAGAAATGCAAGCTGGTGCAGTCACTCTGGAAAACAGTATGGAGTTTCCTCAAAAAGCTGGAAATAGAGATATTCTATTTACCCTAAAGATACAAATGTAGTGATCTGAAGGGGCACGTGCACCCCAATGTCTATGGCAGCCATGTTCACAATAGCCAAACTATGGAAAGAACCTAGATGTCTGTCAAGAGATGAATGGATAAAGAAGATGTGGTATATACATACAATGGAATACTATGCAACTATCAAAAGAAATGAAATCCTGCCATTTGCAATGATGTGGATGGAACTGGAGGGTATCATGCTTAGCGAAATAAGTCAATCAGAGAAAGACAATGATCATATGATCTCCCTGATATGAGGAATTTGAGAGGCAAAGTGGGGGGTTGGGTTGTAGGGAAGGAAAAAATGAAGCAAGATGGGATCGGGAGGGAGACAAACCATAAAAGACTCTTCATCTCACTAAACAAACTGAGGGTTGCTGAGGGTAGGGGATAGGGAGATGGTGGTGGGGTTATGGATATTGGGGAGGTTATGTGCTATGGTGAGTGCTCTGAAGTGTATAAGCCTGATGATTCAAAGACCTTACCCCTGGGGCAAATAATACATTATATGTTAATAATAAATAAATAAATAAATCTTTAAAAAAAAAAGTCTTCCCCTAACTACATTTTAGATGTGTCCATTTATATCTGTGCCCACTGCTGGGTTATTGCAATACCTAATAACTGTTTATTTTTCTTTTATTCTTTGCCCCTCTGATCCTTTTACAATATCTTCCACAATGTCCTCATATCTAACGAAGTCACTTCCAGAACTGTCTTGAAACACTGACCATTGACCCATTTGGTCAAAATCTGAACTTTGTTTTCCTCGTACATATACCTCCTTCAGGCTCTGTAAAAGTTTGTTTCCCTTCTTAAAACTAAAGTCAGATCTGTACACAGGCTTCAGTGATATGAACGTGGGATCAGAATTGAGAAGTACTCTGAGTGTACACTTCCCAATAAGAGGTCAGTTTGGTAAAGACTGGTATCACGTTAACATGATCCAGCTCAAGTACGTAACTAAACTTTGACATCTTAGCTTGGAATCCAGCAACATAGGGACCGCATGGGCAATTCTGGAGACTCACTAAATTATCAGATGTTTAAATGGTGAGGATTAAGTGTGGAAGACCATTAAGTGCTTAAGACAGCCGTTTGACAAAACTAAAATGAACTGAGCTCCATTGGGACTTGAGAGAACTAAGATATTTCAAGATATGTAAGGCCATCTCATCATTACGTGGCAGAGTAAAGAATAGCATTGAACTTTTTTTTTGTTACAAAATTAGCAATACAAAGAAATACTATTACTGAATTATACACAGAACAGCAACTATCCCCAACTGGTATGACTGCTAACAGGCGGCTAGCCTACCAATAGTGCCGTTGCGCAATATTGGCTGGCAATGACTTGCCACTACTGAGTTAATTTAGCTATAGGTAGAAGGTATAGAATGTCACAGCATGAAAGTTAACAGAATGGAATGTTATGTCACCGAATGGGCAGTATAGTGGCTTACAGTATAGCCTCTTTATTACTATCACAAGGGAGATCAGGACAGTCCTCTCTGGTGATGTTGTGCTATTATCGCTATTGTAATTCTAGGTAGCACAGCATGGAACAAGTATGGTGTAACACATCCAAGAGTAGATCTCAGTGTGAGGCTGTTCTGATTAAATGTATACATTGTATGTTGTAGACATTGCGTGAGCAGTAGTAGGAGATACAATTATCATAGCTATTCTGTTAGAGGTAACTTATGTTATGGACTGCCAATGTGCAGGATGGAATATTGTTACTGTCACCAGGCCCATGTGGGATACAGCATGGGTTAGAATAGGATGTGGCATAGTAGAGGTATGTCAGTGCTACTATTCAGCACTAAATTTAAATTAAAATAAAACAGGCTATAGGATATGCTGTATAAATACTATTTTTTTTTTTGCCAGTTTAACAGCCAACATTAAATGTCCAAGTCACAAACAACCCAGGAAGAGCAGTAATGTCTGCATACAGGCATCATTGGAGGTTTGGTCCAATTTCAGATGGAATAGCTTAAAGCATGGGCAAAAGAAAAGAGCTAAAAGTACCATTAACTGCATCAAAGCAGAAGAAAGTAGAGGTCAACACAGCCAAGAACAATATGCTGCTTCGCTTTTACAAAACGGGTTCAAGAAATCCATAGCATATTATCACTGGTAGGAATATCATTGCTAAGTAGCCTAGCAGTATTAAAATTACCAGAATGAGTATAAGGTATTACTAGCTAAGACAATTAATACAGTAGCGGCTTCTAATTTTGGAAATCGCCATGTCCTAGGCAATCGGAAAAATTCCTCCTTTAGATAGAGAGTCTCATTTAAAGTACAGGAAATAAATAAATAAATAAAGCAAGCACAGAAGAACACTGGGACATTGGTCCTGTAATTAGGGCATCACACAGATTGCAAATTTTGGGCTAAAACTATCAGTTTTTGAGTGAAATCATCACACAAGAAGCAGAAAGGGAAGCTGTCGCTTGAGCCTAAGTTTGACTACATCCAACTTCAAAGACCTTGTGTTATATAATATTCACTCTATTCCCTTTGGTGGTGTAAGAGTGGGATGTAAAATGTGGCATAGCGTAGTGATAGCAACACTCGGGCTGAAAGTAATACTAATAAAAACTGAAATGATACTCAATTTATGGTAGGCTGGTACTCAACTGTTACTGTTACAAGTTAAGACATGGTGTCTGTTATATTTTGGTACATGTTATCCAGTAACAAACTGATGGCCACGAATTGTACAATTGCCCCATTGACTGTAAGTATGGCTCCCCATTTTGGGAGTAGCGATTTATTATGGTATCAGTTGTTTCTGGATTTATAGAAATAAAAGAAAACGTGGTATAGACAACTATTCACCCTGATATTATAGGAAGGACCTGTTACTAGAACTTTATGATATCCCTGAGTGATGACGTAAAACAATGTGATCTCTCATCAGGACACACTGTTCATATCTTGCTGAACTGTATTTCTATGCACTATATCTGATTGCACTGTGTCTATTACATGCAGTGTATCTATTAGAGGATAATATCATGACTGTAAATACAGTCAGCATAGTATATGTACCCATATAAAACCATAAAGGACTAACATGGGGACACTCATAATATGTGTGGTCAATCAGAAGCCTGTCTTATCACCGTACTAAACCAAAATGCATCCTGGTACATCAATTTCGGAGATAATTTGAATAGTGGGTCTTATCAGGGAATACTTGCTATTAAGCGTTAAGAAAGTTGTATTAGTATTTTTGCTAAAATTATAGCTATCACACACTAGTTATTATTGAGACAGAATTGCTTCCAGCTTGGAAGGATGACATGGCTCGGCAGAAATATCTTCACAAATTATAAGACCACTGGATACAGATGTGCAGCAAAGGTATTGCTTTCAGCATCTGAGATGCCATGGAACCCAAGTGAGGGCTGAGAATGTCAGGTACTTTGCAAGGGAGTAGTGATGCAAAGACAAGGCTGTCACACCCCCCAGTCCTGCTTTGAGACAGAGCAATGCATGGTTAACTAGTTCACTGCAAACTTGAAACTAAACTGTTGGGTTTCCAGACACGGGGTACAGGAGAGTGTAGACCCTGAGGCTCCGTGAACGCAATTTTGTTGTTGTTGCTAAAACTAGAGGCCACATTAGTATAGTAGTTGTATGGTTCCATATGGAGAAGGAAGGAAGGAAGGATTTTGTACGGGGGAGGGGCAGTGTTATTGTTATGAGAAGTATAAAGAATGTCACTGTGCTGTTCCTACTGAAATTGAGGACAGTGGCATTGACTCACCCTATTGTGGAATCATGATACATCAATCTTTCTGTTAAAAGAGTATAACAGAATGACACAGGATTCATGCTGGGTCAGCATTACAGACAACACAATGCCGCGGGGCTTTGGAATTGTTCCTTACTGAGCCTCGATGGCACGTGGCATGAAAAAGAGCCATGTGATGAAAGTTCGCTTGGTGGCAAAGTGAGCAGAACACATGCTCTCGGGTCCAGGAAGCTGCCTTCAAATTCTGGCTTTGTCCAGAGCTGCCCATGTGACTCAGTCAAGTTGTGTAATCCCTGAACTTCAGATCTTTGGTCTTTGAGGTGCATCTGTTTGTGGCGTGCAGCCACTCATAGTGTAAGGGACGGTTTGAGCAGTGCTCACCAGGGAGCACTGTCTATGGAGAGCACGCCATGCCTGCCCCATCCCTACCCAGAGCTCATTGCTCTCATGTGAAGGTTATAAGGAAGCATAACTGAAAAGCACAGTCAAGGACAATGAGAGGTATTAATAAATACAAGGGCAGTGTAACTGCAATGAGTCCTTGTCTTGATGCTACAGTCAGCAATGGCTTGTCACGCCATAGGGACAGTATCTTATTACAAAGCTACACTCAAGTATTTCTCTCTCACAACTCACTACTGTTAACCATTTGGAGCTGGGATGATTACAACTTGGTGTTGTTTGGCGTCGGGTTCTGTGGTAGGTTTTTCGTTAACAAGATTCTTGGTGGCCTACCACACAGGCTGTCCTGGCACAGAACACACAATCTTAGAGATTAGGGCTGCACGACTCAGCCTGGCTGAGGGGAGGTACCCCCCTGCTGACAGCCCCGACGGCAGGGCGATGTTGATTTTACGCTTCACTTTACTACACGTAATTGTGGGGACAGAGACAAGAATACGCTGTGGTGAGCTGCATTATGTCGGCCCCTAACCTTCGCCTTAAATTCAGGTCGCAGGTTTGCCCGTACACTGTGGTGAGCTGTGCCCTTTATATTTGCGGTTACGGGAGTATGAAGACATTGGATTATACTCAGATTCTTACGGGGCTTGAAACAGGGCTAGTTTGCATGATGTTAAAGTAAAAATCATGCGGCCATCTGTGTCCCATCGTTGACTCCAATATATTTTTAAAGATTTTATTTGTTTGAGAAAGAAAGAGAGCAAGCAGGGGGAGTGGTAGGGGCAGAGGGTCAAGCAGGTTCTCCACTGAGCAGGGAGAGGAACACGGGGCTCGATCCCAGGACCCTGCGATCATGACCTGAGCTGAAGGCAGACACTTAATGGATTGAGCCACCCAGAGGCCCGGTAGTTCCAATACCGATAGCCCCCACGTCTCTCTACACAGAGGTCTGCGAGTTGCAAGGGCAGTTCTAATTCATCGTACTGTGATAGTTTGGGAGAAGGGGGTGGGATTATGGACACTGGGGAGGGTATGTGCTTTGGTGAGTGCTGTGAAGTGTGTAAAAACCTGGTGATTCACAGACCTGTACCCCTGGGGATAAAAATATATGTTTATAAAAAATAAAAAATTAAAAAAAATTAAAAAAAAAAGAAAAAAAAATCGACATCAGCAGCACTGTCAGTTGGGGTTGGCAAACCATGGCCCACGTGTTAAATCTGGCCTTGCCCCTGTTTTGCACAGCTTGTGGGCTAGGAGCGGTGGTTATACTTCCCAATGTTTGGAAAAAAACTCAAAAAAAGACTAATATTTTGTGGCACGTGAAAATTTATGAAATTCAAATATCAGTGTCCTTAAAGAAGGTTCTGTTGAAATTTCAGTGCCCATTGGCTCCTGTGGCAGAGGTAAAGGGCGGAGCCAGAGTCCACATGGCGTGCAAAGCCTCCGGTATTTACTTGGGCCCTCTGCAGGAAAAGCTTGCAGGCCCCTGGTTTAAAGCATCCTGCATTACCCGAAGTATGCGTGGGAGTAGAAAGTACTGTACTTTGAGTGTAGAAAAAGGGGAGCCATGGTGTCTTATTACAATATGCTGTTTGTAATCGTAGTTAACAAAGGACCCTTCTAATCTGCAATTGCACATAGCCTCTATGGGTCCAAACGTTGCTGAATTATAGTCTCCCAAAGTAGAAAACATTGCCGTCTTGACTAAATACCTCCCTGCGTTGCCTGGGGTTTGCTGCAGGGGAGACCTATGGTACATGGTATTGGTGTCTATGTATATGGTGCACGGTATGGCAAAGGTGAAAGGTCAAAGGTGCGGAGTAAGAAGACCCTGCCTCCTCCTTTAAATAACTCACTTATGGAGCCTTGGCCTCCTCATCGGGAGATGGGGATAATAGCAGGTGCATGAAACGGTGATGTCAAGGGCTCCGCATGGTACCTTGTAAATAGAAGGCTTTGGTAGATATGGGGTGGCTCGTGTATGCATCCAGCAGATACTTCTGGGGATCACTGAGGTTGAGGAGTAACTCCAAGTATTGGGAATACTGCTGGGAACAGGACAGGCCTCGTTCCCGGCGTGTGGGAGGCAGGGAACTGACAGCAAGAATGTGTCTGCTCTCACGAGCACCAATGAACGAGCTGGTGAGTGGACAGAGAGACGTTGCTGGGTGGTCAGTGGAAGGCTGCTGGGGTCTGGACGGCAAAGAGGAGGCTGCACCTGAACATTTCAGGAGGTGACCTAGCTGGCCGTCTGCTGAACTGAATCCACAGCACAGGATCTCCCACTGTGTAAGGATTCCTGACATGGGTGGGGCCAACATCCATATTGATGCCACGCAGGGATCCAGAAGGGCAATGACATCTTCTAATCTGTAAAAACAAAACCTCATAACTGCTACAAGATCAGAGTGGGACTTCTCAACTTGAGCACTACCGAAATCCTTGGTCAAACAATTCTTTGTCATGGAAGCTCTCCTGGGCTGGGTGGAATCTTTAAAAGCCTCCTTAGCTCTCTCCACATGACGCCAGCAACACCTCCTCTCGCCCTAAACCATGACGACCAAGAAATGTCTCCAAACACTGACAAATGTCCCCAGGGCCGAGGGGGTGGGGCAAAGTTGCCCAAGGTTCATCACCACTGGCTTAGGGAAAATGATGCTTGCCATGCCCCCAGCAGAAGGATGGTCGCCACAAGCCAGATGTATGTGGTCGCCATTCATGGGAAATGTCCTCTTCTGTATCTCCCGCACATACACACCGATCAGGAGCTCCCAAACTACAGACAGTCATACACCCCTCGAGTGTTAGTTAAATTATTACCACCTCCAATATTGATAGTAATAAAATTGTGCTCTTCTGCCCATAATTTTAATATTTTATTGTAATCTCTTATGACAGAAATAATATTCTCCTCCGTAGTGCCATACTGTTCATAATGGAAATAATAATACCACATTTCCTGAGCTTAAACGATTTTACGTATTAAGCCATAGTTTTTACCACCACCATAACTATCTTATTTCAGGGGACCTGATTGTCCTAATACTGTGTTTTTATCTGTGTTGTGTTTCATTTTTTTTTATTTTTTAAGGAACATTTTATTTATTTATTTGACAAAGAGTGGGAGAGTGAGAAAGAGCACAGCATGGGGAGCAGCAGGCAGAGGAAGGAGAAGCAGGCGTCCCGCTGAGCAGGGAGCCCGAAACCTGATGTGGGGCCTCGAACCCAATACCCGAAATCATGACCTGAGCCAAAGGCAGATGCCTAACTGACTGAGCCACCCACGCACCCCAAGTTTTATTACTATTCTACCCTCAATATTGTAATACTTCTATATTTTTATTAATTTTACCTATTCTATATATTCTATACATACATACATATATAATTATATATGGATATCCATGTATATATATGTGAAACTTTCTATCTCTTTAGAAGAATATTGCTGCAATGTTACCCTGTAATGAGTCATGGGCACCTCTGGGTTGTTACCAATTACAGGGGACCCCTGAACAACATGGGATTGAACCCCAAGGTCCCTTTACACACTGATTTTTTTTTTAATATATATACAACATGTAACTGTGAATGTATTTTCTTTTCTTCATGATTTTCTAATAACATTTTCTTTTCTCAAGTTTACTTTATTGTAAGAATACAGTTTATGATACATAAAACACACAAAATATGTGTTAGTTGACTGTTTATGTTTCCTGTAAGGCTTCCGGTCAATAGTAGGCTATCATTGGTAGTTAAGGTTTTGGCAAGTCAAGAGCTGTACACAGAATTTCAACTGCGCAGGTGGTGGGGACACCCCCAAGCCCCATGCTGTTTGAGGGTCAAGTGTATACTGAATGTCCCTGCCAAAATTTCAGTAACTAGGTGAGCTTTGCACTGTATTTGGAATAGCTTTATTATTTTTTTTATTTCTCCTACTCTCTTGTAGCTCTTGAGGGCAAGGACTTCTCTGCTATCATCTGTGGCTTTGTGTCCAGCTCCTAGAACAGTGTTTGGCATATAATAGAAACAAAAGCACCAAGAACTATCACAAACCTAGAGGACCCAGTGGTGAATGTTTCCTGAGATCTCACTCTCTGCCTGGGGCTCTTTAAATCTTTTTTTTTTTTTTAAAGATTTTATTTATTTGACAGAGATCACAAGTAGGCAGAGAGGCCGACTCGGGACTCGATCCCAGGACCCTGAGATCATGACCTGAGTGGAAGGCAAAGGCTTAACCCACTGAGCCACCCAGGCACACCCTGGGGCTCTTTAAAAATACCTTCCCTGTTTACTGAACCGATGTGACCCTCACATCCAACCCAGGGAGTAAATGGGATTACCCTCTCTTTTATGGAAGAAGAAACAAAGACATGAGGAGGACCATCTCTTTACCCAAGGCCCTAATACCACATAGCCCCATTATTGTTGAAACGAGAGTCTCTGAGTGACGGGCTGAGAAGGAAGGAGCAGACAAGACGGTGTCCAAGGAGTTTGATCTGAGAAGCTGAGTCGGGTAGAAGGAAAGAGTTTGGTGGAGGGGGAATCAATTTCTCCTCCGGACACATTAGGTTGGAGAAAACGATTAGATATCCAAACAGATAAATGGAATGGCCAGTTGTTTGGAGTCCCTGAGGGAACAGAGACTCTGAGGTGCTGCGTGGGTGGGTGGGGGGTCATTCACCTGAAGGTGATGCCTGAGGACATCACAAAGCAACAGGGTGACTCAGTTATGCCGTCTTCATGACACAAGGTACTGAAAATGATGCCACACCTCTGCTTAGAGCAGGGAGTCCATTTATAGGTAATGAAGAGTGACTAGAGAGACAGCAAAATTGTAAATATGTATCAGACACATAGTTTGTATCATTAGTATTCAGTTATGGGTGTTATTATATATTTGACCTATTCTTGCCAGTTCTCCAGAAATATAAAGGAGAATCATAGGTCACATAATGTTATTTTTTATTAAAAAATTATGGCTATTTAGTGTTAATATAATGCATTTTTGGTACTTGTGTAGGCTACAAATGATTTCATTCATTTCCTTAGTGCAGAGAAGAGAATAATACCAATGACCACCGTGGTTTCAATACTATATAGCCCCAACCTTGTTGGAATTTTGACGACTTGACATGTTACAGTATTGCTATATTGTTAACATCACTGGAGGCATTAGAATTTTAAGAAAGAGAGCAATGCAGTATTGTTATTCTTATAAATACTGGCATCACTTTAGGATACGGCAGTATGATTCCATCGGTTTTTCTAAAATATCAACAGCATAATGTATTTGTTTTTGTTTTGTTTTGTTTTCAATTTCAGTGGCATTCTCCCCATGACTTTCAGATGTCTGTCTTATAAAATAAGACATTCTCGATTCTACTGAGGCATGGAAATTATTCCACTTTATTTGGTAACTATGATCCAGTGGAATCTGTTTTCTTTGGGTCAGGATCCAGTGTTTCAGGAATGCTTACATGTCTGGGTAGTTTCACATCTTGTAATATTTGAGATCTGATTTCATCCCTTGTTTATGGGGAAGCCAGAAGCCAAATGCTCAAGCAATAAGCTTGAGGGTCATTTGTAGTCATTGTTCTTTTCCTCTGTCAAGTCTTTTCAGAATGAATTCCTAGGATTTACTGCTTTATTTTCTACTCCCAAACAGTTCGACACTTGAGTGTTACTGGAGCTTGTGTTCTCATCCAAATTATGATTTCTATTGAAGCTTAGTTCAAAAATATTCAGGGTTCTTTGTCATAAACTCTTCCCATACAGATGATATTTTGATTTGCTTCTGTAAATATTTTTATAACAGAGAGTGTAGCACCTAAACAATTGTGAAATATTTGTCTAGAATCTGCTTTAGAACAAAGTCTCTGCCAACAACCATCCCTTCCCGGAATCTGGAGCGGGCGACTTTTCCATGCAATATTCAGTCTGTAGTCTGAGCAATAAAGCAAAAATCAAAAGGTGATGATTTTAACATACTTTATTTAAAAAGTACACAGTTTTAAATTGGTTTCAATGGGTTTCAAGCAGAAGGGACACTGCCCACTCACAGTCCCATTTCTGATGAAGGGTGATTATGTAGCAAACTCACATTTGCATGACTGGCAAAGTAAAAAGATAACTTTTTTGTCAACATATCTTTAAGAGTTTATATCACGCACAGTTTAGAATCATGAGATGCTGATGGTTGGACTATATTTCATGTCCCCTATGTCGCACCATATTTTGGTTCACAGTTTATCCATAATTTAGCATGCCAAGAGAACATCTCAGTCAATGTCACCTTGAGAAGAGCATCAAGAGCAGAGGGAAGAGGACAAGGACCATCTTGGCCTGCAGACTTGGCGCCCCTCCACACTCCCTTGCATTCTCCTACAGGGAAACACAGGAGCCATTAGAGCCAGATTCCAAGACGCCTTCAATTTTCCGAGCTGTGTTGCATCCCCAGACCCTTCCCTCCTCCCTCCAACGTAGGAATCAAGTCTTTTGGAACCTAGATAGTGCAAGGAAATGGACTTGTCTAAATTTCTTCGAGTTCATGATGAGAATCTCTGATTTTAGTTGTCAGCGCATAAAATGTTCCGAATTACTCTGTACACAGAACGCTCAAGAGGTAAAGGCTGTTGGTAGAGATGTCTGCTGCGATCAAATGAGAACAGCAGAATATTGGCCGTCTAATGTTCTCCTGTCAGAATGTAAGTAAAAGTTGACATCTAAGGGGCCTGATCATTGCAGAAACAGTTATAGAAGGTTTTGGGTGTGTCTTCCTTCTTTTTATCTGGGGTAAGAGGGCTGTTTTATTAAAATGAGACCATATTATGTAATCCTTTCTGCAGCATGCTTTTTATCCACTGGTTGGTGGAAATTCTTCCAACTCCATATTTCTAGCTCTATTGTATTAGCTATGGGAAAGATTTTCTTCTCTGTTCTTTGCTGCTATGGAGAGTGCTGAGGGCAAGTCATTTACCAGTCCACGATACTCGCCTGTGCACCTGACTGTGGTGGGGATGCCCAGGAGTGGGAGTGTAGGGTGTTTTGGCTTTTGATGGTTATAGCTGGAGATATCCTCATTACCTGTAGGTCCTGCTCACCCAGGGACTTATATGGTCCCTGCCCTTGGTTTACCAATTGTAAAAAGCTCTTCATGATTTGGTTTATCAATAATTTTTCGAATTTGTATAAATCGGTTATTGACTTTAAGTAATCTTTTTCCATAAAAAATTGTAATTTTTTATAAAGAAATTCTGGTTTTCTTTCATAGCTATCTGATCTTGGATAGGAAGATTTCTCCAATCCCTAACATTTCTTGTGAGACTATTATTTCACCATTTAAATCTAATCCGTATTTTCTCCTTTGAACTGAACCTTTGTCGTATCTAAGAATTTAGATTGGAAGCAATGGAAGGCCAACAGGGCTCATCTTTAGCCCCTTAGCACCTTCGTGTGCAGAATAAGACCATGACCTCATCTTACTAAATCTAGAAACTTACAGAAAAAAGTTTCTTACAGAAAAAAAATCCTAATTTTTGAATGTTGATCTTCTATTTACCTAAGTAAATTATTTTATTAACTTCAGAAGATTCTTCCTCTAGTGACTTTAGTTGTCTACATAGGTATTCTGGTTTTAACTGAAGTGATTTTTGTGTTTGGGACTATTATTTGTATTTGAATTTTACACAAAGAATTTTTTATTTGAATTTTATCACTGAATTTGATCAAAGACCTTTCCAGCATATATTTGCATAATATGTTGTTACTGAACACTTCTTTGAACATGGAAGCAAACATTCTCAATAAATTCCAAGTTTTTACTGGTACTCTGTTGACTTTAACATCTTCTCTAGGACTTGGAGAGTTTCACATTAAAGTTATTTGTTATTTAAAGGTGGGATTTAAAGTCAGTCAGTTGGAGTTGGTGGCATTTTTAAAAAATAGAGACCTTCCCAGGCTCCCCATAATAATAATTGGTCTAGATAAGCTTTGTGTTTTTCAAAGTGAGGGAGAGTTAATTTTTACATTTCCATTCTTTTTGCTGGAATAAAAAGGCTTTTTTACCTATGGTACTTTGGGGGTATTCATCTTTCTCAGTGCTAAGTTTAATTTTTTTTTTTTTTTTTGGATCCTCACTTCTGGTGTGAATGGAGTGCCTTTATAGTTGTGGCTTCAGGTGGTGACGGGAGGCTTATCATTCCACTTATATAAACTATCACTCCTTTTATTTTTAATATTTTAAAATATTTAAGGTCTGGGGACAGAGATCACAAGTAGGCAGAGAGGCAGGAAGGGAGGCAGGCACCCCGTTGAGCAGAGAGCCCAATGCAGGGCTCCATCACAGGACCCTGGGATCATGACCTGAGCCGAAGGCAGAGGCTTAACCCACTGAGCCACCCAGGAGCCCCTAAACTGTCACTCTTGATCTGATACCAATATTACCCACTTCTACTTTGCATGGACTTCTTGTAAATAAAAGGCTGTCGAAAAGTCAGCTGGGAACCATCATCTGAACTACAATTTGAAATAAGGAAATCAAGACAGCCAGAGCCACAGTGTATGTAATAAGGTAAAGTAATAAAACTACAGCACAACATAAGAGGGAAGGAAGATAGGAAAGAAGCTTTAACCACAGACACAGATAGAATAAGACCATGAAGCACAGACTGAACACGAAGGCGCTGAGGGGCTAAAGGCGAGCCCTGTTGGCCTTCCATTGGCTTCCAATGATCTGCCGGCAAGGAATTGTTTTCTCACTAGTAAACTTCTGAGCTACAGTTCTTTGACCATTATGAGACTCTCAGGGTGAATCTGATGGAAAAAGAGAACAGGAAGGGTTCGCAGACTTACCTCAGGATGGAAGCCATGACAAGACTCCGGACGCCTTCTGATCTTCTGGGCCTTTAAACGTTCACACTTAAGGGATTCGTTATGTTGACTGTAGTTAAGGCACATTTTGCCCAGATGTCACTTTCCCTTACTCCGCATGTTGGAGCTCAAACCTTGGTCCTGAACTCCCTTAATGACTCTTCTCTCTCCAGTTGTGGAAAGGCTGTCATTGCCCCCTCTCTAGTCTCTCTCCCCTAGGTTTCCTTACTGTCCATTCCCCTCACCGGCTTCAGCAGCAGTGCTGGACCTACGCACAAAAGGATATACCTGATTTCGATGGGTGCCATGGTGATGGGGGTCATGGACTCACAGAGGCAGCTGCTGTCCACCACCACCATGAACAGATTGCTGCTTGGAATTTGCTGGATGACAAAGGACCTGTTGGAATATGAAGGACAGAGACAGTGAGTGGTCATTTACCATCTGTCAAGTCAAGAATCCTGAGGAAAACTTCTCCCCTGGGGAGTGAACTCCTTTGGTATTTTGGGAAACAGCTTTTAAAGACTGCCTTACTACGAAAGGTACCTCCTCCGTGAGGCTTTTCATTTTTAAATACCAAGTTTCACTGAAAAGAAAACAGTCTATAACCTATGGCTGCGGCTACACATAGCTCATAAAACTCACCTTGGGGAGACTGGAATGTTATGCGTACAAACCAGGAGAGTCAGATTGGCTAAATGAGCCCAATTTCCAAGGATACAGGGTCAGCTTTCCCAAGCCTCACTTCCTCTTCCTAGTTTACATTCAAAGTTCTTTGTTTCTCTCCTCCCAAAATGATGACGTTTCTAGACACTTCCCTCTACTACTCTGCACAATGTCTGGCCAAAAGAGAGGTTCAATGTTTGCATGAGATTAATGCATGAGACAGTGTTGGGGCTGCGTGTGCCAGGGCTCAGGCTGTGCGGCTGTGCTGACAGCCAGGTCCATCAGGACAGTCCAACAGAGGTAAACCTAATGGGCACCTGCTCTCTCGTCACCCGAAGCAGTGAAATGACAAAGTCAAAACACTCCTGGAGCAAGAAATACTACTGATTCTTTGGAGGAACAAATTACAAAACAAAATCCCATATTCTTCCAGAGCAAACAGATCAGCCCCATGTTTAGCCCCAAACCTGGAATCCCTGTCATATAATTTTTCAGGACATTTCACTAAATTCTGTTCAGTCGGATGAGGTAGACTGTGACAGAACAAAGAGGTCCATTTCTCCATAAGTGGAACCTTCATTCATCCTTCTCTCCACAAATTTGTT
Organism: Mustela erminea; assembly: GCF_009829155.1. NCBI lineage: Eukaryota > Metazoa > Chordata > Mammalia > Carnivora > Mustelidae > Mustela > Mustela erminea. The sequence continues at coordinate 24,047,446 of NC_045614.1, read as the reverse complement.
TTTATTCTCTGAAGTGTATCACCACAGCTTGCCAAGATGCCATGAAGAAGGACCCTTCTGTGTAGTGGGAAATTATAAAGAGAAGAAAGGACTTCCTTTTTATTTTTATTAATTAACACCTCTTATGTTGAGCTATCCAAAATGGCTCAGAGATTATAACACAACTGGTTTCTTGTCTACAAATGCCTGATGCCAGTCATCTAATATCCTACAATTATCTCCTTCTCCTTCTCCTTCTTCTTCTTTTTTAAGCCCTCGCAGGGGACAAGGAAGGCATGCCTTTGCTCAGAGATGCTTCTTCAATGCTCCACCACCATCCATACTCTGGAACATGGACTCTGCCCTCCCATCCTTCTCCACAACTCTACTTGGCTTGAGAAAAAATTTCAAACTTGCTGTCTCACTAAGACTTTAACATTGTTGGCTCTACCTCCCCCTTTCTGCACGTGTAACCTCTCTCCTCTGCAATGACACTGCTCTAGCGGGTGGCTTTTTTGGAATGGATTATGCCTATCGGAATGAAAATAAGATGGCGCTCATCAGAGATCCAATGGTTTCCATGGTGAAGCCACGTTCGCAGAGTCTCAAAGACAAATGCGAAACCAAGATCATACAACTCTTTAAAGAACAAGTGACTGCAAATATCTTCTCCCATTCTGTCAGTTGTCTTTTGGTTTTGCTAACTGTTTCCTTTGCTATGCAAAAGCTTTTGATCTTGATGAAGTCCCAATAGTTCATTTGCGATGACGTGGATGGAACTAGAGGGTATTATCCTTAGCGAAATAAGTCAATCGGAGAAAGACAACTATCCTATGATCTCCCTGATTGAGGAAGTGGAGATGCAATGTTGGGGGGGTTTGGGGGTAGGAGAAGAATAAATGAAACAAGATGGGATCGGGAGGGAGGGAAACCATAAGAGACTCTTAATGTCACAAAATAAACTGAGGGTTGCTGGGGGGAGGGGAGTAGGGAGAGGGTGGGTTATGGACATTGGGGAGGGTATGTGCTATGGTAAGTGCTGTGAAGTGTGTAAACCTGGTGATTCATAGACCTGTACCCATGGGGCTAATAATACATTATATGTTTATTTAAAAATTTAAAAATTAAAAAAAAGAACAAGTGATTGATTAGAATATTATGCCAAATGAATCTACCAGATGGCCAATAAAGGAATAAGAGATGTAAATATAAAATAGAAGCTCCAAAGGGAAAGAATATTTTCCAATTGAAGAAAAATTTGACTTTTTTTTTTTTTTTCACTAAAAGGGCCCATTCATGCACGAGTGAAACTTCAGATCATCAAAGATACATACCAATCCTAAAAGCTTCTCTAGAAACAAATTACGTTAAGAAGAATGAGAATGACACAAACTTCTCAATGGGGGACTTAAGATGAAGAAAACGGAGCAACATCTTTAAAGTTTTGAGGGAATGGAAAAAAGGAAATAAACGGTATGACAGAATCCAGAGGAAAATAGATTCTAACTAGCTGGAGATATAGGTAGAAATTTTGCTTTAAAATTTAGGGGTAGTTATTGAAAATAAACTGAAGGATGAAAATCTGATTAATCCAAGAGAGCATGGTAAATTACACACATGTGCATGCGCGTACGCACACAACTACCAGAATAAGATAAAATTATTACCAATCACAATTAATGTCTGTTGGTTAGATTCACATATAAAAGGCAGAAATTCAAAAAAGGAATTAATTCAAATAAAAGGCAGAGATTCTTAAATTGGGTTGATAAAAACATTGCCATAATGTCATTTGCAAAGAGATACCTCTAAAAAAGAATGACAGGAGAGGACGAAAAGACATCAGAAAATGCTAAAGACAAAAAAAGAAGGACAGGTTTAGTGGTATTCTTCTACAAATATTCACAGGGAAAATCATTAAAATGTAATAAAGAAAACAGTTCGTACTGAAAAATGGTATAGTAGTAAACAAGCTATGATACGAACATTTACGATCAGAGTGTAAAACTGATAGAAATGCCACAAGTGATTGATGAACACACGATCTATTTTAAAACAGAGTGGAAATTCTTCATATCTAAACAACAGAATATGAGCTATTTTCAAACCCAGGGACCTGCAACACATTCCAAAGAGCCGAAAGCATCAGTGATATGTTCTTTTAGGGTAGGGTATAATTAGAAATTAATAGCAAAAGATATATAAACAGTGGAAATTAAAAAATTAAAAAAAAAAACACATATTCAAGTAATCCTTGACAATTTAAGAACAGCCCAGACTCCAATCTGTGCGGTATGGCCTTAAACGTGTTTATTGGGGAAAAACAGTTTGCCAATAAATGAACTAAGTTTTTGGATGGAGAAGTTGGAAAAAATAAGAACACAGGCCTGCACCTGTGCCCCTATCCTTGGTCTTCCCTCTGGTACTCTGGGTTGGGTATTGATGGCTCTCTCCACCAGCTCTCAGGCTTCTCCAACAACGGGGCTGATGGAAGGGACGGGAAGTGACCATCGCAGAGCTGCCCTCAGTTCACAAACAAACAAAACTCTCCCTTGACCTCGCTTCCAGCTAGTGCCTTACTTCTCGGTCCTCTCTCATAGCACGAATCCTAAAAGAATTCTCCACAATCTGCCCACTTCCCCACGCTCCCCCTTTCTTCACAAGTCCACTGCAATTCTTCTGTAGTCCTTTCCATGTCACTGAATCAGTCCTGTCAAGGACCCAGGGACCCGACTACCTTTCCTCTTGGCCTCCGCTCCCTCCTTAATTGCTTCCGGCCCACCCTTGTCCACAGACTGCGCTTTCTGTGGAAGGAAGGCTACGTCTGTCCGGCCCCAGCAATCTGCTATCCCCAGCACCTAAAGGTGTGCCTCGGACTGAGCAGGTTCTCAGCAAATATTTGTTGACTCAGTGACGAATGGAATTTATAAAGATAAAAGCAAAAGAATAAATGCAAATAAAACTGTGAAGGTAATTGAAAGAACCCAACTCTGGTTTAAAAAAACATTGACATAAATCAGCCTTCGGCACAGAAGAAAGAAATCACAAAATCACATTAAAACCCAAAAGATCCAGAGGCATTTAAGCATTTTAAGTGATTATGAATACCATGGCAAACAATTTGAAAAGCTAGAGCAAACACACCTTTGGGGATAAAGTATAAATTATCAACACTTGACCAAGCTGTAAAAACACAAGCAGACCAATTGCTGTGGGGGGAAAAAAAAAAAAAACCCTGAAATGCTCATTGATAATCTACCCACAAGTGAATACGACCGAGTCACCCGAAGAACAGATCTTAGTGTGTTCATTGAAAACCCGTGTGAACCCACTGACCAACTACTAGAATAAAAGAAGTCAGCAAGATGACCAGTTACATAATCAGCATCTGAAACCACAGCCTCTCCCTGGACACAGGCAATAACCAATGAAAAAAAATATTTATGAGATAAAGAACCATTGAGAGCATCAATGATGACTATGAAATGCCTAAGAATAAATCTAGTAAAAGACTTCTTTATGAGGAAAATGACCAAATTTTACTGAATATAAAAGACAAACTAAGAATTGGGGGGAAGTACAATTGGATGGAAGGGAGCACTTCTTTTTTTTTTTTCTTTTTTAAGATTATTTATTTATTTATTTGACAGAGATCACAGGTAGGCAGAGAGGCAGGCAGAGAGAGAGGGGGTAGCAGGCTCCCCGCCGAGCAGAGAACCTGATGCGGAGCTCGATCCCAGGACCCGGAGATCATGACCTGAGCCGAAGGCAGAGGCTTAACCCACTGAGCCACCCAGGCGCCCCAAAGGGAGCACTTCTTTGCAAAAGATGTCATTCCTCTTTGAATGGACCTTTTAATTCAAGCAAAGGAATTCAAAGGGATTCTTTTTTTTTTTTTTAAAGATTATTTATTTATTTATTTATTTGACAGAGAGAGAGAGAGAACAAGTAGGCAGAGAGGCAGGCAGAGAGAATGAGAGGAGGAAGCAGACTCCCCACCGAGCAGAGAGCCCGATGTGGAACTCGATCCCAGGACCCTGAGATCATGACCTGAGCCAAAGGCAGCGACTTAAACCATGAGCCACCTAGGTGTCCCCAAAGGGATTCTTATTGGGATTTTTGATGGAATTTGAGGTAATGGTCCTAAGATTCATTCAGAAGAGTAGGAAAGGGAAGCAAAGTGAAGGTGAGTGCCTCATCAGTATCAAAATCCATAAGAGGGAAAAAAAAAAAAATCCACAAGAGGACTTACAGAAGAGGAAACACAGATGGACACCTGATACAGTAAAAGGGGTTCAATCCCACTAAAGGTTAGAGAAAAGATACATTAAAATGAGACTAAAGTAATGAAATGCACTTTTTACTAGCAGATTGGCCAAAATTTAATCTATGGTAACGTCCAATGATGGCATCCAATGATGGAAAAATCGAACATTATTCTGCACTGCTGGTGGGAAAGTGAATATGACCACAATGAGAACAATCTGTCATTACTCCAGAGGAAATCATTAGTGATCCTATTTTTTTCAGCAGTCTTACTTCTCAATAAGATATACTCCTGTTCAGGAACCTAAGAAGTCATGTGTAAAGATGCTCCTGGTAACACTGTTCATTTAGGGGAGAAAAAAAAAAGGAAACCCATCTCAAAGTCCATCAAAAAAAGAAGGATTAAGTAAGCAACAGTGTGTCCATTCTGTGGTCTCCTTGGCACCAGATGTATGGGGAAAGGGAATTGTTTATTGCTGTCAAAGCATACCCCCAAACACAGTAAGTGGGAAAACAATGTTGCAAAACCATAATAAAGTATGAATATTTAAGAATATGTAGAAATATTCATCTAAGGGTATTTAATTCTGCTACAGAGAACAAGAAGAATAAGTGGGATGGATGAGGTGTATCAGATGTGTTCGGGATGGCAAATCAGTAAGCCACACATGCATCATGACTCCTGTTAGTCACAGCAAGAATGAATGGACTAAACAACAGCAGGACCACATGTGAGCTGAACACAAAAGGCAGAACATAGGAAGGGTCTTCTTAGCAATAAGAAGAAATGAAAGTACTACATGAAATGAAATATTTATAAGGCAGAGACTATGTCATCTCCAAATTGAGAGCTCTCACTTACGTCATCCTTAAATCAACCACTGGCAACTCCTATTCTCTGCCTGAGACACATGGAAAAAGTCACGGCTGCCCAGCAGGTGGACACTTGCTCTCTCGCCCATGAAGCAGGCAGGTATTGGCCCAAGGAACTCTCTGCCTGCTGAGCCCCCAACCTTACCCTCAAGTCTGCTCCTTCTACCATGTCATCGGGGGAAAGAGAGCCAGGGAGCAGATCAGCGGAGGGGAGGAAGGGAGGAAACTGACCAGGAGGGTAATTGTCAAAACAAATGAGCTGAATCTGTAACATTGAAGTTCTTTAGAAGAAGGTGTTCCAGTATTCCTCAAATATTTATAAAATGGGGTGTTATGCTAAGGGGCAAGTACTGACTTCCTCCTTCTGCAAAAGAGAAAACTGGGACTCAGAGTGGGTAAGTAAACTCTTACGGAAGCTACACGAATAAGACACGCTTGTGCCCATTTCAGAGACCGGGAAACAAGAGGCTGGGTGACTTCCTGGAGCGACAGGGGCAGAAGACAAGCCTGTGGGGTCCAGCCCATTGTGGGTCCATGACCACAGCAGGCAGCAGAGGTGCTGTCTTGCATGGCACTTATTAGTGCTCAAGTTCCTTGAGGGCGGACCCAGAGTGATTCCTCACTTAAGGAGAAGGGCAACATATTATTGCTTTCCATTTTATTATTATTAATTATTTATTAATATTTCAATTTCTTCTCTTAGTAGAGGCTCTCCAAGTGAAGCCCCACAGCAATCTTCTCTCCCCCACCCCCCAAATCCTAGGAGATGAAAAGCCTTGCATGTAGCTATCCTGAAGCATAGGAAAACACCCCCTACAAAGGATTTGCCAGCGGAAAGATTAACTACTTTTCCATATTTTAAAGACTTACTGTCTGCTTATTAACATGGTGCTTCGGAGGGGTCTGGGCAATGTTAGCTGTACATTTATGTGCACAACGTGTATTTATGGCCCGGGGTGCAGGGTTGAACTTCATAAAACACACCTCCATCCAGCTGGGCCCAGCAGCCAGACTGACATCATTGTGCAGGGGAACTGTGGCCTGGGTTTGCCTGGGGGCCAAAAAAGGCAGCAGGGAAATGCCTCAACACAGAATCACAGCGGCGGTTTCTAAGCAGGGATAGGTCAAAATGCGTGAAATAAATTAGGTCCTCCAGGGAAAGAGGAGGGAAGAGGGAGGCAATTTTGATGTGTCCGTTGCCGGAACTGAAATAACCCAGTCCTCCCTTTTCCACTGGATCTAGACTGAGAAAGACTAGCAGGGGGGGAGGAAATGATGTGATTTCAAGACGGCCTCCCCTGACAAGAGAGACTATTAGCTGCATGCTATCCACTAAGAGGGGCTTTACCGGCCACATGAGGGAAGAGATCATGCCGCTCCCTGGACAAACACACGTGAGGCGGAGGACTCAGGGATAAGATACCCAGAGGCCCGGTGACGCACGTATGGAGAAGTTGGTTGGCTTGTCTTTTATGAACTGCGTACAAAACGGTGGCTTAACAAATAATCAGGGCAGGATGGACTAAAAAACACTTTGAAGTCTTTGCCTCTTTACAGATTTTCACCATTTATAAAATTTCCAGATTTCCCTAACATCATCTAAAAGACAATGAGTAAGTCACAGGGGATTTGAATTCAGCACCGAGCCTGTCCTTTGCAGTACTGTTCTCCAGAGGGGCTGGGTATGTAACCATGGCTCTCCAATGGGATCTTACTGTCTTTAGGAAGAAGGCTGTCCTCCCCCACCATGCCCCCGAAGGCCTACAGTGACCCAGGCCCATAATTTGGGGGGAGCAAACATGTGGGGACTATTTAAATTCAAGCTAGGAATGAACTATTGATGGTGTGTTCTAGCGTAATTCCACAGCCATGCTGTCAGACAGCGTGGGGAAGGTGCCTGGCCCTACTCATGCTCAGCCCAAAGAAAGTCAAAGAATAAATACTGGGGCCTTACCTGCTCACCCCCAAAACATGTCAGGGCTTAGTAGAAGCATGAAACAATTCCTTCCCTTCTTCCTTTCTTGACTCTGTCCTCAGCCCACTATGCAGAGCTCCTGCTTCCACATCTCTACATGGTACCTTGTATGGGTTCCCTAACTTTCTGACAACTTTAGGTTAGTACCCTTAGGCTAGGCTAGCTGGAGACTCTGATTTTGCATCTAGTTCAAAGCTCTACATGATTTTACCTTCAAGCTTCTAGGTTGTAGCCTCTTCAAGCAGTTATCAGGCTGCCCTTCTCACTGTGCTTTGTCTACTTACAACACAGCTTGGCCTCTGGTGCCTTTGGTGCTGCCCAGCACCTGCATGGGGCTCTCTTGTGAGGTTCTAATGGAGTCTTCAGAGGAGCCACGGCTCTTCAACACGCCCCAACTGGTCCACCCACATAGCAACTGCCATCAGCTGCTACGGCAAGCTTCTTGCCCTCGTGTGGACCTCATCCAAGAGCAGCCATCTTGTTGGGTTTAAGCGAGATGACCGCTCTCTTCCACACTGCTCACCTGACTCTTGGGAAACACAGATCTTTGCTGGTTTGACATAGGCCACTTCAGTGTTATCCCTTCTCCAACCTTCGCTCTTTCCCACCAGGTCTCTTTGTCCTTTTCAGATAGGTACGCGGACATATTAGTATGTCTGCTGTTTACAGACATTTGACCAGTGCTGGACTCACCCTTCTTCAGGCACCCCCATTCCCCACCCAAATATAGAAGAGTCTCCTGGAGCATTGTTGCTCATCAAGCGCCCAGCAGGAAACAGTGCCCCCTGGAGGCAAGAACCTTGTTTCACAAACTCCAGTCTCTCTTCTGTTGGGCCCCTCATCAAGGCTCACAGGGCAAAGGAAAAATGGGCCAATTGTCTATCCTCAAGTGGGTTTGGGGGTGGGGAGTGGAGGAAGGATTTTCACCTCTAGTGACGCTCAAAGACTGTTCTTCTTAGAACTAGTGCCACTCTGTCCTCACCTCAACCCCAGACTACAAGGAAACCCCCACCTGACATCCTGCTCAAATTGTCCCATGAGTGTATTCATGTGAGGCATCCTGTATGGAGTTGGAAGAGAACTAGTGCTGGGGGTGTGTTCTGTAGGTGCCTAGAAGACATTTAATGAATGTCTTACTCCTGAAAACAATCTTTAAGAGAACAGAAATAGGCACTTGATTGCGAAACAAATTTAGCATCGGCTTCAGGACAACTGGCTCAGAGTTGTCTAATGAGACTCAGAAGATGGCATAGGGGCTCACTGTCCCCTCCGCTATTCATTCTTGTTCTGACAGTGCCAGCCCACAAAATTAAACCAGAGACAAGAGGGATGATTAAATGTCGGAACAAGGAAAGTATTCACAGGTACCTAAAAGTCGCCCCTGCCCCCAATCCCAATAATCAATGCCTCTGTTTCCCCGGATCTCTTAACAGTACCAGTGTGTATAGATCCCACAAGCCAGAGGTCTTTCCGTGATTCTCAGTGTGGTCCTCTTTGAGGGTCACTACACATTGATTTGGCCATCTGCTTGATACCTCTCGAGCCCACCCGCCCATTGGCCACGACTCAGGGCCAGCCTTATGGGCAAGCCCCAGTGTAGTCACAGGGGCCTATGCTCAGAAGCTCTTGTCACTGAGGGTGTACTATTCTGCATGTCTGTCTTGAAATGTTTAAAGTTATCATTAAATTTGCTTTCTTCAGCTATTTCTCCAAGTAGGACATGGCACATCCGTCCAGCGATTCGTGGAAGGGAGCGCCCAGCGGCCAGCGGGCTGCACAGCCTGGAGTCATGGGGGGAGAACCTGGGAATGCCTCTGAGGGTCTGTACTCACCCAGTCCGAGTCCCTGTGTCTGAGGGAGCCCAAGATTAAAAAGCACCTAAAAAGTAGCATGACAGGTCAAGAGAGCCCACAGAAAGAAGGAAAATTTTTACTGTTTAGGGACCTCGAATGACACTTTCCTTCCACTTTTCAAAGACACAGCCCATATTTTCATTTTGTACCGGGCCCTGTACATTACGTGGCTGACCCTCCCAGCCTGTCTCACTTCTAGCACACCTTTCAGCTGGCTTGCCTGCCTGAAGCCCTTCTCCACTCCCAAGGTGGCCTAATACCTCCCAAATGCAAGGCTGACGGCTCCATCCCCCTCTTTATGCCCTTCCCTGGGTCCCTTCGCATCTGCGCAATGGTGTGCCCATGAGGGAAGCAAAAAGAGCCTGGGTGATCCCGCTGGCTGTCCCTCCATCCTGATGTGTTCACCTGCCCCAACCCCGGGCCACCTTCCTTCCCACCACGCAGCCATGCTCACTGCCGTGGGCTCCTGAGTGCATCCTGCTTCTTCTCCCTCAGTGCTGAGACCCAGACGGAGCTCATTAGAATTGCCCACGGAGCTTCCTGTTTTGTTGGTTTTCAATGGATGCCTAGGCCACACCAAAAACAAATTATATTAGAATCCTGGAGGTTGGGCCAAGGCAGTTGTATTTTTTTTTTTTTAAGCTACTCTAGTGATTCCACTGCGCTGCCCAGGCTGAGACCCTACTGATCTGAAGGAGCGCGCCTCAAACCTAGCATCTTGTTAAAATGGATGGTGGACTCCTGCGTCTGGAGTGGGGTCAATGATTCTGCCTCTCTCACCTGCTCCCAGGTAGTGCACATGCTACTGGCTCAGGAACCAGCAAGGCTCTGACGCTTGCAGCCACCTCGTCCCCACCCTTGAAGAACCCCGTCGCAGTTCTAGAGAGCTCTCTCTCTCTCTCTCAGGGAAGCGTGTTCTCCATTCTCCCATGACATATCATAGGCACCAGCATCATCCACATAAGACACACACACTTCTATGTACACATGGAACCATGTTACTACCCTTGTACCACCAACCAGAAAAGGATGGAAGCGTAAGATACTTTCCTCTAGGCAGTATTTGGAATGGCCTGAAAACTGTAAGCTATGGAACCTGTAGAAAGTTTTCTTTTGGGGGGCGCCAGGGTGGCTCAGTGGGTTAAGCCTCTGCCTTCGGCTCAGGTCATGATCTCACAGTCCTGGGATCGAGCCCTGCATCGGGCTTTCTGCTCAGCAGGGGGCCTGCTTCCTCCCCACCCCCTGCCTGCCGCTCTGCCTACTTGTGATTTTTCTCTCTGCCAAATAAACAAATAAAATTAAAAAAAAAAAAAAAAAAGAAAGAAAGTTCTCTTTTGGGAACCCAGGGAAATACATGGACGTTAGCCTCTAGAGCAACTAAAAACTGAGTTTCAAGAGGCTCCTGTTGGTGTCTGATAGGGCGCAGAGGACACACACATTAAGAAGCTATGAATAAACAAAGTAAAAGTATTTGCCAAAAGGAGCTAAAATCAAAAGTCACAAAGGCAGATGTTTCAAATTTTAGGACTTGACTGGCCACCTAGCTATTACCCCCTCATGGGTCCCTTAATGTAGCTTATTCTAGGGCTGGTGGCAGGAGGGACAGATTTACTCAATGATACAGGACTACAAGTAAGCCAGCAAGTGTCTCTTCTTCCTTTCTTCCTTTTCTTCCTATTCCCTTCCCCTCTAGCTCCTTCCCTTTCTCATCCCCTTCCTCTGTCCCTCTAGATAACCAGACAATTACATTATTTTTTAATTCAGGTGGTTTTGTCTCCTGTTAGACCTCCGAGAACAAGACACAGACCTTTATTTTGTTTTCTATGCATTGGCTAAGCACTAAAGCTCACTGAAGGATGATGAAAAAAATAGTCAAAGGTTAAAAAAAAAAAAAAAACTCAGAGCAACACAAGTTCCTTGGCAAATGAGTTTTCATACTATACAGAGTATAGTACAAGGTTTCAGCAGCCCAGAGTGGGTAATTCCAAGGACTCTGCAAGATCCACGCCTCCTTGCTCCTGGTGGATTTCAGGGGAAAAAAAAAAAAAAAAAAAAAAAAAAGGGCCCTGCCCAAGTGCTCTAAAGCAGTTTTCTTTGATATCTAATCTCCCTCCTTTTGATACCAGTATCCTACTCTGCTCAAGAATCCACCCTTCCTCCAGGCAGCCCAGGTGCTTCTGTAGAGCTAGTCCTGCCCAGGCATATTACCTGAGCCTAAGCTGATTGGTACAATTCCTTCTGAAGAAAGCGACTGGTTCAGAGATGGGCATTGGACCTAAGTTATTCCAATCAGACTCTATCTCTACTCCCAAACCCAGAACTCTATCTCTACTCCCAACACTGGGGAGCAAGGAAGCTTTTAGCCTTAGGAGTCACTGGCAGCTCTCCTGTGCTCATGAATGGAAGTGTTTGCTGGAAAATGCAAAGAGAAAACCTAAGTCTTGGTGACAAGACTGCGAAACCAGAGCAAGCCATTCCTGAAGCCTGCATCTCAACTTTTCACTTTATTCTTTAAGCTTGCTTGAGAGGAGCTGGAGCCTCTTTTATTTGTAAGGAAAGAATACTAGAGTTCTTATGATAGTCAACATGTTGCCTACTTGAATCGTTGTTGGAAAATTTGGGCTTTAAGGAGCTGAGCCCAGAAGCCATCAGCTTTGTTCCCACGAAGTGTATCTTGGATGGCCCACCAGGAACCAGACTGGTGTAGGCGTCTCCTGCTCTATTTCACTAGTGTAAGAAATATGCTATGTTTTCAAAGTTAGGAGCTGAGATTAGATTAACCATCATATTATCTTTGTTATACTGATTTATTCAAAAATATATACAATGGGCACATTATGGCATTCCATTTGGGACTTGCTGATGAGAAAGCACACAAAAAGCTCAAGGCATGCTTTGTGCAAGGGACAGTGTCCTGTGGTGCCAGTATTTACCATATTGCTGATGGAATGAGTCAGAAAGAGCCACAGCAATGCCTTCCACTCCTCAGTCCCATCAGTGATTTTTTGAGATTTTTGGTGTCAACCCAGAGCCAAAAAACAACTTCGGCAGGAAGTCCTTTAGCATTAACAGCACAAAGCAGATAGCAAGGAATGGTATTCTGGTTTGAAATATAGGTGGGGGAGCCCCATGGAGTCAAAAGCAAGAGGCACCCAGTTTGCTTTTCTCATTCTAGAAGAAAAGAATCTCAAAAAAGCTAACAACAAGAGCTCTTTTCCAATCTTGTTTGTTTGTTTGTTTGTTTGTTTTTGTGTGTGTGTGTGTGTTTGTGGGGTTTTTTTGTTTTTTGTTTTGTTTTGTTTTTTGGTACTAGGGTCTTCAGAAAATCCTCTTAATTATGACAGGAACCAATTTCTTCCAATCCCCTAAGAAGAGTAAGGAATTTATTAAATATTTTCACTGGAACTAGCAGTGTCTTTTGTTATAAATAATGAGAGTAAGAGCTAACCTGTTTACAAGGTTTGCCTTGTGCCAAGTACTCTCTCAATGCAGTCCCCTTCAATCCTAACACCAGCTCAGAGAGTTACCTTCCTCACTGATGCAAGCTCTGAGATGTTAAACAATGTTTCCAAGTACTAAAAGCCATCAAGTATCAAAGCCTCAAAGCTTTATGTCCACTATCACACTGTAACTGATCACCAGCACCATCATCCTTAACTGCCCTCCCAGTCATCAGCATCTGCCCCTTACTGAGCACTTACGCTATGCAGGGAGTGAAGGTCTTTTACTGAAATTGGCACAACTCCCATGAGCTAGTTAACGCTATTCCTAAATTATCAAAGAGGCACTTGAGGCTTAAGGAATTTAAGTAATCTGGACCCATCTTGGTCTAAGATAGAACACGTAATAGGTGTCAGAGCCACAGTCTGGATTTAAGCTGCCAGATTTTATAGACTGCCATCTTATCCATCGAATAACAAAATCTCCTGCATAGAAGTGTTGAGACAGTAGGCATGCCACAACTCACTGATAAACCGAGAGCAGAGACTCTGTCCCATTTCTTCAGGGGTCATATGAACATTACCTTGGGCTTACAGTTATAATTTCCCACTCCCTAAGCCTTACACTGTCTTCCACTATCCCCATGTGAATCATCTCATTCATTTAGCAAAACAGACCAGCATCATAATGAACCGCCAGGAGACCTATATAGACTCAAAAGTATAAGGAATTCACTGGGGGGTTAAATATCTGATTCTAAGTGATCTGGCAAAGTCAGACTCTGACCATCAATATTTGCTTTCTAAAAGATTGGACGTCTTGCATTAATTGAAAAAGGCATTTTGTCCAGCATACAAAGTTAAGGGCAAGAAAAAAATTAAGCTAAGTATGGGGCTAATTTTGCAGAGAAAAAGAGAGAGGGAGAGAGAGAGACTGGAAGGAAATATAGCACAATTTAAATATTTCTCCTTACTCCCAGTTTACAGATGAGGAAACCAGGTAACTTCCCAGAGGTTATTAGGCTAATCAGACATGGAGCTGATTCAAATCCAGGCCATCTGGCTTTAGAGTTTAAGCATGTTACTTCTCTGCCTCAGTTCTGAATGGTAAGACTGAACGGTTTTACTTTTTTCTTCCTATGTTTCCCTCTTGTTCAGTTCTCTACAATGAGTAGGAATTACATTTTCAAAAAAAATTTTTTGCGTATTTGAGAAAGAGGAAGGGAACAGAAGGAGAGTGAAAAGGGGAAGCAGACCCCCTGCTGAGAAGAGAGCTCGACACGGGACTTGATCCCAGGACCCCAAGATCACCACTTGAGCCAAAGGCAGATGCCTAACTGACTGAGCCACCCAGGCACCCCAGGAACTGCATTTTAATAAGAACCAATAACTGCAGAATAATAACTTTCTATGTTTTAGACTACAGACACACCTATTTAGAAAACTAAATCTCAGTGACCAGCATTTTGCTCTATAATCTCACTTGCTAACTACTAGAAATGATAAAATCAGAGCAGTATTTCTCCAAAACCCTTAATTGAAAGAACATGGAAATACCTCCTTAGTTTAGTAGCCTCGCTGTTCTCTTCCACATGCCCAATGTGACTGTATATCCTTAGGGATAGTGACATTAAGGAAGCCTTTCTGAATCCTTCTATCATATCAGCTTTAAAACTGCTTGGGCTACAGGTGAAGATCAATACATTTTCACTGATTGAAATAGAGGCCGAATCCATATCTTCCTATTCTGACTCTAAGCTTTCCAAATTCTGTATCTTGTAGCTTTGAATCAGTGTCCCAGGGAGAGAGTCAGACAAATTATGTACTGTGCTGTATTTTCTGATCTAACTTCTGAAGCCAATGCTTCTAATAATTCCCAGGCCTATTCAACACTCTCTTATCACAACACAGCGAGATTTTTCATTTTGAAGAGAACAAGTACTGAGGTGGAGACCTACAGCCATGGGGAAATTTCAAGAGAGACAGATGTATTCCAGAAACACGGTATGAAAGGCAATGTTCTCAATTTTAAACATTGGTGTTCACACAAATTTTTGTGATGATTGGTGATATACTCCAACACAGAGGGGGAGAAAAAAGTCTCCCAGAACAAAAATCAGAACTAATCTCCCATATCCACACAGAGAATAGCAAGATGAAATACAGGGGAGGAATAAAATGGAGGAGATGGGGGATAATGGGAAGCTGGCTGGCTCAAAAGTCAGTAGGAATTGAATCAAGTTCCCCACGTGAAACTAGTAGGCAAACCATGTATTTGTCACCTATTGTGCCCTTCCTTCTCTCAGCCTTAGTTTTTTTTTTTTTTTTTTAAGATTTTATTATTTTTTGACAGACAGATCACAAGTAGGCCGAGAGGCAGGCAGAGAGAGAGAGGGGGGGGGAAGCAGGCTCCCCGCTGAGCAGAGAGCCCGATGTGGGGCTCGATCCCAGCACCCTGGGATCATGACCTAAGCCGAAGGCAGAGGCTTAGCCCACTGAGCCACCCAGGCGCCTCAGCCTTAGTTTTCTTATCTCAGAAGTGATCTCCCTTCCCAAACTAACATTCTAAAATCGCATCATTGTTTCCACCTTGTATGAAACTCTTTAATTTCTCCAGCCTGAGATAACAGACTTGGGTCATTTGTAACGACCATCTTCTTTCTCCTTTAGCTTCTTCCACTGCCAACTCTACAGGGAAGAGGATATTTCTTGTAAAAGGAAAAAGAGTTGTTTAGACTCAAGAAGTTAACACTTAAAAATTCTTTTTAAAAAGATTTTATTTATAAGACATAGAGAGAGGAAGAGAGATGAGCAGACCCAACACTGAGTGTGGAGCCTGATGTGGGGCCCTATCCCAGGACCCCAAGATCATAACCTGAGCCAAAACCAAGAGCCAGATGCTTAACTGACTGAGCCACCCAGGCACCCCAGAATTTTAAAATTCTGAATGTTAGGTTAACCTAGGGTGACACCTGTATACCGTTTTTTAACTAGCATGGTCAAACTCTATAGATAACCAAGGCAAGGAGTGTTAAAGCAGTAAACACTATATACCAGGGCTAGGGGCAAAAATGAAATAGAGTCACCCAAGAAAGTCTAAAACCAAAGCATCAAAAGAGCAAGGTGATCCACTGCTAATGTAAGCACACAGTACAGTAAAATAACATTTCCTGGAAAAAGATAACGAAACCCAGGGCACCCATAATGCATTCCACACAATAGCCAGTGTGCAAATTTGCTATACATGTGAAGAAGCAGTAAAATATAACAAAAAGGTAAAAAAAAAATCAGTCACTAAATACAAACCAACATATGACACATGTATTAGACACTACAAACATGTATAAGTATATGTAACAGGTACTTATATGTTAATAAGCCTTCCATGGATATATTGAGCAAAGAGATGGAGGAATTTCAGTAGAAACATAGAAACTACGTGAATGAACCAGATACAAATCCTAAAATCGAAAGAATAAAATATCTGAAATGAATGGAACCTAAATAAGTGATGACATAGTATCAAGAAGTCTAACAAACATGTATTTGGAATCCTGGAGTCAAATAAAGAGGGAATGGGTCAGAAAATATACGAAGAAATAGTGACTGGCTTACAATAGGAGAGGGGAATTGGGAGTAGATTATTATAATGCATGGACACTATACATGAAATCATTTAATATTATTTGAAGGCAGTCCCTGAGAAACTGAAGAAGAAAGTTGTAAAGTTTACTACAACTATTAGAAATCCAAAAAAGGTGTAAATAATAAGGTAGTAGTAGGAAAAAATTGGACTCATAAAATAATATAAAAGAAGGTAGAATAGAAAAGAGGAAGAAAAAACAAAGAGGAACAAACAGAAAACAACCAGGAAGATGGCCTATTTTAAGCAAAACTATCAATAGCTCCATTAAAAATAAATAACCTAAATAAAAAGCTTCTGTGTAGTGAAGGAAACAATCAACAAAACTAAAAGACAACCTATGGAGTAGGAGAAGATACTTGTAAATGACAGATATGATAAAGGGTTAATATCTAAAATATATAAAGAATTTATAAAATGTAACACCCAAAAAATGAATTATTCCATTAAGAAATGGGCAGCAGACATGAACAGACCTTTGAAGGTTTGAAGAAGACATACAGACACATGAAAAGATGCTGTGGCCATCAGACATGTGAAAAGATGTTCAACATCACTCGTTATTAGGAAAATGCAAATCAAAACCATAGGAGATATCACCTCACCCCTGGTAGAATGGCTAAAATAACACAAGAAACAACAAGTGTTGGCAAGGATCTGGAGAAAAAGGAACCCTCATGCACTGTTGGTGGGAATGCAAACTGGTGCGTACTTTGGGGAAACAGTATGGAGTTTCCTCAAAAAGATTAAAAAAAAAGAAGAAGAAAGAAAAAACTACCTTATGATCTAGCAATTGCACTACTGGGTATTTACCCAAAGAATACAAGGATACTAATTCAAAGGAATACATGTACCCCTATGTTTATAGTAGCATTATTTACAATGGCCAAGATATGGAAGCAGCCCAAGTGTCCATGAGTTGATGAATGGATAAGGAAGGTATAGTAGTTACATACAATGGAGTATTACTCAGCCATAAAAAATAATGAAATCTTGCCATTTGCAATGACATGGATGGAGCTAGAGAGTAAAATGCTAAGTGAAATCAGTCAGAGAAAGACAAATATTATATGATTTCACTCAGGTGGAATTTAAGAAATAAAACCACCAATCTTGGGGGGGAAAAGAGGCAAAACAAGAAATAGACTTTCAACTATAGAGAACAAACTGATGGTTACTGGGGGGGGGGTGTGCCTTAAGGAGGGCACTTGTCATGATGAGCCCAAGGTGATATGTGTAACTGTTGAACCACTATATTGTACACCTGAAACTAAGAAAACACTCTGTTAACTAACTGGAATGAAAATTAAAAATGTTAAATAAATAAATAAATAAATAAATCACCGAAACACACCAGTTAAAAAATAGAGACTGACATACTGGATAAAAATGTAGGATCCAACTATACCCCATCTACAAGAAACTCATTTTAATTGTAAACACGCAGATAAGCTCAAAGTGAAGAAATTTAAAAAGATAGACTGCGAAACTACCGAGGAAAAGGAAGATGGGATAGTTATATTAACATCAGACAAAGTATACTTCAGTGCAAGGAATATTCCAGGCTTAAAGAGGGATATCATAAAATGATAGAAGTCAATTCACCAGAAGTCACTGCAATCCTATATGTGTATGTACCTAACAACCAAATATGTCAAAATAAATGAAGCAAAATCTAATGTACATTGAAAAGAAAAAAATGCTAGTCTTAATTATAGTTGGAGACTGCAATATTCTTCTCTTCACAGCAATAGAGTAAGAGGACAGAAATCCAATAAGGGTAGAGAAAATAGCTTTACCTAACTGACATATATAGGACACTCCAATCAACAACATCCATATATATATATATATATTTATTTTCAAATGCATATGGAACATACACCAAATTAGATCATGTTATGGGTCAAAAAGCAAATCTCAGCAAATTTAAAAGAATCCAAATTATACAAAGAATGTTCCCAAACCATAATGAAATTAAATCCAAAATCAATGACAGAAACATTTCTGGAAAATCCCCACATATTCTGAAATTGAATAACACACTTCTAAATAACTCTAAGTTCAGAAGGGAAGCTGCAGGGAAAATAAGAAAATATTTTGAATTTAATGAAAAATAAAATAACAACACATAAATATTTATCACAAGTAAATATCTGTGGGATCCAGTTACACAAGTGCTTCAAGGAAGATTTCTAGTAGTAAATGCCTATTTTATAAAAGAAAAATGTTCTTACATCAATAATCTAATTTTTTTGTCATAAGAAACTGTCTAGGAAAAGAAGAGAAATTTCAAAACAAGGAGGACAAAGTAAGTAAGAAAACTAGAAGAACAATAAAACTGAAAACCAAACCAAAAGAGAAACAATAAAACTGAAACTTGGTTCTTTAAAATGGTCTACAAAACTAATCAATCTCTAGTCTTTTTTTCCTAGTATCAAGTGAAAAAGAGAGAAGACACAAACTAAAACTATTAGCTATGAAAAAGGAGATCTTATACATGTTAAAAGGGTAATAAGAGAATACCAAAAATAATAGCATGGCCCTAAATGCGACAATGTAGATGAACCAGACAAAATCCTTGATTAAGATGCAAATTACCAAAGTTCATGTGAAAAGAAGTAGATAATTCCAGGAATGCTACATTGATTAAATAAATTGAATTTGCAGTTAAAATTTTCCTACAAAGAAATCTCCATGCCTAGGAGTCTTCACTGGGAAGTTCTACCGAACATTTAAAGAAAAAATAATCAGACTCTACCAAGATCTTCTAAAACATGAAAGAGAGAATATCTCACACATCATTTTCTAAGGCCAGAATTATTCTGATACCAAAGCCAGACAACAATATTATGAGAAAAGGACGTGACAAGACAGTAGACCATATTCACATAGAGAAAAAAAATGCCTCTACATAATATTAGCAAATTGAATCCAGCAATATATGAAAAGAATAATACACTTTGAGTAAGTACAGTTTACCCCAGGAATGCAAGGCTGGTTGAAGATTCAAAAATTAATGTAATATACTATACTAAAAGACTAAACTAGAAACACTGTATGACTGATTAGATAAAAGGATGACAAATTTTTTATATAAATCTTTGCATCCTTTCATAATAATAAATTAGGAATAAAATGGAACTTCTTTAACCTAACAAAGGGTAACTAATGAAGCTAATAACTAACACCAGACCTAATAATAAAATTCTAAACGCTTTTCTTCTGTGATATGACATGACAAGTTGGTCTGCTCATACTTTCCTTTTCAACATCGCTCTGGAAGACCTGATCAGGACAACAGGGCAAGAAAAGAAATAAAAAGTATACACATACAATTGTCTCTGTGCACTTATGACGTCCTTGTTTGCACAGAAAATTCTAAAGAAGGGGCATCTGGGTGGCTCAGTCATTAAGCGTCTGCCTTTGGCTCAGGTCATGATCCCAGAGTCTTGGGATCGAGCCCCACATCGGGCTCCCTGTTCGGCGGGAAGCCTGCTTCTTCCTCTCCCACCCCCCCGCTTGTGTTCCCTCTCTCTCTTGCTGTGTCTCTCTCAAATAAATAAATAAAAACCTTAAAAAAAAAATTCTAAAGAAGCCACAGAAAGAGTAAGTAGAGGTTAACAAATTAGTTTACCAATGGGACAGGATGTAAGCTCAATCTGAAAAACCAATCATATTTCTATATACTAACAATGAAGAGTTAGGAATTGAAATGAAAAAAAGTCTCACCTAACACTGCAGCAAAATGGGAAATATTTTGATATTATTATCACAAAATATTTAAAAGATCTGTAAGCTAAAAACTATAAACCACTGATGAAAGAAATCAAAGAAGACCTAAATAATTGGGAAGATACACAATGTCTATGGTTTAGAAGCATAAATAGGGTAATGATGTTAATTCTTCTCAAACTGGGTTATATAGTCAATCCAATTTCAAACAAAATCCCAGCAGGATTTTCTAGTAGAAACTGACAAGTTTACTTCAAAATTTACATGGGATGTAAATGTACTAGAATGTACAGAATGGACATAGATATTTTGAAAAAGTTTAAAAAAAAAGGTGAAAGATTCTTGTTACCTGATTTCAAGATTTAATATACTGTCAAAATAATCAAAACAGCTGTAGATTATAGAAAAGACAGACACATACATCAATGAAATAACACAGAGTCCAAGCATAGACACACAAAGAGTCATTTCATTTCTAAAAATGTACAAAGGCAATTCGAGGGAGTGAGGATTCTTCTCAACAAGTGAGAATGAAATAATTGGATATGCAAAAAAAAAAAAAAAAAAAAGAAGAAGAACTTTACTCTGTACCTCTCATCATGTAATCATGTGTGAAATAATTCAGAATGGATTACAGACCTAAATGTTAAGCTGAAGATCATAACAAGTTTAGAGGAAAGTTTAGGAGAAAAATCTTTGTAATCCTGGGTTAGGCAAAGATTTCTTAGGGGGGGGGGAAGCACAGTCCATTTTTAAAAATCAACTAGTGGGATTTCAACAAAATCAAGTGGTTTCTCTTGTGTGAAAGACATCGCTAAGAAAATGAAAAGACAAACCACAGGCTAGAAGAAAATACTTTCAAATCACATATTTCTACAAAAGACTTGTAGCTAGACTATGCAAAAAATTCTTAGCATTTGAAACACTCCGTTAAAAAAGAAAACAACCCCATTTTGTTAAATGGGCAAAATACTGGAACACACATTTCCTTGCACATGTGGATAGCAGGTCAGCACATGTCAGAGAACCTAAAGTCATTATTCATTAGGGAAATGTTAAACCACAATGAGATGCAACCATGCTCTTCTTAGAATGGCTAAAATAAAGATAAATCAATATTAATGACAAAATCAAGAGCTTGCAGGGACGGGGAGCGACTGGAACACCCACACACCATACACTGCTGGCAAGAGGGCAACGTGGCATGGCCACCTCACAAAACAGTTCGGTTATTTATAATAAAATTAAACATATGCTTACCATCCAATCCAGCAACCCGACTGCTGGGTATTCATTCAAATGAAATGACAACTATGTCCGTAGAAACACCTATATGTGAATGTTTATAGTGGTTTTATTTATAATCTCTAAAAATCCCAAGCTGCCCAAATGTTCCTGGACTGGAAAATGGATAAACAAATATGGTACACCCTGATCTACCATGGCATCTTGTTCAGTGATAAAGAGGTGCTCCCGACACAAGCAATAACCTGAACAGGTCTCAATTACTTTAAGCTAAGTGAAAGAAATCAGACTGAAGAAGCTATAATGATTTCACTTATATGACATTCTGGAAAAGGCCAAATTATAGGGATAGACAACACATCCCTGTTAGCCAGGAGCTATGCATGGGGGATGGGTTGACCACAAAGGGGCACCTCAGAAGAATCTTCTGTAATGATGAACTGTTATATATTTGACTGTGATGGTAGATATACAACTGCAGTTATTAGTAAAAACTCAAATTTTATCATATGTAAATTAAAAATGTGAATAAAAAATACAATAAAACATACTATAGACATCAACAACAAAAGAACTAAAAAGCAAGACCAAAATGTATGTAGTTTCCAAGTGATGCATTTAAATAAAAAGTCACTTGAAAGTAAGAAGATGGTCAAAGATACAATGGGCAAATACTAAGTAGAAGAAAGCTGGTTTGGATATATTAACAGCAGACAAAGACAGGGAATATCACGAGCAATAAAGATGGCCATTTCCAATTAGTGAAAATAACAAAGTTCATCAAAAAGGCACAAAAAGGGGCACCAGAGTGGCTCAGTGGGTTAAGCCTCTGCCTTTGGCTCAGGTTATGATCCCAGGGTCCTGGGATCGAGCCTCTTTCTCTCTGTCTGCCTCTCTGCCTACTTGTGGTCTCTGTCAAAAAAAAAAAAAAAAAAAAGAGAGAGAGAGAGAGAGAAAGAAAAAAAGAAAAGCACAAAATATCTTAAGTGCATACAGCTGATAATAGAATCTCAAAATAACAAAAAAACAATTTGCAGAATGAAGGGAGAATACTGCAGACCCAAATTGCCAAACACACATTCTTTTTAAGTACTTGCAAACTAGTCACCAACATGGCAATACACCAGGCCATAAAATAAGTCTTCATAAGCTTAAAAGGGGTGAAATCATACAATATATTATCTTTAACTGCAACAGAACTTAAGTAGGAATCAAATATTAAGAAATCTAAAAACTCTCCATATATCTGCAAAATTAAGGAGGCTATTTCTAGATAACCTACAAGGCAAAAAAAAAAAAATTATAACATGGACTAGAAGATATTTTTAACTAGAAGGCAGTAAAAAGGCAACATTTCAAAATCTGTCTACTATTATCATTCTTAGAGGGAAATTTATAGACTTAAATATTTATATTAGAAAAGAAAACAGAGATAACGATCTAGGCTTTTACCTTGAGAAATCACACACCAAAGAGCAAATAAAACCAGAGAAAATAAAAGTAAATATAAAGATGAAAATAATAATTGATGAAATAGAAAATGAACAATAAAAATCTCCAAGAAATTAAAAAAAAATGGTTCCTTAAAAAAGGCAAAAGACAAACCTTGGAACATTATTTGCAACATATTTTACTACAAATAATAGTTCCTTATTATTATTATTTTTTAAAGATTTTATCTATTTATTTGACGGAGATCACAGGTAGGCAGAGAGGCAGGCAGAGAGAGAGGAGGAAGTAGGCTCCCTGCTGAGCAGACAGCCCGATTCGGGGCTTGATCCCAGGATCCTGGGATCACGACCTGAGCCAAAGGCAGAGGCTTTCACCCACTGAGCCACCCAGGCACCCCAAAATTTCTTTTTTTAAATATTGTATTTATTTTAGAGAGAGAGAAACAGCATGAGTAGGGACAGGGGCAGAGAGAGGCAGAAAGAATCTTAAGCAGACTCCACACTGAGCTTGGAGTTCCATCACATTGACCTCAATGTCAGGACCCGGAACTATTAATCGGAGCCGAGATCACCGTAGCTGTGCCACCCAGGCACCCCTACAAATAATATTTCTAATACATGTAAAAATCTGCAAATCTCACATCTAGTAAGAGAAATTAAAATTAAGACTCTAATAAAAACACTTCTCACGCGGATTGAGAAGCATATCTAAGAGTGTGACAGTACTCTCACGGGCAAGGCTAAAAAGTAAGAGGTAATCACTCTCAGATTTTGCTGGAAGAAATGGACAAAGGTCCCACCTCTGTGAGAATTTGGCCATATCTAAGGAAAATTACAGCTGCATTTATACTTTCACCCACCAATGCCACTTCTATGAGTTCAATCCCAAGTATTCTGCAAAAAAAAAGTTAAGTTATATAAGGGTTCTGCTACTTACTGCAAGATTACGCATAATTAGAAAAGACTGGAAACCACCCAGATGTCAATCAACAGAAGATTGAATAAACTTGTGTATTTCTGTATCCACACAACGGGGTCTTCCTAAGCAGCTGTGTGAAAGAATGAGGAAGATCTCACTCCCCAAACTGATGAAGAAGTGACATAAAATATAAACAATTAGGGGCCGAAGAGCATATACACTATGTTGTTCTTTTGTGAAAGAAAGAAGAAAACCTGACGTTTCTTTCTTTTCTTTTTTTTTTTTCCTTATCTTAAAAAATGAAAAACAACAGTGGAAAGCTCAACCAAGAGCTAATGAAAATGATTCCCAATCAGGACAGGGAGAAAATAGAGAATCAGGGATGGAAGGGATGTGCCTCTGAATTACATCATCTCATGGCTGTGACCTTGACCTTCTGAGCACATTTTGCATAACTAAAATAAAAAAATACATAAATAAAAACAAAAGCAATCTTCTTCAAATGAAAAACAAAATCCCTTACTGTGTATGAAACTGTTGGCATTGCTGCAGAAAGAAAAGAAGTATTTCCACTGACTTTAAAACACAGAATTTTCATACTAATTCCATCTTGGGATCTAGCCTAAAAACAAACAAACAAAAAGACCGCAAAGAATTCTTAAACAACACACAGTCATGCTATTGTTAGCAATAATATCGGTATTGCTATTTCAAAGTAATTTTATGTATATTGTAGCTTAAGCAAATGATTAATATGTTAATGTGGCTAGGGACGGAGATTTTCAATGTAAGAGTAAGTCAAAGTAGCTAATTAAAAATCACGCAATTTTGAATTGGAATCAGAATAATTGGTAGGAGCCCTGGATTTATTTCCTCTTTCAAAACAGATAGATATTTCCTGGCTCTTACTCCTGAAAAGACTTAGAAGACTTGGGCAAAGCCACGGGAATGAATGGTTGCGCCTAGACTGTGGTCTCTACATAATATCACCCAATAAACAGAACCAAGCCTCCCTGGAAAAGCTGATTCCAGATCTGAGGCATAAAATGTACAAAATAAGCCCAGAATATCTTGTTATGCAGAATCCGAGGAAACTATCAAAGACAGAGGAGGTCTTGTCACAAACAACACTGGGATCAAACCGAAGGGGCTCCCATGGGCTACAGGTGAAAAAGCTGCCTATTGAAATGACTTTAAGTCCCCAAAGGATTATAACACATAAAGACGTCTACGTCCTTAAGTTTGTCATATGTTACTTTAAAAGCCAAGTTGTTCGTCACTGAAAGTTGCTAAGGCACCACGTCATTATTCTAGAAAATTGATACTGAGAAAGGGTCAAGCATGATCTGTTAAGGCAACCAAATCATTAACCATTCAGAGAAGATGGCGGAATCACCATTTTCTAGTTATTTTCCAGTTTTCTGGAGCAATAAGATCCAGGAATGGATCATCACTGGGTATAAAAGCACCTGGTGGAGACTGAGGGCAACTTGACAGGGCCAGGCTGCCAGGAGTCAAGGATCAGCCTCCCTCAGCATCACTAGTGTGAGGGCGCCGTGGCCCGGTGTGCCTCCCGATACCATGTAATAGGAAGTACACGGCACTGTCTATAAAATATTCTCACTGAAAAAACTTGATCAGAGTCTAATCAGTGTCAACATCTAACCACCAGTTTATAGAAACTACCAGGAAAAGAGAACCTGGTTAACACCCCAGGAAGCAACTGGTCAAGTCCAAAATATAGGGCATCCTATAAGGCAAATGACCTCACAACCCAATGTGTGCAATTCATTTGGTCTTGCTTCAAACAAAGAAAAAAAAAAGCTTTTATACTTTTTTAACTTTTATACTTACATGAAAATAACATATTACACTTTGAAACAACTGGTGAATCTTGAATACAGACGGGATAGAGATAGTATGTAAGAATTACTCTTAATTTTATAGGGTGTGATAATGGCATTGTGGTTACAAAGTCTTTTCAAAGTCCTTTTATATAAGAGATGTACTCTTAACACTCTGAAGTATTTACAGATGAAAAAATGTGGTATCAGGGATTCTCTTTGAAACACTCTAGCAAAATACGAAATAATCATAATATTAATGATTTAATAATCATAATATTAAATTATGATTTAATAATCATAACCATTTAACCTGTAGGTTGGGTTAAATGGACCAAGATTGGTAAAACATTGGTAATTGTTGAGGCTGCGTCCTAGGTACATAGAGTTCATTATATCATAATTCCTCATTTTGCATGTCTATGACATTGCCATTGAAAAGGCTTAAAAATTGGGGCACCTGGGTGGCTCAGTGGGTTAAAGCCTCTGCCTTTGGCTCGGGTCATGGTCCCAGGGTCCTGGAATCAAGCCCCGCATCGAGCTCTCTGCTCAGCAGGGAACCTGCTTTCTCCTCTCTGCCTGCCTCTCTGCTTACTTGTGATCCCTGTCTGTCAAATAAATAAATAAAATCTTAAAAAAAAAATAAGGAAAAAAAAAAAAAAGAAAAGGCTTAAAAATTAGTCTTTACCAGTGAGCATTAATAGGCCAAAAAAAGGGCACCTGGGTGGCTCAGTTGGTTAAGCAATTGGCTTAGGCTCAGGTCATGGTCCTGGAGTCCCTGCTGAGTAGGGAGCCTGCTTGTCCCTTTGACCCTCCCTCTACTCATGCTCTCTCTCTCATTCTCTCTCAAATAAAATAAAACCTTAAAAAAAAAAGAGTTCAAAATAATTTATGTATCAACTTTTTTCTGAGCTCTGGCACTTTTTACATGTTTTCCCTTTAGTCAATCTGCAAACTATCACTTACGAAGAATAAAAAGAAAGTCACGGTGGTCTGCACTGGGGCATTTTCTTAAGACGAACATGGTCGAGAAAGCGCTGGGCCTGGCCCTCACTGTTCTTTGAATTCTAAGGGTGGAGTGATGAATGCTTATGCCTCTTTTAAGTTTTCCTATGGTCCTACTTTCAAGAAATGTATTTTGGGAAGGTGCTAGAAGAATCTTTCAGTGTAGCCAACATGTCCCTCTTCTCTGTTCTTTTTAACTAAACAGCCAAGAATAGCACTTCTACTTTACAAACCCGGTCGGACAGCAGCCGACTCCCTCCTCTTTGACACATGGCTCTAGGCTAGTTCATCCCACAAAACCTCCTGGCTTCATAACTGCACCCATATATTAATATTTACATATTCGATGTATATATGCGGCACCCCAACTATTTCTTATCTTACCGTTATGTCCACGTCATCATCTTATAAATATCTCAAGCGTCATGACAGACTTCTAGCTCACCCGGTCTGTAATGGAAATTAGCCTAACAGAGTGGCTCTCAAGATGGGTTTTATGAGATCGTTTTGCCAAATACTGAAGAATGTTTGGTAGATTCCTGGTTAAAAGGAGCTAACAGCTTTGTTCACTGTAGGATTTCTCAGAGCATTTATTTTGCTTTATTTTTTAAAAGATTTTATTTATTTATTTATTTGTTTATTTATTTATTTATTTATTTGACACGCAGAGAGAGAGAGAGAGAGCCCAAGTAGACAGAGAGGCAGGCAGAGAGAGAGAGGGAAGCAGGCTCCCTGCTGAGCAGAGAGTCCGATGCAGGGCTCGATCCCAGGACCCTGAGATCTTGACCTGAGCTGAAGAGAGAGGCTTTAACCCACTGAGCCACCCAGGTGCCTCTCTCAGAGCATTTAAAAGGCTATAATGAATTCTAACTTAAAAAAAAAAAAAACAGAATATTTTATTTATTTATGAGAGACAGAGAGAGAGTGGCAGAGACAGAGGGGGAAACAGGATCCCTGAAGAACAGGGAGCCCGTGGGAGACTTGATTCTAGGCCCCTGGGATCATGACCTGAGCTGAAGGCAGATGCTTAACAACTGAGCAACTCAGGCACCTGAATTCTAACTATCTAAGAGGAATAAGGGGGCACCTGGGTGGCTCAGGTTAAGGATCTGACTTGATTTCAGCTCAGGTCATGATCTCTGGGTTGTGAGATCAAGCCCCGCATCAGGCTCCATATTGGGCATGGAGCCTGCTTAAGATTCTCTCTCTCCTTCTCTCTAAAAAATGAAAAAAAAAAAAAAAGAGGAATAAGGAATAATGGTATTTCATACTTGTGAGTGCATATTAATATATGCATATGCTACATTTCATATCTCTAAATACTCCTATATGCATACACATCACTTAATTTCATGCTTGTAGGTATGTATTCATATGTCCATATGTCCATACATATTTTTATTTTATTGGATGCCTGTAGATTAATTTTATTGAATGCCTGTAGATGAATACTTACATGTGTATATGCAGCACTTCATATCATACATGTGAATACATACTCATACATGGATATATAGTACTTCTCAAACTCATTGGACAAACATGGCCTCAAGAAGCCCAAGCATGAAAAAAACTGTAGGTTCAAAAATGGCAACTGGCATGATTCCCTTAATAACTTAAGGTATGGGGCATAGGGATAAAAGGTTTAAAAGGAAATGGACACATTCATAGACTTTAGTATGGATTTTATTCTGATTCTTCTAAGTACCATGACCAAATTGTTCAACTGTACCAGAGTTTGATTGCTTGAGGTTTCCATGTCTATTTGGACAAAAGAGCCCAACTTTTAGAAGCAACTACTTTGTTACAGATGTTGGTGAGAGGGAAAGTCTTCAAAATTACGCAAAATGAACTCTTACATGGATGCAAAAACTTCTTGGGAGGGTCACTCAACTAGATTACAAGTTCAAGGGCAAAGAGCCCAATTGACCTGATTTTTTTTTGTTTAGATTTTTTTTTTTTTATTTGACACACAGATCACAAGTAGGCAGAGAGGGAGGCAGAGAGAGAGGAGGAAGCAGGCTCCCTGCTGAGCAGAGAGCCTGATGTGTGCCTCCATCCCAGGACCCTGAGATCATGACCTGAGCCGAAGGCAGAAGCTTTAACACACTGAGCCACCCAGGCGCCCCGCAACTGACCTGATTTTAAATCCCGGGCCCTCACCACAGTGTCCATCACCACGTATGTGCACAGGGAACAAATTATTACATAAACGAATGCATTTAATAAAATATATTTACTTTAATCTAAAAGCAGCAGGGCTGTACTTCTTTTGCTTTAAAAAAATATGTAAGTTTAATACTAGAGGGGAAAAAAGATGACTTCAGAGGAGGAAAGTGACATCATGGAAGAAAATTTAGGAAAAGAAATAAAACATACACTAAAACAAGAGGGGAAACGTCTGCCATGAGACACTAAGCAGTTAATTTTCTCATCCTTTAAAAATCACTGTGGCGGTAATCTGGAGAAATCCATTCCTGTTTACTTTCTTCTCTTTCTAAATTGATGGCAATGACTGACTTCCTGCATCCTGGCTTCTGTTTATAGTTGGACACACCCTCTTGCAGGGAGGTATTACCTGCAAGTTCTAAAATTCCTCCTCCCGAGGATGCCAGTGATGTCTGGGTGGATTCTTTCTCGGAGCCCAGTTGGGGGAGAACACCTCTGAGATGCTGGTTGGGCATCCCTGCAAACCACCTCTGAATCTTCTGGGAGGGTGAAATGCAAATGAAACTTTTGGTGTTACTCCACCCCTGGTTTCATCCTCTTTTTCTCTTAGTTATGTCTGGCCCCTTCTTAGTGTATGCCAAGAAGAAAAAGAGAGAGCGAGCCAAGCTTTTGGCAATGAAGTCCTATTGTATTTATCCTAGGAGATGCTCAGGAAGCCTCCCAGCCTGACTGCGCGTCAGCCTCGTCTGGAGAACCTAGCCAAACTACAGATTCTCTGACCCACCTCCTGGAGACTGGGAATCATTGGGTCAGGGGGAGCCCCAAGAACATATGTTCCCACAAGTTACCCCCCAGATGATTTGACAAGCCTTGTCCTCTGTTTGTATTCCAAAAGGAGAAAAAAAAAAAAAAAAAAGCGGGGGATGCTTGGGTGGCTCAGTTGGTTAAGCATCTGCCTTCAAATCAGGTCATGATCTCAGGGTCCTGGGATCGAGCCCCGCATTGGGCTCTCTGCTCAGCAGGGAGACTGCTTCCCTCTCTCTGTCTGCCTCTCTGCCTACTTGTGATCTCTGTGTGTCAAGTAAATAAAATCTTAAAAATAAAAACAAAAACAAAAAACAAACTATTGCTAAGTATTCCAAAGGAGAAAAAAAAGGGGGGTGGTGCTTGGGTGGCTCAGTTTGTTAAGCATCTGCCTTTGAGTCAGGTCATGATCCCAGAGTCCTGGGATTGAGTCCCACATCGGGCTCCTTGCTCAGCAAGGAGTCTGCTTCTCCCTCTGCCTGCTGCTCCCCCTGCTTGTGTGCTCTCTCTCTCTCTCTGGCAAATAAATAAATAAGATCTTCCAAAAATAATCATATGGTACATTCTAATAATATAAAATGGAGATAATCACAATAAGGCTTTCTGCTTGTTATGCGGTTATTAGCCTAAGTTAAAGGCTTAATGACAGTGCTCACGAGTCCTAGTGCCCCTTGAAGAACAGCCATCATTACCTTGTCCAATTTTACTTTAAAACCAACGTCACACCACTGTTTGGAAAGCCCCTGATGAAACTGATGTTACATCTTCACAATGAAGTTAGTGGAGAATTCGAGCTCATATGCCTTGATGATCTCTATCCCTGGTCTGCTCCATCACTGGGGCAAACATGGTTTGACTTCTCTCCTAGCCCATGAACTACAAGACAGTCACCTGCACTCACTGCCTCCCATAATATGTAGAGACGTCACTGAGAGCATTTTCAGATTGATCCTAGATACCCTGACCATTCCACTCTTCCTTTCCTGGCAAGCAGCTTTCAATGATAAGAAACAAGGTTATATGCTATTTGTTTGGTCTCCTTTCTTAAAAGCCAAATTAAATTTCCCAAGCTTGATAGGCACGCATTGAGGCTATGTGAAGACACAAGAAGAGATGAAAAGCCCAGTCAGGACGTGGTTAGGATCAATAGCATTAGCATAATTTATTGGAGACATAGACTATAGGCTGAAATCAGCATTCTGGAGCACACTGCCCTGCTCCGAGAACTCTGTGACTTTCAACACCCTGAGCGCTTTATCCTGTTTTCATCAGGGCTCATTAATCTCAACAATTTTTCATGTTGCTTTAATGTTCCCAATTAGTTGGACTTACAGCCATGCTCACACATTCGGAAAGTGTTTCTGAGGCTCATTTCTCTGTGACCCCCTCCACGAGGCTGTGTAATGTCATTTCAGTGTTGCTTATTATTAAGTTGAAATAATTAACTTGGCACCCCACTAGAAGTTGATACCTTTGTGAAATGACTTTAAAAAATCATCTAAGGAGGTTTATAAATGATTACTAACAAAAGCATTAAATGTATAAACCTGTCTATCACTACTGTACTTTCTGTTTTTCTTATGTCTTAGGCTAAATTGCAAACAGGCTTCTCCTCTATCACCTTATTATGAGAAATAAAAGCTTACAACAAACTGCGTTTCCACTGTCAGCAGGCACCATGTCTTCCTGGAGAAGGTTTTTTCGAAAATAACTTGTACCTATTATCTGTTCTTTGTAAAAGTTACATTGTTTCCCCGGAAACAAGCAACAGAAAAGGGAAGCAAAAGAAAAACAAACATGTATATCTGTATTATGTAACTAACTGTTATCAAGACATCTTAACAAAGAATGGTTCCCGACTCTTTTACTTCTAGAAATTGATACTAAACGTATCATTACATGGGTACATAGAGTTTTAAGAGGAAAGACATTGACTTACGATGTCATTGTTTATATAGCAAATATTAGAAATAGTGTAAATGGGATTGGTTAAGGAAATTAGTAAACCTACACACTGTGTGGTTATTTTTAAAAAGTTATGCTGCACAATTACTAAGGGCAAGGAACTATGCTCATGGCATTTCAAGTAAAAAAAAGCATGTCATAAAATAATATTTATAATATTGTGCCATTTTTGGAAAGCAAAACAAACAGAATAATTTACAGAGAACTCCAATGAAAGCAAATACACCAAAATTCTATCAGTTGTTTTACTCCGGAGGGGTAAGCCTATAGATACTTCTCTACCATTTCCGTAAGGCCATGTATTACTTTTGTAATGAGAAAATAATTATAATAAGCTCTGTTTTTCACAAAATGCATGGGATAAATAGTTGATTTTGTTACTATGTAAGTTTAATATAAAAGTCTAACACTTTTGGGGCCTGGGTGGCTCAGCAGGTTAAGCTTCTGCCTTGGGCTCGGGTCATGGTCTCAGGGTCCTGGGATCGAGCCCTGCATCAGGCTCTCTGCTCGGCAGGGAGCCTGCTTCCCCCTCTCTCTCTGCCCACTTCTCTGCCTACTTGTGATCTCTCTTTCTATCAAATAAATAAATAAAATCTTTTAAAAAATAGTCTAACACTTTAAAAGAAGAGAACAACAATAAGAGGAAAACAACTAGAAAGGACCTAGTTAGAGAACACATGGAAAGAAAAATAAAAATGGCTTGAAGATGTAGAAAATATGTTCAGCCTCAGTCATGCATAGAAGAGTTAAGACAACAGTAATACTTTACTTTTCATCTGCCAGACTGGCAAAGGACACAGCATTTTGATAACACACTGCATTGGTAAGAGTATAACTAAGGTAAAGCCTCAGAAATTAATAGAAATGCAAAGTGGTTTAACTTTTCCAGGGTGTGTTTCTGCAGGAGATATCAAAATTATTAATATGCACACCCTTTGACCCATCAATTCTTCTAATCACTTATCATACAAATAAATAAATTACATATTCTACGAGAATATTCCTCTCTACTCTGCTTCAAGTAGCCAATGTTTTGGGTCCAGTTTGGGTTAAATGAAAATATTCCCCGAAATGGAATCTCATGTGATTATTTTTAATAAAAAGACAAATCTAGGTAATGATGTGAAGACAGTTTCAGCAAGCAGAAAAGAAAAGGTGAAGTTCAGTCCGCACAGGCCATTCTCATTCCTGTAATAAATGAGCAGTGCAGTGCTGAACACGCCTGTGTGTTTGTATTTGCAGAAGGCATCCTTGGAGGGATGCACAAGGACCCAGAAGCACCGGTTATCCTTTAGACAGGTTACAGGGGGTCACACAGGTGGTAGGAGATTTCATTCTCATTGCATATCCTTATGCTGTTTGAATTATTTACTGTATTTGTGTATCATAATTTGTACCATCACTTATTTATGTGTTCAGTTAATAGTTATTACAAAAATTATCAGCTATGGGGGTGGGGAAGATTTCATTCTCATTGCATATCCTCATGTACTATTTGAATTATTTACTATATTCATGTAGCATATTTTGTATAACCGTTTATTTATGCATTCAGTTAGTGAGATAATAGTTATTTTAAAAATTATCAGCAGGCACCTGGGTGGCTCAGTGGGTTAAGCCTCTGCCTTCAGCTTGGGTCATGGTCTCAGGGTCCTGGGATTGAGCCCTGCATCGGGCTCTCTGTTCGGCTGCTTCCCCCTCTCTGCCTGCCTCTCTGCCTACTTGTGATCTCTGTCTGTCAAATAAATAAATAAAATCTTAAAAAAAAAATTATCAGCTATGGGGAAGGAACAATGTGACAGAGAAAGATACTTTTTTTTTTTTTTAAAGATTTTATTTATTTATTTGACAGAGATCACAAGTAGACAGAGAGGCAGGCGGGGGTGGGCGGGGGGAGAAGACTCCCTGCCGAGCAGAGAGCCCAATGCGGGGCTCGATCCCAGGACCCTGGGAGCATGACCTGAGCCAAAGGCAGAGGCCTTAACCCACCATGCCACCCAGGAGCCCCCAGAGAAAGATTCCTAAACAAGGTGCCCACTGGGGTTTGTATGGGAATCAGCTGCTCTCCCTGCGGACCTTAGACGAGCCCTTTCTCTCGACCATCTTCCCTCTTCCTGAGGAAAGTCAAAAAATTCTCTTTCCACTCTAGGGAATCTGACCTTCTAGTTGTTTTCAAAACACATACATACTTGTTTTCAAACATCACACAAAATAACAGGTGTCTCAGCTACTAGAATTACACATACTCTCTCCCCTGTTGCTCACTTACACATTTATTCTCTTGGGAAAGTTTGCCTCAATCAGCAGTTTTCTGAGCACCACTTTATATGCAAAGCTGTAAGAATACGGGATTGAACAGGATGTTGCATCTATAGTGAATTCAGTAGAAGACTTCCCAGACATTGAACACCAACTAAATGCCAGGTGTTGGATGAAGCTCTTTTTCCTTTTAACTGCACCTTGTAATGTTACATCAAGCCAAACCCCTGCAGGCTCTATTAGCATCGTCCTTTTTAGAAATGAACAAGTGGCAACTGAGATGGGTAATTAATTCATTGGCTGGCAAAGATCACCCTATTAGGAAGGAATGGCCTTGAGAATTCAAACCCAGGTTTGCATGATATCAAGCCTGAACTACTTTTTACCATGGTTCCAGCCTATTTCACCTGATTTGGTGGGGGAAGAGAGACAAATAAACAGATGCTTAAACAGCTATGCCCTAGATGCTGTGAGAAAACCTCCAAGAAGATCCAATGGAGATTTGCATGAAACTGGCATGCAGGAAGTGCACGGCTCTTGTCAAATTGGATGTTTCTAATTTCTTCACATAAGTCAAATGAAGAGTGCAGTTGTCAGTTTCCAAAGCAAACGTTCATGGTGAGATGAACTCATTCTGACATAGTGACTTGGTACCATGACAGTGAGGCATTCACCCAGATGCCACTGGAATTTACTATCAGGCTTCAGGG
The DNA here is from genome assembly GCF_009829155.1 of Mustela erminea. Taxonomy (NCBI): domain Eukaryota; kingdom Metazoa; phylum Chordata; class Mammalia; order Carnivora; family Mustelidae; genus Mustela; species Mustela erminea. The sequence continues at coordinate 24,013,311 of NC_045614.1, read as the reverse complement.
TCAGGGTCAGGCAGATGCCGACCTAATTGAAATTAAGAACTTAGCAGCTCTGTAGCACTGGTCAGGGTCTACCCACCTCTGAGCCTCAAGTTCCTCCTTGGAACTTGAATGAAAAAATGGCGAGAATGATACACATGGAAATAGATATGAAGCTCTCAGCAAAAAGCAGACATTCAGCAAACAGCAATCGTATATAAATTCTCAGATAGGCTTGGATGTACAGAAATAATGCAAGACAGCAGGGGCAATCTACTTCAACAGAAATGGAATCATTTGTGAAATGTGCACAGTGTTTTCCAAAAGTCAGTGTAGCAGTGCATTGTTTGTGAAACATCTGATACAATGATCCTAGCTGAGAATTTCTCCCACTTCCTTTTGACTGATCAGTTACTCCTCCAGTTACAGGGATCACGGGTGATTCTGACTGTCATCTTGTAACCTCTCCACCCATCATGAAGAACCTTGGTTATGAGCCAGTGGCTGGGGTGTTTGTTAAGGATCTTGGGCTCTATCTTCCTAGGCATGAAGATGGTACTGAGATTATTGCCTGCCTCCCCTAGGTTGCCAACGGGTTTTCCTGTCAAAATCATGAGCAATCCTAAAAAGGCGGAACTGGAGTTCACCTGAAAAAAAGAGGGAGAGAGAGAGAGAAATGCCAATCCTGAAGAAAAGCTGATCATTATAAAATGAATTCCCTTAAGTATACAAAATGTCCCGTGAAAAACTGGTTTGTGTCTAGAAATTTTATGTCTATATTCAATATGCTGCATTTCAAGCAGCATTTCTACTTTGATCCTTTGAGCTCCTTTAATACATCAGATGGGTTTTTAATACCCATAGGAATATATAAACTCTTTCCAAGCTAAACAAATGGAGGGCAAGCTGGAGAGTTAATAAACACACATCTATAGGGTTTTGGCAACTTGCTAAGCCACTTCAGGTGCAGCACCGGGCAGCCCAAGGGAGGAACACAGACTACTCTTTGAGGCAGAGATGGTGGGCGTCACAGCACAAACAGCCATCGGGATGGAGACAATGCACCGCAGAAATGCAGCGCGAAAACGTCAATAGTGTGGATACAGCTCTGCGCTCCTCCGTTCCCCATGCAAATAAACATTCTAAAAATATTCCTTGGCTATGCTGGTCTCCTACCCTCCGGCATGGAAGAGGAAAGCCTCCCTGTGTTGTGAGCCCAGCCAAACTTACATGTGCTCCCACCCTGCTTTCCCACACATTAAGAAACGCACAAATGGGAAATTGTGAGACTAATTCATGTCAGGTAAAGACCTGCCCAGTCATTATAGACATGCGCCCCTCTCATTTTGCATCACGGACTCACGAGGGAAAACAGTAATTTACAACATTTCCTGTACTAAAACCTCTCCAAACACTGATTATCAAAGGGCAAGTAAAGATAGCAACACCTACACAACCCCCGTTCTATCTGAAACCTCAAAATCGTAATCATCCTTGCACTTGGAATAGGGTGCCTTCTTCCTGGGAGTATCTGAGGAAGAGAATCAGCAAACTCCTGTCTCTGGTAAAACACCTCATTGAACTGAGATCCAAAGAACTGGTAGGAAAATCAACCAGAGGTTTTAATCCCCATTATTCTAATGCCTCTGGGACATGTTTTCATCTTCTGGCACGATTTCAACAATTCAAAAGACAGCTCCCAAGATAAAGCACTGACCTCCCCTTCCCTCTTCTTTAAAGTTTCAAGCCAAGATGTTTTTAGCAACCACACACATACAGCACTAACTAGGTTGTTGATTGTCAGAGCTAGTACTGAATTATTCAAACCTGGCACCATACCCATAGTATGAAAAGAAGGTAGCCGTTTGGGGAGGGACGAGCCGCACGTTCTCAACAGGAAGTGACCAAGTGTTGGGAAACTTTCGGATGGGATCATCATGTTTTAAGTTTTCCCTGATGGAAAGAAATCACTTTTGGGATCCAGAAGTTATTTCTAGCACCTTTCTGAGAGGCGGAATAGGAAGCAAGAACTTAGCGAGGAGGAGGAGCCTGGCTTTCCTCCGCGGCAGTGTGGGTGTGACACTGTAAAATTCAAAAGGACAGGAACTGTGTGGATTTGGGTGATGTACAGCCCTGCACATTGGCAGCCAACATGGCGAGGTATAAGTGAGTAAATGACACCAAGGGAAAACGTGGAGGAAAGTGAGTTGTGCAGCCCTGGATCTCCAAAGGGAAGAATTTGACCTTTGGTGTTCATCTCATTGTAGAGTAGAAAGTTGTCTTGTTTAGAAGTGAACTAAGCCCACTGGAAAGGGCCAATGACTATTTCATGGGAAATTGAATCACATTTATTTACACATTTTAAACAAGATTGAGTACAGTAGTTTGGCAAGAATCTATAGAGCAGGAGATACAAAAATATTTCAACAAATTAGTGCACGCTTGCAAATTAAGTGGTTGAAACTGCTACATTTTAACGCCTACAAATTACATTATTCATGACATTAATGTACTCCCACTGGCAAAGTCTGTGTCCAATTTGTGTAATGAAGTATCTGATCACTATAGAGTATGTGCAGTTCCTAATTCATATTTCCAATTTTTTAAATTTTTTTTTTTTTTTAATGAACCAAGCACTCAAGGGGATCCAGGAAGTGGCAAAACTCCAAGGTCTACTTTATCTAGGACAGTCTTGTTGGAGCAAAAACCTCACCAACTACTTTTCACGATTGAAACCAGTAGTTTTACCTTCCAGTCTAAGAAGAAATCTGGAAGAGGAGGCTGATTGGAGTTCTGTGGTTTTCCTACATCTCTGTCAACACAGATGGGTTTGTGGATTGTGCTCTATAAAAACATCACCCATCCACACAGCATTTACTCTGTGCTGGGTACTGGGCTAAGTATGTGTGTTATACTTTTTGTTTTGTTTTGTTTTGTTTTTTAACCCACGTACAGAGCCTATAAGGCAGGTATTATGCCCTTTGGGCAGGTAAGCAGAGCAGAACCCAGACGTTTAAATAAACCGGTCAGACTCTTTACATGATTAAGGGTGGTAGCGCAGACTCTAGTCCAGCTGCCCTAGTCCAGCTTCTCAGCCTTGACTCAGGAAGACGCCATGTCCCTGATGTGCCATGGATCCATTTTACAGGTCGTTTCCGGAAGGCCCACTGGTAAGAACACCTGCAGGGCATTCGCTGGGAACAGTCTGAAGACTTGTGGTAAAACGCCCACCCAGTGTGAGACCTCAACAGGAAATTGGAGTAGTTTGTAGGAAAATGGAATCCCTGAACTATGGTTCTCTGAACCGTAGCCCACGAAACATGTCAACACAGCTTCGAGACCAATTACTTTCTTTCAGCTTAGCGGACAAATGAAAGGCGCATGGGGAGAAGTGATGAGAGAAGCAAAGTGTAGCCACAGCTTTTGGGGGCTTCCAAGAAGATGAGCAAAGCTTGTGTTCTGATCCCAAAGTGAAACTGATGGCAACATAATTTTTATGAAAAGTGATGAGTGATACTAACCCCCCCAAAATGATATCTGCACACATTTACACGCGCACACACACAACCAACAAAAAAGTCTAATTTGCCTTACAAATGAATATCTTGCCAGCATTGAAATGTGACAAGATTTTTAAAGCTCTGGCATCGACCATGGTACACATGTTTCCCTTTATTCTTGATTAATTATTTTTCTTAATGGGCTCAAAGTAGTTAACATCGGGATTGGTTTTCCTTCCGAGTGGATCCCTGTCTCAGCAAAGGTTGAGAGGGTATCAGGAAGGAAAAAAAAACGTATTGGAAAATCATAAAACACTGCATTCTTTTTAGATATCCAATTTTGTTAAACTTGTTGACAGTCACAAATGCCCAGAAAATATGGGCTGAGTTTTTTTCGATTGCTGTTTGAATAACAGATTAATTTAATAATCAGTGGGATATTGAATGACGAAAATTATTGGTTAAAGCAGCCAAACCACCAACCCTAATGACATTCTTATGTAAATTCTTATTTTCTTTTAGGCTCCTGCATTCTTAATAAACCCTATATTTTTGAAAATCCTTTTTTAAACACTGCATACTGTCCCTCGGCTATATTATATCTGTCGATGATATATAAATGTCCACTTTTAGAATTGCCAATTTGAAGGTTTCTACTTAGAGCAACTGAGTCACCTCTTGATGTCTTTTCCATATAAAACCATCAAGCGATGCTGGAAACAGGACATAAAAAGGAAGTGAGGAGCAGCCAGTTTTCAAAGATCACTGGAGACCAGAAAGACTTTACTATGTGGCCAGAACAACCTGACTTGGTTTCCTGAGTTCTAGCAAAATGGTTAGGCACCGAGGACATCCGCTTTCGTCTAAGAGATGGGCAGATCGTTAATGACAGTCCCCAGCAAACTACAGCATGAAGCATGTTCCCGTGGGAAGCGCACATTTGCTCTATGGTTTGCAGTTGCTTGTGGAGGAAAGTAATCGCTGCCTTCAGAATGGTTTGTAACGGACACAGCTTTGTATGTTCCATTGCGGGAGGCGAGATGTTTTTCTTTGAAAAAGATCTTAGTGCGTAATTTCTGAAATGCTATAATTTCCACCAAACTCAGTTTCCAACTCGCTCCTGGCCAAACGCTGTAGGATTGTGTTATTTTTGAATGTCACTGCCCCTGACCTGAAGTTACCTACAAAGCGGGTTGAAAATTACTAATTGTCTTAGAGAACCAGTCCTGCAAAATCTCACTCTTTCCAAGCAAAGGTTGACAAATTCCTACACAAATTAGATAAGAAGCAGACGTGTGAATTCGGCTTCCTGGTTGCCACCAAACGTGTTGGGAATAGTACTGCAAAATCTACCAGTCGGCAACAAGGAAAGAGGACGAAAGTCAAACAGCATTATTTTTCTCCTTAACATACTTTGTTCCAAGAATCCAAAGATCGTATGAAATTCTAATTGTTATCATAATAAATACTTCAAAAAATACCCAGATGTATCTTCTAATAAACTTCATTTCATAAAATGGCTTAAGAAAAGAGAGAAAGGGATATGAAAGAGATACCAAAAGGTTCAGGCCTTCACACAGCATCTGAGACTAAGGTCATGAGCCTATTTTGTTATGATACGAGCATGGTACAATGATTTTATAACAAAGCCTCAGAAGGATTTTCAGATTAGGAAAAAAAAAAAGTCATGAATTGATTTCTCATTCAACTAGTTACCCTAGCTGATCTGTCAATATCTAGCCCTTAAAAAGAGGAGGAGATGGCGGAGGAGAAACAAATGGGTTTTTCGCTCTATTAGGACCTGGGATCGAGCCCCGCATTGGGCTCTCTGCTTAGCAGGGAGCCTGCTTCCCTTCCTCTCTCTCTGCCTGCCTCTCTGCCTACTTGTGATCTCTGTCAAATAAATAAAATCTTTAAAAAAAAAGATTTTATTTATTTGACAGACAGAGATCACAGTAGGCAGAGAGGCAGGCAGAGAGATGGGGGGAAGCAGGCTTCCCACTGAGCAGAGAGCCCGATATGGGGCTTGATCCTGCAACCCTGGGATCATGACCTGAGCGGAAGGCAGAAACAGAAAGAAACTTTCTGTTTTAAGAGACCATTACCATCACTCTGATTGCTCTGTTCATTTCTCCCATCATCTGGAATCTGATCATTTTTTTCTCCCTTCTTTACAAGTTTTCTGTTGTGCCATCCTGGAGCTGGGGTAGGCAGCAGGACTAGTTCTCTTTGATAGGGGAATCGGAGGAGAAGCGGGATTCAGCCTTACTCATTTGTTGCCCGTTCTCCCATCCCTCCCTCCCCCCAGCTCTGGGTTCCAGCTTCCCTGAACTTCAAAAAATCTGTTGAACAAACCACAATTCCTCTTGCCTACATGGGGCTCTTCCCTCTGCCTGGATACTCTTACCTGTTAAGTCCTTCATATCCTGGTGGTCGGACATTAAATGTCACTTCTTCCAGGAAGCTTTTCTTGAATACCTCAAACCTCTCTTCTGGGCTTCTATGTGGCGTTTACTCTATAATCCTGACCCTACACATGGAGTGTTGACAAGATCCAGGTATCTCTCTGTAAACTCCATGAAGACAGGAACCATGTGTGCCTTCTGGTCCCCAATAGTGTGGCCCAGTGTCTAGGCCACTTGATAGGACAGATAATCAAGAAATGTACACCGAAGCCCTGAGCTGTTTTTTTAATGTTTTTTCTCTAAGGCCTTTTTGTTGTTGTTGTTGTTGTTCTCTAAGCTGATTCCTTAGAAACTTCCCTCAAGGTCATTAACACATCAGCCCTCATATCTTATGAGCTAATTGCCATCTCACAAGTTAGACATTAGAAACAAGAAAAACCAATTACTGATGTTAGAACTCGAGAGGGTTGTCCTATGGTTAGTGGGGCCAGGAAGGAGGCTTCCAAGGGGCTAGCAATGGTCATTCATTCACTTCTCAACCTGAGTCCTGTGTATACGGATATGCCCACTTCCTGAAAATTAATCACACTGCACACATATGGTTCGTACATTTTCTTGTACGTGCTACACCTCCCTAAAACCTTTACTGAAAAAGAAAGAAAAAGCACAAGTCTCCATTCCTCTCCCTACTCACACCCTTGGGCCTTTATTATTTTGCTTCTGTTGCATATGACTGTTACCAGGTGGTGGTTTTGAAGCTTTGAAATAAAAATCCTCCAAAGCCTGCACTGTCTTTTCAGTGTTGCCGGCAAATGGGATAAGGCCCACTGAACTTCCCAGCCTCCTGTGAGTCTGGAACCCAGTGTGGAAGTCAAGGCCCAAAGCAGACTCGTCAGAGAGGACACAAGGACCTTGAGTGTCAACTTCATGTCTCATCCAGCCTTGGATTTCCCAATGCACCTGAAATTCCTGGGCCATAACAGGAATGTGGTTACCCTCCATGGAATGAAAAGTAGTCTCTCTTTAGCTCGAAATCATAGTTTACTTATTTTAATCAAACTGCATTCATATTTTTGGCTTCAGATTGCAAGTCAACAAGGAAAAATATTGCTGGCCTTAGCAATCATCTGTCTTGGTTCTGTTTGTTTTCTCATTCAGAATGAAATAAGAAACCTAATTTACTCCACTAAATCTGATTACCTATTATGCAGTAAGAGATAGTGACTACCTTAGGAAATCTGTAGTTATGATACTGAGGATATGATATCCCTCTGCTCAAAAAGGTTCGCAGTCTTTATAAAATCAATGAGTCCACTTCACATAGCCACAGAGCCATGAACTGTCAACGATCCTCCTGTTACATGAACTTCAGCCATCAAAAATACATAGATGTTGCACCTTTTCCTTCAGGAATTCTACAGTAGCAAAGGGATGTGAAACTATCAAAAGGAAAATGCACATTTTAACAGAATGGTTAATGAGGGCTATCATCTTTACATATGAAGTTGGTAGGGCATTATGCTAGTATGACATGGGGCCATTTATTGGGAACTTACTCTGTTCCAGGCATCGTGCTAAATCCACAACATAAATTTTCTCACTTAATTCGTACAACCAGCCTATGATGTACTCAGTATTATTATTCCCCCAAAATTACCCGGAAAGAGCTGAGTTTCAGAGAGTTTAGGTTTTTGCTCAAAGTCACACAGCTAGCAGTTACTGGAGTTGGGGCTTACACACTCTGAACTCCCTGATGCCACAGCTCCTGAGCTAAGCCACTCTGCTCCAGTGCTTTCTTGTGGGGAGTCTAGAAAGTCCTTAGTCTGAAGTGCAAATACAGCATGGCGGATTAAGCCAATATGGAAGCCATTCTGCTCTAAACACTTAGACATGCTGGATGAAACAGTAGAACAGTTTGAAAACAAAAGAACTTACAGGACAAGACACTAAAAGCCAATGTGTACATTTATAGCTAAGTGTAAGAAGCAGATAATCTGGTGCTGTCTGGGGTCTGAACGGGCAAAACAATATTAGCATGAAAAATCAGACTTTAAGACGAAACTACATGCCACTTAGGAAAAATATTTACTGTAATTTATATGATGCAGAAACTCCTAAATATAAAAACTTACATAACAAGAGTTCCCCGGCAGTCAATACAAACAGGATACATGATTGAAACCCAACTGTAAATCTACTGTGAAGAAAAACTCAAGCTCTGTTCTGTTCCCACAGAAATAATAATTAACAGTAAAAATCAGTTTATGGCAAAAAATGACAGAACACATGAGCCAATTATCTCCCAGGAAAGAAACCAGGCAAAAGAGATGAGGAAATTGGTACCCATCCCCCCAAAATTTAAACTACTGAAACAGCCTTAAAAGGCTTTATAATTAAGTATAGAAAATTTAAGAATAAGAATCTATACAAAGGAGGGCACCTGCGTGGCTCAGTGGGTTAAAGCTTCTGTCTTCGGCTCAGGTCATGATCTCAGGGTCCTGGGATCGAGCCCTGCATCGGGCTCTCTGCTCAGCGGGGAGCCTGCTTCCTCCTCTCTCTCTGCCTGCCTCTCTGCCTACTTGTGATCTCTCTGTCTGTCAAATCAATAAATAAAATCTTAAAAAAAAAAAAGAATCTCTACAAAGGAGACACAGATTTTTTTTTAAATCTACTTTCTTAGCAACTTTAAAGTATCCAAGAATGCACGGATTTTAAAAGAAGACAATAATACACCTAAAAATAAATAGAAAGACAGCTACATTAAAAATTCAATGGGCTCCAAGCATCAGACTAGACACAACCAGAAGGAAATTAATGAACTTGAGTTTAGGGAAATTACCCAGAAGAAAGCATATAAACACAGAGAAGTAAATTCATATCTAGACACGTGTCATTGAAACCAGAATATCAAAAAAAAGCCATTTAAAGGACCCTAGAGAAGGGGCGGGGGGGGTTGGGCAGGGGGGGGCAGACCCACCTACAGAGGTGCAAACCTAAAATTCAGAGACATGGAACAGTATCTTCACAATACTTCAATTTAGGTAGCGTGGAGCTAAATGATCACTGCAGAGTACATAGTAAATAAAACATTTCAGACAAAGAATGAGATCATTTACCACTCCTAGATCATTCCTGAAAAAAAACCAAACCAAAACAAACTTCTAAAATATGGTAAAAAAAAGAAGCAATGGTTTAAAAAAAAAAACTGTGTAAACAAACTGGTAAACACCTCATTTACTACAGGCAGCAACAGCAATAATAACATATTTGGTGGGTTAAAAACACAGCAGAGCTAAAATGTCAGGAAATATCACATGAAAGAGATGGGAGGTAACCCAAGTCAGAGGTTGTAAGGGTTTGCTCTGGAGGAGGGAAGAGATCCTGAAACATGTACAAGGTTAAGGGTAAATATTTCAAGAAAAGAGTGCATACCTTACGTACTAGGAAGGGAGAAAACAGGAACAGAGAAAACTCAGTAGATCCAACTGGAGGAAAAGACAGGAAGGAAGTGAGGTAGGGAGGGAAGGAAGGAAGGAAGAGCACGGGGACAGACAGCCCAGAAAATGATGGTAAAAATAATTCTAAGCACAGTAAATTATAAAAGATTAAATCTCCAATAATGGAGATAATAAAAATGCCAAAGCCAGCTGCATTCTATTTATAAGATAAAATCCTTTATTTATAAGATAAAAAAAGAAAGTTGAAAATGGAGGGAAGGGGGAAAACAGGCCTAGGATATGTCACCAAAGAAATGCTGCATCTGTGCTGTTAGCAAACAAAATAGACATTAAAGCATAAAGCGCTTTCCCAGGGAGGGCTATCCAGTTGATCAGAGGAGTGATTTATCAGGATGCTCTACCAATCTTGAATGGGGATATCTATGGTAGCATAGCTTCCAAATATAAAAAGCAAAGTAAAATGAATGACATGAAGGAGTGGAAAGATCTATAAGTCTGGTGAATGCCTGATATCTAAAACAGAACAATAGCGACAAAAGTTTAGAACACAATGGACACACTTGATCCAATGGATACACATTAAAATCCCAGTACTCAGCTATTAGAGAATGAAACCTGCTTTCAAAAAGATGTGGGCAGGGGCGCCTGGGTGGCTCAGTGGGTTAAGCCGCTGCCTTCGGCTCAGGTCATGATCTCAGATTCATGGGATCGAGTCCCACATCGGGCTCTCTGCTCAGCAGGGAGCCTGCTTCCCTCTCTCTCTCTGCCTGCCTCTCTGTCTACTTGTGATTTCTGTCAAATAAATAAATAAAATCTTTAAAAAAAAAAAAAAAAGATGTGGGCAGGTACCAGAATACAGAACAAGTCTCTGCACAGACCATGTGGTATGCAGACTGCAATGTCATTTAACCAGCAGTCAATAAGGGAAAAAAAAATAGTCTCAAAGCCCACATATTTTAGATAATCTTAAAACAGTATTTAAAAAGTTACCAGTTAAAAATACGGTGAAAATTAGAAGATTATCACAGCTGAATAATAATGAAAATGCTATATAAACTGAAATGCAGAGAAAAATTACACATATATATAAAATATATTTATATATATATATATGAATGAAGTTACAAAAGCTAAGCATCAAACATGAAATGTTAGACCATAATAAAGAGTAAAGCCTGAAAACACAGAAGAAAGGTAATAATACCGATAAGAAGCAAAATAAATGAAATAGAACATCAAAGAAACCGCAGAGAAAATCTAACCAACTCAATGATGGTTCTCTGAAAAGGAAAAGAAAACCACATCTCTGTTAGTACTGAGAGGGGGGGAAGGAAGGAGGAAACAATGGAAGGAGGGAGTCAGGGAAGGAGAGAGAGAGGGAGGAGGAGGAGGGAACAGGGAGCGGGAAGGAGAAGTGGGGAGCAAGGGGGGACGGAAGAGGTAGGGAGAGAAAGAAGGAGGGAGAGTGAGAGGGTGGCGGAGGGGGAGGGGGAGGGAGAGAGCGAGCAGGAAGGGGCGGGAACACGGGAAAGAAAGAGGGAGCGAGTGCGAGAGAGGGACAGGAAGAGAAAGGGAGCCGAGGGAAAGAGGGGGAGAGGGAGGGTGGGGGAGGGGAGAGAGGGTGAGAAGAGAAGCTACGTAGCGGGGGGAAATGCGAGGGGAAGGCAGAGAAAATCGCACATACGGCAGCATTTTTAATCCAAAGAGAACACTATTGGAGCGCCTGGGTGGCTCAGTGGGTTAAGCCGCTGCCTTCGGCTCAGATCATGATCTCAGGGTCCTGGAATCCAGTCCCGCATCGGGCTCCCTGCTCAGCAGGGAGCCTGCTTCCTCCTCTCTCTCTCTCTGCTTGCCTCTCTGCCTACTTGTGATCTCTCTGTGTCAAATAAATAAATAAAATCTTTAAAAAAAAAAAAAAAAAAAGAGAACACTATTAACAAATGCCCGCAATAAACATGGAAAGCGGGATGAAAGAGGCAGTTTTCTAAGAAATATAATTACCAAAATCATTTCAAAAAGAAATAGACACACCAAAGATATCTAACCATTGAAGGAATTAATTTAGTAGTTGAAAATTTACTCGCACAGGAATAAATAAATAAATAAATAAATAAATAACGTATCGCTTGTTTATTGTTTTAGGGGTAAGTTTTCCCAAACCTAAAAGAAGCAGATAATTTAATCTCATACAAAATGTATAAGACCCAGGAAATTTAATGGCAATAAAATGACCTTAATAACAAAGCCAAATGACAGTCCATGAAAGGAAAAGCAAAGCCCACTCTTCCTTTTTTTAAACATCCATTTATTGATTTATGAAGGGGAGAGGGCAGAAGGAGAGGGAGAGAGAACCTTTGGCAGACTCTCCGCGGAGTGCAGAGCCAGATGCAGGGTTTGATCCCAGGACCCTGAGATTATGAGCTGAGCTGAGATCAAGAATCATGCTTAGCCAATTGAGCACCAAAGATGCCCCTAACCCACTCTTCTTTTTGAGAACAGATAGCAACTTCGATATAACACGAACAAATGGACCTAGAAAGATGGTTTTCATTTTTGTCTTTTGTAATCATGGCAATGAAGGACCATCCTGAGAAAAAAAAAGCATGTTTTCACATTAGAGAATCCATCTATCATTAAAGATAAAGTATATATGATATATTTCATGATTTAAGTTTTTAAAAAAAATTTACCAATGTAACTCAACATAATAACAAATTAAAATTATTTTCATAATTAATGTACAAAAGATGTTTTGATAAAATTCAACATCCATTCAAATTCCAAACAATAGCAACAAGAGCAACAAATACTCCTGTAGAGGTTTTCTTTAGCCTAATAAATAGTTAACTATCAAAAATCTAAGGCAACTCGGGAAATGGATACCAGTTGCGGTTATGCAACATTGCTAATCTACTTAATGCTCCTGAACTGTACACTTAAAAATAGTCACAATGGGGGTGGTCTGGCTGGCTCAGTTAGGAAAGCAAGTAACTCTTGATCTTGGAGTGGTGAGTTCCAGCCCCACTTAGAGAGTATATAAACAAACAAATAAACTTAAAAAGAAAATCACTGTCAAAATGTCCTTAAAAATAGTAACAAAGGTAAATTTCACATAATTAATATTTTACTATAATTTAGAAAACAGATGAATGAAACTCGACCATTCTCTTACACCATACATAAAGATAAACTCTAAATGTATGAAACATTTCAACATGAGACAAGAATTCATCAAAATCCTAGAGGAGAACATAGGCAGTAACCTCTTCAATATCCGCCACAGCAACTTCTTTCAAGACTCATCTCCAAAGACAAAGGAAACAAAAGCAAAAATGAACCTTTGGGACTTCAGCAAGATAAAAAGCTTCCGCACAGCAAAGGAAACAGTTAACAAAGCTAAGAGGTAACCCACAGAATGGGAGAAGATATTTGCAAATGACACTATGGATAAAGGGCTGGTACCCAAGATCTATAAAGAACTTCTCAAACTCAACACCCAAAAAACAAATAATCGAGTCAAAAAACAAGCAGAAAACATGAACCTACACTTCTCCACAGAAGACCTATGAATGACTAACAGACACATGAAAAAATGTTCAACTACATTAGCCATCAGAGAAATTAAAATCAAAACCACATTGAGATACCACCTTACACCAGTAAGAATGGCAAAAATTAACAAGGCAGAAATAGCAAATGTTGGAAAGAGTATGAAGAAAGGGGAACCCTCTTACACTGGTAGTTAAGAATGCCAGTTGATGCAGCCACTTAGGAAAATAATATGGAGATTCCTCAGAAAGTGAAAAATAGAGCTACTCTGTGACTCAGTAACTGTGCTACTGGGTATTTACCCCAAAGATATAGTGAAAAGAAGGGCCACATGCACCCCAATGTTCATAACAGGAATGTCCACAATAGCCGAACTGTGGAAGAGGTGAGATGCCCTTCAACAGATGAATGGATAAAGAAAATGTGCTCTGTACATACAATGGAATATTACTCAGTCATCAGAAAGGATGAATACCCACCATTTTCACCAACGTGGTTGAAACTGGAGGGGATTATATTGAGTGAAATAAGTCAAGGAGAGAAAGACAGTTATCATATGGTTTCATTTGTATGTGGAACATAAGGAATAGCATTAGGAGAAGGACATTAGGAGAAGGAAGGGAAAAATGAAGAGGAGGGAATCAGAAGATGACATGAACCATGAGAGACTATGGACCCAGGGAAACAAACTAAAGGTTTCAGAGGGAATGGAAGTTGGGGGGATGGGTTAGCCCAATTATGGGTATTAAGGAGGGCATGGATTACATGGAGCACTGGGTGTTATATGCAAACAATGAATCATGGAACACTACATCAAAAACTAATGATGTACTGTATGGTGACTAACGTAACATAATACAATGCAATACAATACAATATAAGATAATACTACAGAAAACCCAATAGCATACCACATGATTTTACGTACATGGAGAAACTAAAAAATAAATCAACAAAACAAAACAAAACTCACATTTATAGATGGAGAGAAAAAAAAAGTTGGTGGTTGCCTGAGGGGAGGGGAAGGGTGGATGAAATGGATGCAGGGGATCAAGAATTATAAACTTTCAGCAATAAAATAAATAAATCATGGGGATTTAATAAATCATAGAGTCACTGACATTGTATTAACTTCATAAGTTGACAGATGGGAGTTAGATTGATTGTGGTGACCATTTCATAATGTCTACATATGTCGAATCGCTATGCTGTATAACAGAAACTAATATGATATTGTATGTGAATTATACTTCAATAAAAAAAAATCCTATAGCAAACATCATAGTTAACATGGAATTATTAGAAGAAATTCCTTTAAATTAGGAACAAGATACGGTTGTCTACTCTCACTGCTTCTAGTCAACAATCCAGGTTACTTTTATGCAACAAAGTAAGTACGGAGGATATAAAGGAAAATTTTCACAAATGGTGTTACAGTGTGTGAAAAAAGTCTGAGAGAAGAGGAGAGTCAAGATGGCGGAGGAGTAGCAGACTGAGAGGACATCAGGTTACAGGAGTTCAGCTAGATAGTTACCAAACCATTCTGAACACCTACAAACCCAACAGGAGATTGAAGAGAAGAAAAGCAGCAATTCTAGGAACAGAAAATCGACTACTTTCTGAAAGGTAGGACATGAAAAAGAAGAGAATCCGAAGCAACAGGTAGATAGACTGTGGGGCGGGAGGGGCCAGCTCCCGGCCAGTGGCAGAGCAACGGAGCACAAAATCCGAACATTAGAAGTCTTCTCCACTGAGGGACATCACTCCAGAAGCTAAGTGGGGGTGGAGCCCTTGAGGGGACAGTGTGGTCTCAGGTCCCACAGGGTCACGGAAGGATCAGGAGTGGCTGAGTGTAGCTGAGTTTGCAGGTATCAGAACGGGGAAGCCAGCTACAGAGATGGAGCTGAGGAGGGGCTCTCAGCTTGGGATTACCTTAAACTGTGATCTGCAGCACAGTCGGGCCACTGCTCTTTGAGCAGGGACTGCAAAAGTGGCAGATCTGAGGAGATCCCCTCCTTCCTCCTCTGGGAAGAGCAGTGTGGGAGCACAGTGCAGGAATCTGCTGGGTTTGGAGACTCCAAACAGGGCCGTGCAACACAGACAGAAATGCTCGGTCACAGGCCGGGTGAGCTTAGAGCACGGCCGGAGACCAGGGACACGGGGGGGATTCACTGCTTTTCTCTGAGGGTGCACTGAGAAGTGGGGGCCCAAAGCTTTCTGCTCCTCCAGCCAGAGAGTGGGAGGCCGCTATTTTCATTCCCGTCCTCCAGAGCTCTATGGAAAGCGTTCAGGGAACAAAAACTCCCAGAGGGAACCTGAACAGATACTTAGCCTGGCCCCTGGCAAGGGCAGGGCAATTCTGCTTTGGGCAAAGACAGTTGAGAATCATTGCAATAGGCCCCTCCCCCAGAAGATCAGCAGGAATATCCAGCCAAGACCAAACTCACTGATCAAGGAGAACAGCAGAATTTCAGAGGAGGGAAAAGCAAAGCATGGAATACATGGCTTTCTCCCCATGATTCCTTAGTGTTGCAAAGTTAATTAATTTTTTTTAATTTTATTTTTTTCTTATTCTAATTTTTTAACCTTTCCTCTTTCCTCTTTTAACGTTTTTTAACTAGTGTATATTAACAATACCTTTCTAAAAAAAAATCTTTTTAAATCTTCATTATTATAGTCATATTTTATCATTCATTGTATCTAACTTTATTTTGTGTATACATATAGGGTTTTTTCTTCTAAAAAATTTCGGGATACAAAAGTAGATTGAAAGATACCCTATCTAGCCCAGGGCTTTGTTCTATCTCTAGCTAAGCAAATTCTCTCCACTTTCTTTTTCTTTCTTTTTCCAACCAACATATCTTATCAATTCCTTTTTTAGAATTTTTTTTTTAATTTTCATCTTTACATTCATATTCCATCCCTTTATCATGTTTACCCTTATTTTATATATATATAAGTTTTTCTTTCTTTAAAATGTTGGGAGGTAGTTTCTTCTAAGAGACCAAAATCAAGTGGGTGGTTCTATTCTATATAGAATATAGACTATATTGAATATATATGAATATATATATATATATATGACTGGTGAATAGATATCTGATATCTGGGTCACAAAGCAGGTCTCAACCAGTACCAAAAATTTAGGATCATTCCCTGCATATTTTCAGACCATAATGCTCTGAAACTAGAACTCAATCACAAGAGGAAAGTTGGAAAGAATCCAAATACATGGAGGCTAAAGAGCATCGTACTAAAGAATGAATGGGTCAGCCAGGAAATTAAAGAATTGAAAAAATTCATGGAAACAAATGATAATGAAAACACAACTGTCCAAAATCTATGGGACATAGCAAAGGCAGTCCTGAGAGGAAAGTATATAGCGATACAAGCCTTTCTCAAGAAACAAGAAAGGTCTCAAATACACAACCTAACCCTTTACCAAAAGGAGCTGGAGAAAGAACAGCAAATAAAGCCTAAACCCAGTAGAAGAGAAATCACAAAGATCAGAGTAGAAATCAATGAAATAGAAACCAAAACAATAATAGAACAAATCAATGAAACTAGGAGCTGTTTCTTTGAAAGAATTTATAAGATTGATAAACCCTGGCCAGGTCCTTTCTAGAGAAAGGACCCAAATAAATAAAATCATGAATGAAAGAGGAGAGATCACAACCAACACCAAAGAAATACAAACAATTATAAGAACATATTATGAGCAAATATACACCAGGAAATTTGACTATCTGGAAGAAATGGATGCATTCCTAGAGCCATATAAACTACCAAAACTGAACCAGGAAGAAATAGGAAACCTGAACAGACCCAAAACCAATAAGGAGATTGAAGCAGTCATCAAAAATCTCCCAACAAACAAGAGCCCAGGGCCAGACAGCTTCCCAGGGGAATTCTACCAAACACTTAAAGAAGAATTAATACCTATTATCCTGAAACTGTTTCAAAAAATAGAAATGGAAGGAAAACTTCCAAACTCATTTTATGAGGCCAGCATTACCTTGATGCCAAAACCAGACAAAGACCCCCTTAAAAAAGAGAATTACAGACCAATATTCTTGATGAACACAGATGCGAAAATTCTCACCAAAATACTAGCCAACAAGATCCAGCAGTACATTAAAAGATTATTCACCACAACCAAGTGGGATTTATTCCAGGGCTGCAAGGTTGGTTCAACATCTGCAAATCAATCAATGTGATACAATACATTAATAAAAGAAAGGACAAGAACCATATGATACTCTCAATAGATGCTAAAAAAGCATTTCACAAAGTACAGCATCCTTTCTTGATTGAAACTCTTTAAAGTGTAGGAATAGAGGGTACATACCTCAATATCATCAAAGCCGTCTATTAAAAACCCACAGCGAATATCATTCTCAATGGAGAAAAAGTGAGAGCTTTTCTGCTAAGGTCAGGAACACAGCAGGGATGTCCATTATCACCACTGCTATTCAACATAGTACTAGAAGTCCTAGCATCAGCAATCAAACAACAAAAAAAAAATTAAAGGCATCTGAATTGGCAAAGAAGAAGTCAAACTATCACTCTTTGCAGATGATATGATACTTTATGTGGAAAACCCAAAGGACTCCATTCCAAAACTGTAAGAACTCACACAGGAATTCAGGTAAGTGTCAGGATATAAAATCAATGCACAAAAATCAGTTGCATTTCTATACACCAACATTAACATAGAAGAAAGAAAAATTAAGGAGTTGATCCTATTTACAATTGCAACCAAAACCATAAGACATCTAGGAATAAACCTAATCAAAGAGGCAAAGAATCTATACTCAGAAAACTATAAAGTACTCATGAAAGAAATTGAGGAAGACACAAAGAAATGGAAAAACGTTCCATGCTCATGGATTGGAAGGACAAATATTGTGAAAATGTCTATGTTACCTAAAGCAATCTACATGTTTAATGCAATCCCTATCAAAATACCATCAATTTTTTTCCCAAGAAATGAACAAATAACCCTAAAATTTATATGGAACCAGAAAAGGCCTCAAACAGCCAGAAAAATGTTGAAAAAGAAAGCCAAAGTTGGTGGCATCACAATTCCAGACTTCGAGCTTTTTTACAAAGCTGTCGTTGTCAAGACAGTATGGTACTGGCACAAAAACAGACACCCAGATCAATGGAACAGAATAGAGAGCCCAGAAATAGACCCTCAACTCTATGGTCAACTAATCTTTGACAAAGCAGGAAGGAATGTCCAATGGAAAAAAGACAGTCTCTTCAACAAACGGTGTTGGGAAAATTGGACAGCTACATGCAGAAGAATGAAACTGGACCATTTCCTTATACCACACACGAAAATAGACTCAAAATGAATGAAAGATTGCAATGTGAGAAAGGAATCCATCAAAATCCTTGAGGAGAACACAGACAGCGACCTCTTCGACCTCAGCCGCAGCAATTTCTTCCTAAAACATCATCAAAAGCAAGGGAAACAAAGGAAAAAATGAACTATTGGGCCTTCATCAAGATCAAAAGTTTTTGCACAGCAGAGGAAAGAGTCAGCAAAACCAAAAGACAACTGACAAAATGGGAGAGGATATTTGCAAACGACATATCAGATAAAGGGCTAGCATCTAAGGAACTTAACAAACTCAACACCCAAAGAACAAATAATCCAATCAAGGAATAGGCAGAGGACATGAATAGACATTTCTGCAAAGAAGACATCCAGATGGCCAACAGACACATGAAAAAGTGTTCCACATCACTCGGGATCAGGGAAATACAAATCAAAACTACAATGAGATACCACCTCACACCAGTCAGAATGGCTCAAATTAACAAGTCAGGAAACAACAGATGCTGGCAAGGATGTGGAGAAAGAGGAACCCTCCTACACTGTTGGTGGGAATGCAGGTTGGTGTAGCCACTCTGGAAAAGAGCATGGAGGTTCCTCAGAAAGTTGAAAATAGAGCTACCTTATGACCTAACAAGCACCCTACTGAGTATTTACCCTAAAGATACAAATGTAGTGATCTGAAGAGGCACATGCACCAATGTCTATAGCAGCAATGTCCACAACAGCCAAACTATGGAAAGAACCTAGATGTCCATCAACAGATGAATGGACAAAGAAGATGTGGTATATACATACAATGGAATACTATGCAGCCATCAAAAGAAATGAAATCTTGCTATTTGCAACGATGTGGATGGAACTAGAGGGTATTATGCTGAGTGAAGTAAGTGAACCATAAAGATAATTATCATATGATCTCCCTGATATGAGGAATCTGAGAGGCAGGGTAGAAGGTTTGGGGGGTAGGGAAGGAAAAACTGAAACAAGATGGGATTGGGAGGGAGACAAACCATAAGAGACTCTTAATCTCACAAAACAAAGTGAGGGTTGCCAGGGGGAGGAGGGTAGGGAGAGGGTGGCTGGGTTATGGATATTGGGGAGGGTATGTGATATGGTGAGTGCTGTGAATTGTGTAAGACTGACAATTCACAGACCTGTACCCCTGGGGCAAATAATACATTATATATTAATTTTAAAAAATTCGAGAGAAGCGATACACAAACTATTAAATCTAAAAGAATATTTAGCAACTGGATACAAGATATTCAATATACAGAGTTGTTCTCATATTCTAACAATTATCAAATAGAAAATGCAGTTTTAAATGTATGCCATTTCTGATAGCAGGAAAAACTATATGTTTTCAAGGTATTAATCTAACATAAAATTATAAAACTCTATGAAAAGACATGTAAATAAAGAGACATACTAAGTTTATAAATGTAAAGTTCCAGTATTATACAAGATAGCAATTATCTTCAAATTAATCTATAACTTACAGCAATTTTAATCAAAACTGTGCCATAATTCTTGGAAATTAACAAGCTGATTATAGAATTAATATCAAAGAGGAGAGAAAAAATAGCCATGGCAACTTAGAAGAATATGGAAAAGATATTTGTTCTCCTAAATATAAAATCATATTATAAAGCTCTAATAACTAAAGAGCTATGGTATTGACATCAGTACTGACAAACCATAAAACCTGGAAACAGACCTGCATACAGATGGGAACTCACCCTATATGACACAGGTGCCACAATAAATCAACTGGAACAACAAAAAAAAGACCATTGAATAAGCAGTGCTGGTTGACAGGGAACTATATTGAAAAAGATGAAATTAGATGCTACCTTATGGCACACACAAATAAATTCAAGAGAGATTCAAGTCTTGAAGGTGAAAGTCAACACTGGAAGTATTTGGAATAAAACGATTTGAGAATACCATTATGACAAGAGGGCACAAACTAATTTCTTAAAGCACAAATGCACAAATCATAGAACAGACGAAAAAATTAGACTACATTAAAATAAAGGCAAAGGAAAATTTATGCATCTACATACATTACAAAAGATGAGGAGTCAGATGAAGGTCTAGGAAGACATATATGTAAAGCATACAACTGGAAAGAAATTGCACCCCAAAACTAGAACACCAAACCAGTAAGAGTGGATTCATCACCCAACAGGCAACTGCCAACAGAAATGAAGGGTAAAGAAACCCAAATGATCAATAAAACCATTTTAAAAAAAGCCCAATGTCATTAGGAATCAGGGAAATGCCTAGTAAGTGACCAAGACTCATTCCCCAGATGTCAGACTCCAGTGTCTCCTAAAGATTTGATGCCTCCAAGAAAGATACAGAAGGATTTTTCCCAACAGATGGTTGAAATGGCCAACCACCAACTGGGAAAACACGAATTAGGACTTTTTCCAACCAGCAATAAACTCAGCTAAAAACCTTGTCTATTCTAGGATGCATTCTCAAGCATTTTGAACCTTTCCCAAGTTCTAAATGATCTAACAAATCCAAGTGATGTTTCTTCCAAGCCAGTAGAAACACCTCCTCATACAAGAAGGCCACCATGTTTCCATCTCTCACTGTGATCGTGAGCACGCGGACACATTGGGAGTTCTACAATGAGCAGAAAGGAGCGGGGAGGCTTACTTGGAGCAGTCTTCACAAGCAATGTTCCCTGAAGTCTCCTTGATGGTGCGTTCAGAGACAAATGCTGGATATTCAGTATCACAAGGCTCCAGGGTCTGTTTCAATTTCTGGGCTGTAGGGATAGGAAAAAAAAAAAAAAAAAAGTAAAAAAGATAAAGAACAAAGGCACAGGCTTTCTTGTGACTGGCAGCCCACAGAAACTCAGAACACAGTTCTCCTCCCGCCGTGCTGTGATTTTTCTAGGCATAGCATAATGCATTATTTTCTAATTAGTCAAGTGATTTCATCTGCCAAGCAACTCTATAAGCTATAATTCCTCAAGCCGTTGTGTTGGCTTCATCCACTATCATTTATGCATCACAAGAATACTTTCTGGGACAACATCAGTCAACGGGTCTCTGACTTCAGACTTACTTGAACTCAGCAATAACACATATGTGTATTGGAATAAATGTATAAAATAGAAGTTACACCATATTATTTAGGGTGAGACAAAGGTCATGATACAATTGCATGGTTTTATGACAGAAACAAAATTGAAGTATGGAATAGTAAAATACGTAATGTCTTTGAACCACAGCCATATAACTGATCTTACTCTTATGAAGTTCCTTGTCCACGAATGCAGCTAGATAACCCCTGTACATGGTTGGGTACCTAGTAGGCACTTGGTAATGTTTCGGCGGTTGATAAAATAATGTAAACGAGTTATGTCCAGTGGTCAAGTTCCGAAACTCTTTAAGTTTCCATTTTTTTCAATGTCTAAATTGGGGCTAATCCAGTCCCTCTAACAGAGGGTGATTTGAGAAGTAAATGAAACATTATATGTTGAGTACTTAGTAGAGTACTTGGAACATAATGAGTGCTGCATGAATGTCAGTTTATAATAATAATAAATGGTAACAACAGTAACCAATAACAATAAGAACATTAGCATTCTAATGACGCCATTTTAATACTGAAATGATGATGATGGTAGATACTGTAACACAGTGGCTAAGGGTGAAGACTAAAAGAGAAGTTTGGAGTATAAATCCCCTCCCCTGCTCCATTGCTTCTGGCTAATCCTCAGTATTCTCATCTGCAAAATGGAAATGGCAAGAGTATGGGTCCTTGTCACAGGACTGGTCACTCATTAATCTCTTACCAGTAGGGGGCGCCTGGGTGGCTTAGTTGGTTAAGGATCCGACTCTTGATTTCCGCTCAGGTCATGAACTCAGTCCACTGTTTTGAGACGGAGCCCTGCGTTGGGCTCCACACTGGATGGGAGCCCGTTCACGATCCTCTCTCACCCTCCCCTTCTGTCCCTCCCACTCCTCTAAAAAAAAGAGAGATCTTACCAGTAGAATGTTCATAGGTTTCCAACACCCAAACTTTGTACAAAGTTTTTGGCTGATATTTTATATGGAAATATAAACACCTACTTATAAATATAGAATATATAATTTACATTTTCAACTCCAAAACTTGGTAGGATTTTAACAAAATGCTGTTTTGACAAAATCTCAAGTTCTATTCCCAATGCAGTTGGTTGGATGTCAGAAGCTCGGCGACATTTCATTTCATTAATTCATCAGAAGCCCGACAAAACATGTCACGTTTTGTGAAATGGCCGTGGGGAGGCTGCCGGCACTAAGTGGGCCAGCACAGGATTGCTAAGTGCAAAAGGAGCCCCTGGCAACCACCAGATATTTGTTGGCTGATTAGGAAGCCATGTTCCAAGCATGTATATTCTAACATGACTTTTTTATTTTTAAATAGAATTTTCCCTAAGCGTTAATTATTTTGAGGAAATTGATTGGGGGTTTGTTTGGGGTTAAAGCATAATGCATTGTCATTTTTCTCCTCTCAAAGGAGAAGAAGGAAGTGGATTCAATCAGCTTTTTTTTTTAAATGTATGACCTGTGCTTTTTCAGAAATTGGTCACTGACATGAAAGGCACGATGCCCACACCAAGGCACGGACTTGTTCTGAGTAATGAACCGACCAAGGCAGGCACGGCTCTTCACCAAGGGCCGCGTGTACTCACTTCCACATACATGCAGGTGCAGACATGCAAAACAGCCTTCACCAGACGCTAGCTCTGGAGCATGTCACCACCCATGCGCCAGGAGCTGGACTAATCACTTAGCAGCGAAGGGCACAAACTAAGGGGCACAAATCTTGGCACCGCTGTGGGACAGCCGGTGAGTTCAATCTCGTGACGCCTCCGTGTTCTCCTCGGTAAAATGGGAATAAGACGGAATAACCTCATGTGGTTGTGTGAGAATCAGACGAATTCATGCCTGGCAAGAGGTGGGTGCGCTGTGAGGGGCTCTTCCTGCCACATGAATGCGTGTTATTACGCCGAATCGTCAGAAACGGCGGGCCTTTCTGAAGCATCACTTTTTGGTTAGAAAAGACCAGTGACTACCTCCCAGAGTCCTCAGAGTCCTGGCTTCACTGCAGGAACAGCATGGGCGAGCCTCATGCTCCCAACAGCCAGGGTCCCCCACCCTGCCTGCCCCCCCCCGCCTCCCCCATGCCCTGAGGTGCTGGTTTTAGGAAGCCCAGGGCTAAACAGCCCCAGCACAGAGCGGGGGCACCTAGTGGAAACATCTTTCCCTTCCACTTTTCTCCACTGCCTCTGATTTTGTCAGGAGGACAGCTTTGTCGGATGCTAGGGAGTTTTTCCCACCTTTCTTTCTTTTTCATTATTCTTTCATTGGCTCTCCCCCACCCCACCCCCGCCTTTTTTTTTTTTTTTTTTCATTTGGGGAGGCCACCCATAAAGCTCAGAGCATCTGGCTACAATTTGGTCACACTTTTTATTTTCATGGTTCTTGTGTTCGCAATTGACTCCTTTGAGTAGCAAGTGAGAGCGACTTTCCACTGGGGAAACTTCCTTTTAATATTTAAATTATTTGAATTTCAAAAAAAGTGAGTCCCTTAAAATGAAATAAAGATCAAGTAAAAAAACAAAACCAAACCCAAACAATGCGGATTATAAGTGGATACGACTCTCGTATGCAGATGGCACATATAAGCTCATGTTGGTAACGGCCTCGTTTATTAAGAAATCGCTACGTGCCAGATGCTGTTCTGCTTTACATGTATTAATTTATTTAACAGTAAAACATGACAAAATGAAAAAGAAGAATAAACTATAAGGTGGGAATCTTTTTTTTTTTTTTTTTTTTTTTTTGCAGGTTAGTGAATGGAGGAGACCACTGAATGAATTGCCCAAATTCATCCAGTGAGTATGTGGCAGAGCCAAAATTTGCACTTGGGCCTTCTGGCTCCAGCACACATATATTTAACTTCTCTGTGAAGTTCGGCCAATGAAAGGAAGGAAGGAAGGTCTTTGGGCCGGGCTGAGATAGGCAGTGTGCACGATTTAAACGGGCCCGATAATTGCACCATCTCTAATTGTAATTGTCTGGGCCCAGTTACTACGGAACGAGTCCAGTGCTCTCAATGGTGAGGCTCATTTGGCTCGGATCCTTCCCGGAGATGAAATTTGTGTTCCCTTCGCAAGGCACCCATACTGATGGGGCGATAAACCCTCGTCAACTCTGTCCGCAACACGACGATAGACTGGCTGCCAGTCGTCCGCTGGGCTTTTGGGCCACATACGAATTATCGTATAAAACCATGGCCACATTTAATCGAAATAACATGGTTTACGATGACGACCTTTCTTTGTCTGGAGCGCTATGGATACCGCATATATTTGCGGGTCGGTCCTTACTGCTCATCTATGCCATTCTGAACTGCTCTGGCTGCCAGGGATCTCCTGAGCGCTGTTTTAGCCACTGGGCATTTACATCACATTATCTTATAAAGGTGGAGGTACTAGAGGTCATGAAGTTCAGCTGGGCTGATTCCTTGTTGTAGGGAAAATGGGGTTCAGAAAGCAGACATGGCCTGCCAGAAGTCCCCCAGAGAGAGACTCACCATGACCATCATCTACTTAAACACCAAAACCACCTTCACAGCCCGTCCCCGCGAAGCCCTCACCCCACGCCAAACACGCCGCTAGGCCCTTTGCCTGGAAGGAGTCCTCCCAGTCCTCACCGCCAGGCAGTGAGGAAGGCCTGCCGCTCTTCTGTCTTCACAGATGGACAAACTGCAGCCCAGAGAAATTAAGTGACACTGCCCGCCCCAAGTCACGTTGCCGTGAGCTCGGGAGCCCAGACCCGCTTGTGCACGGTCACATCGTGGGGCCGCCGTTCTGCACTGTTCCACCGCTCTACCTCCCGTCCCCATGAGGCCGGCGGCCCCAGGCCGAAGCCGTGACCTACCACTCACTCACAATGAAGCACCCAATGGAGCAGCCACACAATTGAATTTCTTTAATTTTCCCTTAGCAACAAATGTCCCTGATGAGAATAACGGACTGGGGTTCACAGTAATTATGGGCAGACAACCGGGAATGAATAGAGTTGCCGTTTGAAAAGCTTTCCTCTTCTTTTGTCTCTGTGAACGCACCCCCCATTCATACTCCGTGCCAGCAAGCTCCGTTCTTTGTGCAACTTTGCCAAAATGATACCTTTGTGATAATCAAGCAGAAATGGGCTTCCACAGTCCCCTTCATTAAGGAAATGAAGCAGATAAACAGTGTAATTATGGATTCCATTTTTAGCTAAACAAAGATGTATGTCTCAGCCCAGGGTCTTTATCTAGCGAGGGAATGGTAAAATTAGAATGAAGAAACCTTGCAAGTCAATAGCGCTGTGAAACTTTTCTCTCCTTATGCTCTGGGTCTGAGAATTTACATTTTCCTTTAACAAAGATCCCCAGCTGATAGCAGCCCCAGCCCCGCCAGCCCAAGGACAGCTCCCCCATTCCATTCTTTTCTCCATCTGTGAAATGGAAAAAGGCAGCTCTGGCCAGCCGAGGCCTACAGGGCGGAATGAAACAATCCGCATACAGCAGCCAGAACCACACAGGGTCCAAGAAGGCAGGCTGTCTTGCTCATTGGCATCTAGCTGAGCTCTTGGCTCACATCTGAGCCCCTCATCTAGTAGCTGTCTGACTCATGCAGCTCAGAAGGGGTTAGTGACAAATTCCAGCAGTCCCTACCTCTCAGGGATGATGAAGGGATCTGAAGATGGTCAAGGGCCCGCACTCCGGAAATGGGAAAGCACTCACTGTATGTTAGCACTTGGTGTGGTGACGACACAATCGTCTGACAAGGTCTGTCTCCAGTCTGGGAGCAGGCCTCACATTGTGGCAAAAAGGCAACACGACTTGGAATTATCTATTAAGGAACTTTTAAGAAAGCTTCTAAAACATAACACAGAGAGCTTACGGATCACACGATTGCTCTTAGCTGAAACTCTGCCTGCTGTTGGTCCTGGTACAGGGGCTTGGGGGGTTGGGATGTGAAACTTCAGAATAGGGACCTTCATACATTTCTGTAAGCATCATGAATGCAAAGACCATATCCTTCTTCTTCTTCTTCTTTTTAAGGTTATTTATTTGTTTCAGAGTGAGAGGAAAAGCACAAGAAGAGGGGAGGGTCAGAGGGAGAAGCAGGCTCCCCACAGAGCAGGAAGTGCAACTGTCTGTGGGACTCAATCCTGGGACTCCGGGGTCATGACCTGAGCTGAAAGCACACGCTTAACAGACTGAGCCACCCAGGTGCCCCTATATCCTTCTTCTTTATTCTGCATCCCCTACCCCATCCTCTTTGGTCTTATACCAGGGTTTCCCAAGAGTGGCACTACTGACAGTTTGAGTAGGCTCATTCTTTGTGATGTGGGGCTCTGTGTCCTAGGATGTTTAGCTGCACCCCTGGCTTCCACCCACTGGTTGTCAGTAGCACCACCCCCCACCCCGTCCCCCCCAAGTTGTGACGACCAAAAATGTCTCCAAACATGGCAATGACTCCTGGGAGAAAAAAAAATCCGCCCCGCCTCCTCCAATCCCCCTGTTGAAAACCACGGATCTGAGCAAAGATCACAGGGACTGCAAAGTCACATCAACAAAAACTTTTAAACTGACTGTCATGGGCAGATGCCTGCGGCAACAGGTTATGGGGAAAGGAAGCAGGGCAGGAGGAGAATGGGGGGGAATGGAGATGCGGGCTGGCATGAGAAGATGGGCCATCCTCACGCTTACCACAGAAGCTCCACAGCCAAAGGAGGGCAGGCATTCGGTTCGGAAGAGGAATGCCAAAATGATCAGCCTGCTGCCCTCCGCGCTGAATACACTCCTTCCACAGAGCCAGGATCTCAGCCACAAAAGCCACCGAGGCCCAAAGGTAAGCACCGCCCACCGCGTGGGGTGCGCTGCCTCCGGGCCTCGTCTGCGCATGTGCTGTGTGTGCACCGCCTAACCCATCTCTCACACCGGTTGGGTTCGTGGTAACCTCTGTGGACTAACTGGGAAACCAGAGCCCAGGGAGATCAAGAGACTTGCCCAGGAGGGCGCAGCTAGCAAGCAGCAGAAGAAGGCTGCCTGGAGAGCGCAAAGCTAGTTTGGAAGTCGAGGGGACTTGTCCCCAGACACTTCGGGCTGCGGTGAGAGCAGCCCTATGACCAGCTTGTAGTTCATTCTCTTGTCCTCTATTGATCTTCCTTCTTCCATCCCTCCCTTTTCATCTCATCTAAACATTTTCATCCCTAATAGTAAAACTGTGCAGAAGCCTGTGGAATAAGAAAAGCAAACAGAAGAAGGAAGCAAGCACTCATTTGGTAGAACCCTTCTCAGCTCTCACTTTCAAATCATGTGCAGTTTTCAAACAAAGTAGGTTTGTGTTATAGGTAGAATTTTCTTGGGGGACATAATAGTCTTCCCTTCCTAATTCATACTTTGTTCTCTGCTTATTGACTCCCCGCTGGCCATACTGATTGCTGACCCTAATTAAATCCATAACCCCTACTCCCCCATCACTGGATGCTTTTCTGGGGGTATATACAGTTCTGTATATTGTTTATCTTGCTCTATTACTTAATTTCATGAACATTTTTGATCCCGTTGAAAAGATCTATTTTCAGAAACAGAATCTTGTTAAAAGGTTTTCTCTGCCTCTCTGTGGATTGGTTGTCATTTATTTTGAATTGTCTCTATTATTCAGCATTTAAAGAGTTACCAGTATTTGCAGTCATCTGTTCCTTAGTGACAATAATCCTGTCCTAGACCCCTTGGCTCTGACCCCAGTTTATTTTCCTAGGCTAGATTTTCTCGAAGTGGGGTTGTGGACCTTCAAAGCAGGTCCTAACCCAACAGGAAGGGGCAAGCATGGAGCTCACACACTGAGGGTCACCAGGACTGTGTGTGTGTGTGTGTGATTGAGAGAGAACAGGACACAGAGATGCTGTTCCGCTGGGTTCTCAGCTTTTCAGGGTTGGGCCAACCCCAAACACTCTTGGATTCGGTTCACTGTAATCAGAGTCCATCCGGTGCAGCTGTGTGCCTGAGAACACCTCTCTGTAGGTGTCCCTCCGTGTCATCCTCTAACAAGAAATGAGGGAGTTCCTGAATTTAGGCAACAGAGGCCTATTTGTAAGTTATAAAGCCTTGATGACAGTGGCAATACTGGTCATACCCGACGTAAGAACAGTTAAGTTATTCAGTAAGCAAACACTGTGCACCTGCTATGTGCTGAGCAACATTAGGTACTAAGGGATAACAGTGGCTATAAAGCATAGCTCCGGCCATCAAGAAACTCTCATGTGAAGCCAACAAAGTGAGACAATGGTGGCGCAGAAGAGCTAGAGACATAAATAGGTGAGCTGATTGGAATAGGAGTAAGAAGGACATGCTTGCTAACTCTTCCTGGGAGAATCGAGGGAATCCTCCCCAACCAGGATCTTAAGGGATGGGAGAGGAAATGTCAGATTGAAATATATCCAGCACCTGGGGAAGGCTGAGACAATTTTCATCTACCTCTTTGAAAAAGATAATTTAAAAATAATCGTAATAAAAATGGTAGCCGTCTGGTCTACTGCCGGTTCCCGTCATCCCAGGTACGCAAATGAGCATGCATGCACACATGCAGAAAAGAAAGAGCAGAGCGTTCTCTGAGAAACAGCGTGGGATGGAGCAGGTGGGGCAGACGGCCGTGAGACGGCCCTCATTAAAGAGCCCCGGTTTTGTAGGGCATGGGGACTTGACTCGTCGGTCAATGCTGTCAGTGCTGGTATCCTAAGTTAATTACAGCTGTCATTTGTTGAGGGCTAATTATGTTCCAGTCACCATGCTCAGCATAGAGTATGATTTATCGTTAAACACACACATGACAGGAGGTAAATATTATGTGCTGTGCCTCCCATTTTGCTTACTATGGGGAAACTGAGTCTTGAAGAGATAAGCTAACTTGCCAAAGGCAAACCTGGGAACCAGCACTGAAATCCCTACTGATCCACCTCTGCAACTCATACCTCTAAGAGTTTCTACTAATTACTGCTCAAATCACTGAAGGCTTTTGAGCAGGGAGAGTAATAGGATTGGATTTCTATTTTACGAGGATAATCATGCAAAATGATCAAACAAACAAAAAACCAGAGTGGTTATCCATTCACTCCTCCTGAAACAGGCCACGTATCTCCCTTCTATTTTAAGCACTGCCCAAGAGCTTTTTGAAGAATTCACCTGTGCAATATTATGACCTCAAAGTCTTAGTTAAGGAAACAGGTCAAAGCGTAAGTTCCACGCGGGCAGAATGAAAGTTGGAATTTTTGTGAGACTGGACGGTGCTGCCGAATCGGCGCAGAGGATGCCTTTCACTGACAGAGCAGAAAAATCATCACTTTGTCCTGCGTAGTTGTATGTGAGCTCAGCCTGGATGAACAGGAGCCAGGGAACTCGAGCTTTATCACTCTGAGCTGAGAAAGAGGAATTGGTGGCTGCTTACCTTTGGCCGTCATATCTGAGTGCCACCAACTGCAGAGGTTAAATTCCACCAGGAACCTAAACAGGGGATGCAAAAGCCCAGGGTTATTTGGTCATCTGCCCTCCTGGACGGAACAGCGACATTCTGTTCTTCTCAGCATTGCTCACTGCTTTTGGAACAATAACACCCTGATCAGAAGGTACCCAGTAGGGTTGGTTCTGGGACCACTGAATTTTCGCTGGGCTTTATCTTACTTGTGAAAGGTTATTTGATCATCAATGCCAGCCAAACCCTGAAACTAGGTTTCTTCTAGACTCAAGGACTCTGTTGAGAAATACCCTGTTTGTCAGCAGAAATGGTTTTCCAGCTATAGTCTGAGTCTATTTCCAAAGTCAATTTCCAAAGTGTTTCTTCTGCCTGGATGCTAAGATACAAATAGCATATTCTTTACCTGGACTATGATCTGCAGTAATAAAGGATGCTTCCCAGATTTATACTGCAATGCAACAGCCCTGTGTGTGTGTGTGGGGGGGGGCACAGATGGAACAAATTTCTCTTGATGAACTTTAGCCACAATGCAATTTCAAAAAAAAAAAAAAATCAGGATTTCTCCATTGCTGGTAAAAAATGCAAAAGTAATATAAATCATCCTCCAAATGAATAGTGATAGATCAAAATCCCATCATTTCTCTTTTAGGCTACTACCTCAAGCAGCTCACTGTCAATCAAAATCTCACCATTGTCTGTTACTGTATTTTCTGCCTCTTATGTATATAAGAGAAATGAATTTCAATTTATAATGTTGTGAAATTAATATAGGTTACATGAAAGCAATAAAGAAGACAATGGCTCTTCGTCAAATGGGAAGAGATCTGCCTCTAGCCCTCAGAATTGGAGCCGCAGTGGGCAAAATCAGAACCTGAGAATTTGGCGTAGGTTAAACAATTTGGTTTTCATGCTCGTCTATGGAATTCCTCTCTTTCACAGAATACAGTGTTTCTGTCGTGTGTCCAGTATCTTTTCTGGGAGTCAAGCCTTTTATCTTTGTCCCATTTCAATCTGACCTAAGTCACACACATGCATCCAGCACCCTTCAAATAGGACCATAGCTTGACAAGGTAAACAGTTAATTCACACCTGAGAAAAGTCCCCAGTCCCTGACCCATGAAATACACAAGCTCCCGGCTCCTGCACAAGGCCTCCCCTCCCCCCACCCCTTGCACATGCCAACACATCCGAAGGAACACACTGGGCAGCACTGGCAATTTGTTCTTCTGACCACAGCCCACCCAGGCTGCATTAAAAACAGCCAGACATCTATGTTAAATTTAACACTAACCACAATAAATAAATTTGGTTTGTATATTGCATGCTCTTATTCTGCTAAGCAATGACATAAGGGCATACGCAGTGACCATGAATAACTGAAAGATAATTTTCTGGTCTCAGCTTTCAATATTTCGAGATGTTCAGTGAGGTTATCTCAGAGCAGTCTGAATCTAATGGTTGTTCAAAACATGAAACACAGTCTTCCGATTCACTGTATAATACAAAAGAAAAGCAATATTTAAAAATGTGGCCAATTGTACTTACAAGACAAGTTCTGTCATTATCCATTTTACTGCAGCGAGGAAGGCATTATATGGCTGAAGAGAAGAATTCAGTTCATTGAAAACAATGCATCACACATGAAATTTGTAGTTTAACTTAAGGCTTTACATAAAGACAATGTTATTCTTCAAGAGAGATTGATATCACGTTAAAAAACATTGAAGCTCTAGCTAAAAGAAGACATGGTTGGATACTGTATCCTAAAACTAACACTTTAAAACTTTGAACTCCCCTGTAGTGAGATGTGATTTACAAGTAAAATAAACATGATCTAATACAGGGGTTATCTCTGGGAGGAAAAAGGAAGTTCAGCAAACGATGTTTAAACCTTTACCCTCCAGGGGCTAATATTTTGCAGCCTAATGCTGAGGGGCTAAAATCATATAACTAATTTCAAATGGTAATTCACAGATCCGCCTCTCAGAAAGGTGATTCCCTGTTCTCCATCACTGCATGTCTTTCACTGAAATAAGCACAAGTTGCATATACTTGATTTTAATGTTGCCCATGAGTTATGGAGGATTTAAGCTGCCTTTTCTCCCGCAGACATATTTAGATTTGGGGGGGATGGGTTGGGGAAAGAAAGACAACCATAAAAACATGTGATTTTATCCTTGCAGAAAATCCCCTTCAACTCTATAAAAGAAGGCATTGACAGCCTAATCTTTATTTTAGAATATTTTAATTTAAAAAAGCAGCTGGATTGTTTATTCTATGATCCTTTCTATGTGGATAATTCAATTTCCTGAATTCTGGGAAAATAGCAGGTCTCCCCCTCCGTTGGTTCTTTGAATCTACATATGCCAGATACTCTAGTAGAAGGTGCACTTGAGAGAGGCACTGACTTTGGCAAAGCCCTCCCCCAGATGGCAGGTCCAGAAAAATCTCAGAACCTCTTGTGGTTGCCTTTAGGTTATCAGAGAACTGAAATGCCAAAGCCTGGTCTCCAAAGTTATGGGTATTTAATCCTACCTTCTGAGCATTTTGATGATAAAGATGAGAACCAGGAATGGGGGGATGATCCCGTTTTAAATAAAACAAAACTAATTTATATACCTCTAACTATTCTCGACATTTCCCTTTTCAAGTCAGTAACTCCATGAACAAAACAACAGTAATAACAGTCTACTGGGGTTATTCTCCGCCCACACAGATTTCAGACTGGTTCTCTGGCTCTGATTTAATTGAGTGTGTCAACATCATGGCCTGAATCACAGAGCCCTCGGGATTAGATTCAGATAAGGATGTGAATTATTAACTATTTCCTAAAACCTAACCCGACCCGCCGTCCTGGGGTTCTGCCATTCTATTTCTTATTGCTTGGAAAAGAACTATCTTTCTTTCAAAAAGACCCTGGTGGTCAGATCCTGGGACTGTTCTGTGCCTTTGTACCTGCCAGGATGGGTGTAGTGACATTTCAGGAGTCCTGGGTAGTGTGGGTCCCTGGGAGGAGGGAATGAATAGAGAGATTAGGGCAGCTCTGGAGGTGGGGAGGGGCAGGCACCCGGGCAGCTCCCTTGGGGCCAAGGGGGTAGGTGGGGGTGGGAGGGAAGGGCACTCAAGCATTCTGTGCCAGACACTGACTCAATGTATGGGTATACAAAGGGATTATGTAAATACAGGATTAAAAATTTAAATGCACATTATCATTCAGAAGAGTAAAGCCATTGAGCTCTTAAGCCTGATGATGAAAACATATCTTGGGAACATTTTAAGTCTAGAAATATTCACGCTAAGTCTAGGGAAGTTGGATTTGGGAAGGCATGTTGATTCTCACTAAAAAGCGGTATTTTTCAAAAACATACAACTTTCACTTCCTAGCTGCCTTTCAGAGATTTTCCAGCTCCAAATCATTTCTTGCCCCCTCAGTGGAGGAGAACCACGTTAAATATTTGGATTTTAAATAATCTCCCCTAAAGATCTTACATCTGCAAATGAGAAGGTGTGTGTTTATATTTTAAAAGCCAAAATAGCTCATAAATTTTGTGTTTCAAACCAGATTTCAGGTTAATTTTTGGAATTTCCAAAACGATAACACGCAAAGATTTTATTTATTATACACACATGCAGGGTTACGTCGAAGTATACTGTAACTGTTTTTCCTGGGTTTTCAGGTGACGGATGGCCACACTTACATTGCTTATACATTGTAAATTATATTTTTTTAACTGGCGGTAAATTATAACAGTTAATTTCCGGCAGTCTGAAAGCCTGTTTCTAATGATATGATATCTATGTTGATATGACATCATCGTGACATCACTGATAGAACCAGCTCCAGCGAAAATGACCCACCAAAGCTCAGCAGAACCCTGAATAGGATAGAGAATCTAGGATCCACATGTGAATTTGTTCTCAGACTAATCAGTTTCTTACAAACCAAAGGGAAGACTTCTGATGAGCCAACCCAAATTCTCTTTTATATGAGAATCAGAGAATCGCCAAAACATGTCCCCTTTTCTGTCCATCAGAAGGGGGCACATCTGTCCATCAAAGATATAAGTAAGACCCACTTACCATTCATATAATCAGTGGATTTGGGTTTGAATGGAAGTGGTTTTTGTTAACCAGTAAAATCAGGAGCACTTTAAAACATTAATGGTTTAAACATTGGGTTAAACATTGGTTAAAACATTCATGGTTTTGAGAAAGATACACTTGATTACTCCAAAGGTAAAAAGCATGCTCATACTGAGAGGCAGATAGAAACGTGTCCCTGTCTTTTTGGGTGACTGCACCATACTTACATCCAGTAGCCTGCTGGCGCCATCACTGCTGTCCTTGTTGGCCCTGCACATGGCTTGATAGTCATAAAGGGTAATTCTATAGGAAAGAATAGAAAGGAGGATCACTCAATGGGAAGCTACGGGTGAACCAGCATGGTGAACGGTCACCACACCACCACCAAGTACAGCAGTGACAAACACAAACAAACGCAGGTCTAACAAAGATGACAAATGAGGAACATGCAAAGTCTAGGACTGGAGACACGGCCACGTCACACTTGGAACCTGCAGAGCCAAGGGAGTAAAGTTATTGGGATTAGGTAAGGAGAGAGGGATGGAAGCCCACCAGCTTGATGAAACAATCATTTTGGCTTAAACAAGGTTGATGTGCATTGATGAGTATACTCCAGAGGGATGTTGCTGTTCTGAACTGGATTCTGGGCCCTGGAGGGAGTTTGCTTGGGCCATGTCTCCAGGATGTAGGAGAGCTGGGAAGGGCCATTTTGAGTTTGGAATTGGCAGGATCCACTCTCTCTCAAGCACGAGGAAACAATCCTACACCAAGATCAGCCCGGCACTTTGACAATTTTTTGGAAATCAGTTGGCTTATCGGTTGTAATCCCCACTCCCAGCTACCACCACCATCACGGTGACTATATTTCGCTTTTGAAAAGAGTGCCACTTATGAAACAAGAAAATGGATATTTTTTTTTTTCTCCACCAAGGATGAAAGTAGAGCTCTCATTTCCAATTACAACCTTTACTCAATGGCCAAGACATTTCACTTTATAATTGTTGCAGATATTTTAATACTCATCACCAGTTTTACAGAGAATGGAGAATGGTAGCCAGTTGAAGGTTCTAGAAGGAGCAAACACCTTATCCCAGAGGCAGCATGCCTTCCATCCTCCCACCAGCTCCCCTTCCCATTACTCTGGCACCCCAAAGAAGAGGCACTTGAAGTCTGGTCTGAATTACGTAACTACCAGATGACGTGTTAATACTGAGATACATGAACTCCTAAATGATTGCAAGGAATTCTCTCTGAAGGAGTTCCTTTCTAGAATAATACAGTGCTTAGCAAAGTTCAATGGAGCAGGACTGGTGTTGGACCCTGCGCATTAGCCCAACACCCAGCATGAAGAAAGCATTCGGCTGCCAAAAGTTGAAAGCATGAATAATTGCCTGATTGCCTGAGTCTTGACAGGAAGATGTCACAACTAGACAGAAGAGGTTAAATTCAAATAAGGGGTGAAGACCTCCTCTGGACAATAAGCTAGAGGCATCACACAAATGGATTGAACAAAGAACCATCTACGGACCAAGTAGAAAACTAACCATGCTTGACCAGGTCAAGATGGAAACCAGCTCCTAACCAGAACCATATAGGTGACTTCGGCAGCAGAGCCCAGGAGGGCTCCAGTGGTCACACGATCTCCCAGCAAATCCCCAAAGCCTCTCCCTCATCAGAACATTTCTTCTGGTCTCATTCCCTGTCCTCTGGCTTTTTCCTTCCTGGCAGATGCCAGGAGAATCTGAGTTTATTGAGACAGAAACGTAGCCCATAAACCAGCCAAGCATCTGGCTCAGGGAAGTCCCCAAACAAATTTCCACTGAAATGCTCATCACTGGCACAGCCCTGCTGCTACCCCAGCCATGGAACCAACTGCAGACCGCACAGGACAACTCTCTTTGGTCCTTGATTGCCCCACCACACCAGTCTCCACCTCATCCAGGGGATATCTGTTTGTGCCCCTGGAAGGGCTTTCTAGGACTTGACAAGAATTGTGATTGGCTCCGTCCTTTTCATACTGCTCAACTCTGTCTCCACAGTGGAAATGTGGGCCAGAGCGTGGTGAGAGGCGGCATGGGCTGAGTGGAACGTGCCTGTGCTTAGAGTCGTGCAGACGTGGATATGGCCTTGGTTTGGATGGTTATTATCTAGGGTGCATTTTTTTTTTTTTTTAAGATTTTACTTACTTACTTATTTATTTATTTGGGAGAGAGAACATGCGCAAGCAGGGGGAGGGCAGAAGCAGAGGAAGAAGGAGTCCGGTGCCCGACTCGGGATCGATCCCAGGTCCCTGAGATCGTGACCTGAGATGAAATAGAATGCTTAACCGACTGAACCACCCAGGCATCCCTCTAGGGTACAATCTTGAGCAAGATGCTAACCCTCTTCTGAAATTTCATTTTCTCCCTTGTAAAATGACTCACAAAGATGTCCTAAGATTTAAATAATCAGACGTGGAAATACACTGAAATACACTACTTAGCATGCTGGCTAAATATGATTCTTATAACAGAAAGCCTCATTTTGTTCTTTGTTGGAGTTTGGAATCTCCAAGCTACCCCATTCCCAAGGCCTCAACTGACTGGTCCTGTGGCCTCGACAGCAGCAGCTTCGAGGCCAGTTAGAAGCCAGTTAGAAGCTCCATCCTAACCCGTCCACTTAATACCGTTGTTTTGTTTGTTTTGTTTTACTCTTTGGACACCCCAATTTCCTCTGTCATATGGTGAGAAAAATGGCTACGTTATGGGTTGGTTGTGGGATTACCAGAGGTTACATACGTATCGCATTTAGCACAGGATCTGGTCCAGAGGAAGCTTTCAACAGAAGGCAGGGCTGCCGTGGCTGTTAGAATTTATTAGTCTGGTTTTCATTGTCATTATTAATTAATGGGGGTCGTGTTTAATGCAATGGAACTGACTCAGCTTTCCCCAGCTGGCTGGAGGATGGACAGGCCTCCTGATTTTCTTAGCTCATTGGCACAAAGGATGCAGCGTAAAATTCACGTCTGTTACTGCGGTACAAGACACCTTCAGGAGTCGCACTGGGGTTACGGAGACGTGACATGGGAACTTCTATCCGTGGGTTTCAGAGCTGAGGACCGTGATAACAAGGGCTCATGTCTTCTGAGCGCTCTTTAGCAACCGTGAGCAAGGGACTCCAGGAAGCCAAGCCCTACAAGATAGAATTCTAATCATCCCCATTTCACAGAGGGCTAAACTGAGTCTTAGCCAGCTTCAGCAGTGCGTCTGAGTTCACACTCCTCACCAACGGCAGAGCCAGAATTCCAGGAATCCCCCTCACTCTGCCTTCTGCCCACGAGCCGGCTCTGACAGATTCTGGGACGTGCTTAGAATCCCGCCCCGTGCCCCCTGCCAGTCTCACTGGAATGTCACAGAAAAGGCTGCCTAACATAAGGTCTCATAGCCCAAGTCCTGAATCAGCTTTCAAGTCTGTGGTCAGTGGGCCAGGAGGGACCAGCTGGCTGGGCCAGCGAGAGCCCCTCAACAGCTACCCTCCCAGGAAAGTGCAGGGTTCTCCTGGGACCATCTTCAAAGGCTGGAGTTTACACAGTGAGGCCAGACTCAAGGGCTGTGGGGCAGCCTCCGGGCCAGGGATCCCGCCTTTCCTTTCCCAATGAAGCTTTCCTATCCCATTGCCATCGAGGAGGTTAGAGAACAAGCCTTCCCTGTCTTCTCCACGCTTAGACAGCTTTAACTAGATGTTGCAGAAAGAGAGACTTCCAGATTATTACCCTTTTTGAAGTGATTTTGTTACTGTTTTAAATAACTCCATTTTGTGGCTACCTGTATCCTGTTTGGCTGATTATAGTTAAAGAACATGATAATTGCCTGCTTTCATTCGGCTCTAAAATAAGCCCTGAGCCACATGCCCGGCCCAAGACTGGTGCAGCACGGCTGCCCTCAGCAGTGGGAGTTTATCCTTATTACAGATAACATGGCTTAATCCCCATGACATCCCCACCAGGCCACTCCAGCCGCAGGCTGCCGCTGAGACCTTATCATTAACATCTCCGCGCTCCCCAGACGGGTCTCTTTGAAACTGACGGAAGGCAGATACAGTGAGGAGAAACTCAAAAAGTGCTGAAAAGAAAACCTAGACAGCCCTGTGTGCCCCGCGGACGACAGGCCCAGGGCACTGGGACTTGCGGAAAGCGATTTTACTGCGCTTTTCCAACGAGACAAAAATCATGACCAAGAAAAATATTTCTGCTAAGAATTAGAAGGTTCAATTTCAAAGGCATGAGCTCAGCTTGTTTCGACTTGTGAGTAACGGCGGGGACCAGCATTTATTAAACACCTACTGTGTGCCCGCAAGGCCAGGTCCTTTCCCTACAATGACTCACTGGATGAGGGCTGCTTAAGCAATTTGCCCCAAACCCAATCTTGAAACCGCGTAATGTTTGTAAATACAGTCCTAAAAACGGGACAGGGAGGCATCTGACGCAGAAACTCACCATGGGACCTATTTAAGCGTTTTTGAATCTGCAAGTACGAGAAGTAAAGTGACTCCCTAGGGTAGCAGGTAAAAATACGTATTCTTTGGTCGAGCCATAAAATGTACTCTCTGGGGCAGCTTTCAACTTGCAAGGGATAGGACAGGGCCCGGGAACACAGAAAATTCTTAACAAAGCCACTGTCACGATGGGAAGCCTTACTCGTTCTTACATCTCAGAAAACCAAGAGAGGGGAGAAGCTCCATCTGTTGATCTGAGTGTTAACAGGAAGTCCAATAGGTGCTATCCGTTTTCTCCCATTTCTCCTTCTCACACTGGTGGCCGTGTCATCCCAGAGCAACTTCTCACAGAGACGGTACCGCTTTTCAGGGTCAGCCCAGCACAAGGAATACAGCAGAGATGCGGAATTTACATGATCCTGGCCCTGCCCCCTTTGAGGCCCTGCCTGGGAATCCCTGGCACAAATATAGTGAATGAGCATCCTTCCTTAGCAGAGAAGAAGCTGTGCCATGTGGCCACACACAAGGTCCTGGGGCTACCGGGGGTCTAGCGAAGAACCCTGAGGAGCGAGCCATGGGAAAACGCCTCCCTCACCGTATACTTGGAGCAGCAAATGCTCTTCATCAGCAGGTGCTGATAATATAAAACAAAGCAAAGCTTCAGAGAGTGGTCATGTCAGCATCGCACCCTGGTAATAAAAGCAATAACAATAATAACCAATTACTTTCTGCCAGCATGCAGGCATTAGCTCTTGTGTCCGGGGCACGGTGACATGTTATAGGAAAAGAAACAGGCTCAGAAGGTGAAATCACTGCTCCAAGGTTATTACAGCCCTGAGTGGACCGGCTGCTTGGATCCAAAGGCTAAGGATAATATGCATGCATGGGGGTAAGAGCACCTAGTCGGCAGTCTGTCTGTCCGTTCACCTGCCCCTTCCGCAAAAATGAGCTTAACTGAAAGGGAAAATGGAATCTTGATTAATGCCACATAGAAAAGATTAAATTTCTTTTGCCTCTTTGTTTGAGTAAGAAATAGAAGGAAACGGTGGAATTCTGCTTGGAGAATGAGTTCATGTAAAACCAACTTGAGGCAAGAAACCTGGATGCTGGGGGAGCTTCCTTGGGCTCTGCCAAGTTCATGTCTACATTTCACAGCACTGCACCACCACGATGCCTGTGCAGGGCTCAACACAGTGCACGGCATGTAACTGAGGCTCAGCGTGCCAGTACTTAGGGACGCTGGTGTTGCTGGTGCCATTATTGCTATTGGTCACCGCCACGGGTGTTACTGAGTGTTCCTGCTTGTGCTGCTTAGGGTCCAGCATCGTGGACAGATGAGTTAGTCAGTGCCCATGATCATTTGTGTTCAGGACTGCAATGGGTAGGTGGGGTGTGGGGGTAACTGGGTGTTGTGAACACAGCCCCATCTCTAGAAGTTTTTCCAAGTGCATATCACAGGAAATCAGATTCAGTATTTAGAGGACAAGTGTGTTCCGAAGCCAGCAGGCAGGATGCATGTGGCAGAGATTATTATAGTCTCCCAAAGTCCATTTTCCTCTTCTGCCAAGCAAAACCCTGACTTTTTGGTATGCACATTTCCCAGGTTCCTTTGTAGCTAGGAGAGGCTGTGTGATGAAACAGAAATATTGTATGGGACTAAACACTTGAATAAATAAACCTTAATTTACTTTAATAAATCAATAAAATTACTTGTTAAAATAAATTACAATCAAGAAATTTTAATTGGACTTTTTTGGACCTCCCTGGATCCTCCTCCTTCTGCCAGCCTAGACAGCAGATGTGATGGCTGGAACTAAGCAGCTATCTTGGACCATGAAGTAACCTTGAGTTTAAATGCCGACAGAAGAAGGTAGAGGGAAAAAAAGATGTGGTTGTGAGTCCATGACAACAACAAATTGGTATTTTTAGACTTCCTTCATATAAAAGAGAAAAAAAAAAACTGCTATGTTCTTTAGCCCCTTGTTATTCTGGAATTTCCTATTATTTTTAGAAAAACTAACTGGTATATTGGACTCAATGTTGGATTGAGAAACTTTCTTTCTCTATCTCCTAAAGCCAAATGAGCATAAATGTGAACAAATTTCTCTAAAAGAAATACTTCAATCTACTCCGACTAGGGGAAAAGATGAGGGAGGATTGGATCAATATGGTCTGCAATTCAGAATCTGAGAGACATCAGTGCAAATTCCATCTCCCCCACTCACTGCTGTGGGTGAACTCAGACAAGGCCCTCAGATGCTCAGAGCCTCCACGTCAAAGGTCCTCCTTTGTCAAATGGAAATAATGGTGGTAGTTATGTCTCGGAATTGTTATGGGGATGCGTGAAGGTTATACACGTAAACTACCTGGAATGATGTCAGGCCTCGGTACCTGGTATTTAGTAAATGAGGCATGCTGCTACTTCGATGAAGAGGAGGGCCGCGATTCTTACTGCTGTCATGGGGGATGCTCAAGCAGCAGCTTTAGGATTTTAAAGTGCAGGGCCCTGGAATCTTCACGTCTCCACATTCCAGAAAGTTTGGCTCAGAAACACACTTGTTCAAGCCGATCTGTCTTCTTGTTCCTTTCAGTGCCACCTCTGACGAAGCATACTTCTGTGGAAACGGTCGGGTCAACAGGAAGCCGAGAAGCCATTACACTCACGACATGAGTGTTGAGTACTAGACACTGGGGGAGCAGTCGGCAGGAGAGAGCAGCCCTCAGACGTAACCGACTTCTCCTTTGACACTCTCGAGACTCCAAGGCCAAGGCATTGGCCGAAATGTGATGTGATGACCAAGGACAGGGAGAGCTCCCCTCACTGGCCATGGAACCTAAATAGAGCCTTGTATAGTTCCATCCCGCAGAGATAGGAGAAGAAATGGTCCAAGCCCCGAATTCTGCCTGATGTGTCACCTTTCTAGAAAGGCAATTTCAAGGGCAGAAGGAGCCACTGCAGGGAATTCTACACAAGTCAGCTATGTTAATGAATGTGTGGGGCGAGGTGCGGAAGACATTCACCAGGCCCCATGGGGAAAACACGGTCGTGAAGGGGTGAGAGCTCAGGCATGTGGCACCAAGTGCATAAAATAAACAAAACCGAAAAAAGCAAAAAACACATAGTCCAGACAGAGAGGAACTATCAGTAGCTCCCAAAGCAAAAACAGATTATTAGCAGGCAGACCGTTTCTCCGCAAGCCAAAGGCCAGGTGTGCCCAGTTGGTCTTTGCTCCTCAAGCTTAATCAGATCCACAAAGAACAAGGGAAGACCTTTTGGCAGAATCCACCAGGACGTTTGGTATAAGCATGCGTTATTCCATTTAACCCCCACCAGCAGGTATGTGAATAATCCTTTCAGGTCTGTTTTGCTGCTGAGAAAACTGCAATTTAGTGAGTTAACGTGGCCCAACATCAGACTGCTCCAAAGTGGACCGCATCTAGACCGGTACCCTGGTGCTCTTGACTTAATATTCCTCGACTCTGACTGTGCACGAGAAGCACGTGGATGCTCTCAACAAAGCATAAAAACCCCAGCCGGATTTCCCATGAATCTCCTGGGGTTGCCGCCTGAGCACAGGCATGTTTTAAAAGCTCTCCAGGGATGCTGGTTGAGCCCAGGCCCCCGGGCCCACCCCCAAGGCTGTGCTGTGGAGGTAACTGTTGCTAAGGAACCACTTTCGGGGGACCTTAGGGATTAAAATAAAGAGAAGAAGAAAATGAAAAAAAAAAAAAAAGATCTCCGACATTTGGAGCTCTTATCCAAGAGCTAATCTCACCTTCTAATTGCACTAACTTTGCCATGTGCAGAGCAGTTCCCTATACTTTGTTTTAGCTAATTCTCACAAAATCCTGCGGTCCATATTTGGGTGAGGAAGAAAAGGAGGCTGGGAGAGATGGGAAGTCTGGGCAAAGCCACATAGTACGATTCTGGTGCCCAACCCGGAGTGCCCATAGCTTAAGCCCAGTGTATCAAGGAGACCCTCTCAGGAACCGTGGATACTCTCCTGTGACTGGCTACACACACACACACGTTTTTCACTTTATATATATTAAAACATACATACATAGATTTTCACTTTTCCTGGATATTTGACATTGAATTTGAATCACTAGGGACAAGCAAGGGAGGGGGGAGATAAATGAATTCTAAGAAATTGCTCTTACAAGAACTCTAAGAAAAATATTTTGAAACTCGATGTTCTCTTAGTAATCATGAGAGGGGTGATGTCACTGCCAATGACAGCAGAGAGAACCCGTGAGTGTGGATTTTGAGAAATATGAAAACAAGACTCTTCCGGGATGTGAATGCGAGTGAGAAAGAAAAATAGCTAAACTGAAAAACCCTAAATGAGTCACCACCCAGGGAGTCCACTTAACTCTCGTTGTAAGAATGAAGAAGCACTTGGAGCTCTCGGTTTGAGAAACCCAGAAAGCTGACCGGGCGGACGGAATCTCATGAGAAATCACAGGGAGCCTGGGAACGCGGCTTGGTTCAAAGAGGTATCAGCTTCAGCTGGAGGAAATCTGGGCGATGTTATCGCATGGTTGGCCTCCCCTCCCGCAAGTTCTGCTCGCCCAGATAAGACCCTGCTGAGCCATCATCTTCCTCAGCTACCTTTCCCTTCTCAAACAGAACTGGAAGAAGCCCCAAGCACAGCACAGTGCTATCGTGCACTGAACCAGGTGAAGGGCAGAGCTAGACATTCTCTCTGTGCTCAGAGTACAGCTCTCTTACACAGAGACTTAGGGCAAGTTCTTAACCTTTCCAAGCCTCATCACTACCATCTATAAAATGGGTATATTTACACCCAGGGCCAGGGTCACGGGTATACAGCCTGTGTAATTTCACAGAACCTCATACTTGGTGGAAGGCTCTGCTGTCACTGTCTTGAAATTCTTAAAACGTTCTGAACAAGGGACCCTAGATTTTCAGTTTGCACTGGGCCTTGCAAGTTATGCAGCAGGTCCTGTTTATACCTGTCCCACGGAGTTGCTGGAAAGTACGGCAAGAGGTTAAGATGTGTCAGGGGCAGCCCAGGCCTGGTGTGGGGTAGGTGGCTCAGGGAAGGAGCCATTGGGATCATTGCTTTCACACTGCTGAAGCTATTGGTATGTTATTTGGACCCTGGATACTAATGTCACAGGTAAGCAGGGTAAACACAGTCAAGTCGAAGACTGAGCTAAAGTCACCAAGAGAGACCATCTTGTCTCTTAGATTGTTTGCACACACTGCAGCAGAACTTTCTCAAAGGTCCCTCAAGTTGGTGATTGGCACAAGGCTTTGGCTTCCCTCTCTTCCCCATGGCACTATAGACCTAGAAGTGGCTATTCTGTCCCTCCCTCCCTTGCTAAGTAAAATGACCATCAGGTCACTAAGTAAGTGACCAGCCAATCCAGGAAAGGGTCCACTGCCATGTAAACAAGCACCATCTTGCTTTAGAGAGAGAGGCAGCAAATCTGGACCACCGGAGAGGGAGAAAGGAAAAAGGACAAACAGAGATGCTGTTCTCTGTGAGCTCTTTCTGGAGAAGATGGTTTGGAGGGTTCTTATCTCCAAAAACTCATTCTTGAAGACTGGATATAAGCAGATCAAATTAAGAAACCTGGTGCCATTCCAGCAGTGTCCAAGACAGTGGGAGGAGAGATGAGGGCACTGCAGGGAACCAGTCCTGAGCTTTCCCTGGGCTCACCCATGTCCCGAGAGCAACTCGGCCTCCAGGCATCCTGTGTTCTGGGGATGGCTTCCATCCCAGTGCACCGCCAGGTACTTTTGGCTACCTCCTGTCAGTGCTTCTGAAATACAGGTCTTCTCTGAATGAAAGGACTGTCACCCTTGGGCTCTGAGGCTGCACCGCAGGGTCCCAACACTGGAGGCCCCCTGGCCAGATGTCCCTCCTGGGAAGCCTGCTGGGAGGTATGGGAATGCAGAAGGAGCACCACCTGGTGCTAGGCAGACAGCAAAGCCAAGCCCGAGTGAAGACCTCCAACAATGTGAATCACAGCAAGCAGCTAGCAATCATTGAGTCCTTAATATAAGCCAGGCACTGTGTACGAACTTTCTGCTCATTAT
Organism: Mustela erminea; assembly: GCF_009829155.1. NCBI lineage: Eukaryota > Metazoa > Chordata > Mammalia > Carnivora > Mustelidae > Mustela > Mustela erminea. The sequence continues at coordinate 23,968,911 of NC_045614.1, read as the reverse complement.
TATCTCATTAACTCCGACGGCAGCCCGTGGAAGCAACTGTAATTATCACCTTCATTTTCCACGTAAGGAAACCGAAGCTCGGAGAGGTCACTTGACTCATTCTCAGGCACGAAGCTAGCAATTGTCGGAGTCTGAATTTGAATCCAAACCATCTGACTCCAAAACGTAAACCCTCATTGTTCTCGTGGCCCCAGCGATGGCCCCCTTCGAAGAGGCCCATGAGCGTTGTCGGCCAATTCCCACAACGACAACAGATGTTTTTAAACTTGAGTCAAGTCCCCGGTCCTTCCCTTTCCTCAAATATGTTACCTATTCTCAGAGTCAAAGAAAGTTCTAGAAAGTTCTAGATTCATGCCAGCCACACTTCGCTCACATCAAGGAGAAGACTGGCAATCTAAAATCCCACTACAACCTTCCTCCTTCTCCCACCAAGCTGTTTGAAAGGACTGTCCGAGAGGGAAAAGAAAAGAAAAAAAAACACAAAACCCCCGGCTGATTTTGTTAAAGAAGTTGGAAAATACGCTTTCGAATGAGAAACACGTGTGTGATTCTTCTCGTCTTTTGTCTCCCCCCACCACTGAGTCGAAAACAAGCGAACGAGGTACAAAGGCACACAACCATGTATAGATAGGAACGGCCAGGGGAGCCCCGGACGGCAGACAATCCAGAAGCTGCCCTGGGAAGCCTAAAGAGGTCGTGGAAAACTCCATAGCAACCCCATCCCAGCTCCAAGCTGAGTTTTCAAGCACGTGTCCAATGACTCCTGGCGGAAAAAAAAAAAAAAAGACAAAACTGCACTTGAATTTTAAAAAGGGAATTGCACACACTGCTGCAGGCGGGCTGGGGGGTAGGCGAGTGTGTCAGAGATTGCAGAACGGCTGGAGTGAGGCCAAGTTTTTTTAATATCATTTCTTTTTTTTTCCCCCCTCCTTCTGGCACAAACAAGCTATGGAATCTCAAAAATTGGGTCATCATTTTTGAATTCCCTGCTTTCAGCACGGCCCTCAGTGGGTCTTGTTCACTGGCTTAAAAGTCCGATTTCCTGAGCTAACACTTCCTGGCCATTGAGCCGTGAGGGGCCTGCCATTCCCACCAGCAGCAGCGGTTCTCACAGGCGAGCCCGGTCCATAGTCGTGCCTGCTATTATGTACGGAACAGCATCAAATATGTCCACTGAAGCAGCACTTCAAAGGCTGCTGTTTCCTGGGAGGCTAGGGAAGGGGAGACATGTTGACTCCTGGGGGGGACATAACTGACATCCCGATCTCATGGGGAGACGGCTTCCCCCACAGGCTTTGGTGTCCCCAGGCGCACGGCTGGCCTACCTGGGAGAGGCGTGGGGCCACGAAGAAGCAATCACACATAAGCCTCCATCTCCTGGCCCAGGTGTGGAGTATCTACTTCCAGTGGCATCTGGCACCATCTGGGTTTTCTTCTAGCGGCAATTTAAACTCCATCTGGGAGCAGGCTTGGGGACCTTTCACTTGATTTTCTAAAATTATTTCGCCAGGTCTCTACATGTCACTTTTCGTCCTCGATTTGCAGATTCCTAGCAAGCTTCCCCCAGTTTGCCAATATGAGACAAAATACACTCCTCGTTTTTAGCCAGGGGAAAACATTTCCTACTTCTTTGCAATCACTTGCTCAAGACTGTTATAGTCGCGTCCCAGGGCAGGCTCTGACTTCAATATTGGCCTCCAATAAACCCTGTGCTGGGCGAACAGGAAACTCATTGTGAGCTGAGTTTCTGTGACTCTTAACACTCCTGCAAGAGGCATCGAATTTCAGCAAGATCTTCTGGAGCAGGGACCCAAGTACAAACCAGCCACGGGGTCAAGTCTGGGCTTGCTTTATTTGACCTTGGTTTGTTTTATTTTATTTAGGCAAATGTTTTCAGGGGGCGCGGGGGACCATAAAATCCTTACCTTTTAAAGGAGCCCATTGTTAACAGTTTGTTCATCACCGCTCCCTCGACCTCACCAAAAAAGTCTCCAGTCTGCGGGGAAGAAAAGAAGAACCCAGGAGGAAGCAGAGATCAACAATGCGCTCAAATACCAGAGGAAAATCAGAAACGGACGCCGTCTGTATTCTGGAGCTGACGGAGGCAAAGGGCCGGTGTTCAGGCTACATAAAAAGTGGAAAATGTCTTGATAGTCAGGAGAGGTTATGGGATTACAGAGCAGACTAATAAGCAGATGAGAATGTTCCACAGGACATGGCAGGGGCAGAGGGGCAGAGGGGCATTGAGTAACAGAGGCCGAGCGTTGGAATTGGACACCCGTGCATGCGTGTGCACAGACACACACACACACAGACACACACACAGACGCTTCCGTGGAGTAAGCATTAATCCTCACTCAATCCCCTGTGATTAAAACACTACTTCATAGACAGGAACGGGCGGAGAAAGGGCTTCCTAAGCAGTAATAAAGAGGATTGTTTATAATTCCTGGGTGACCTGTTTAGGGAAATACAGCAGTCCTCTTCATCGGCCCTATAAATCTCCTGCTGTTGAGGATATAGATCCTTTCTCCCAATCGCTTTCTGAGGATCATTCGCAATTTTGTCCCTGGCAGTGTCTATGTTGACAAACAAGGCAGTCCAGAGTCTGGCCCTGGAGGAGACAGCACAGCCAGGCCAGGCAGAGTGCTAGTGGCTCACCCTCACGGTGGGGCCGTCTGCAGGGCATCTGGGACTGAGCAGTCCCTTCCCCACAACCTGGCTGATGTTTGGGCCTTAGACTAGGTCTTGATGCCTCTGAGATTTGCAGACTCTGAATAGTGGGAGGAAGGATTAACATCCTGGTCGATCCCTCTAGTCTCTTGGAACCGCTAGCATCTGGGTCTCATGGGGGAGGGTGTAGCCCTGCAGTAGCACGGAACTTGGGGCAACGGCCTTCCTCAGCCAATATCCCGGACTAAGCCAGTGTAGACTAGGAGGAAGCCCCCCATGACTGCTGTGGGTGCACTAAGGATTTATAGCTCACGTGTGGTTGGGTGGAGGACATCCTTCTAAGAGGCTGAATTAGTAAATTCCGTAGGCTTTGTGTTCGCTAAATCCTGATTCAGATTACCACGGAGTGACCTCGACCACGCTCCTGGGAATTTTCAAGCAGAAGGGCATATAAAGACTTTGCCAAAAAGTCAAGAAAGTGAGGAGGAAGAAGGAGATGACATTTCACTGACTGAACGTGGAGCACTGCCGGTCTCATTCCGGGGGCCATTTGAGTCTTTCGCAAACCCCGTGGGTGTGTGCTGGTGCTAGGAGCTAGGACGTTTGTATCTCGTGTGTGTAAATATGCCAGGGTCAATGGAACTGGTTGTTAGACGAAGGAGAATTATCCTAATTGGGGTGCAGGAAACCAGACAACATCAAACAAGCTGGGGCAGAGCTGGCGGACAGGCTCCCTGGGCCAGGCTGTGGGGTCTGCACCCTGGAGAGACACAGCCGGGAGCAGAGCCTGCATGCATGTCCCTCCGGGTCCGAGCACTTTACACTGTTGGCTAGATGAGGACTGACCGTGGAAGATACCCATCATGCCCTTCCCCACCCCGGCATGGGACCAGGTTCCCATCTCCCTGCTCCACCTTCATGGCGGGAGGTCAGGGCTCCTCCTCACAGGTGGTTAATTTGGGTTCCCCCTCCATGGACTCCTGGATGTCTGGGGGTGTCTTCTCCCAGCCGAACAGACACATTACCATGGACCTCTGGGCTCACTGCTGTCTCATCTTTACCAACGGTCTCGTGTCCAGTGATGGTCAGCATCCGAGGAGACAGGGTGGGGCAAGTGTGATTTCTGACCCTGTATGTTTTCCACCCACCGCAAGTGCATTTAAAAATTCCACAAGCTCTTCCTGGGTAAGAAGGAAAACTGAAGCATGATTCCACACGTGACCCGGAGCCAGCATCGATCAATTAACAAGGCATTAAGCTCAGACTCCTTAGGGACTTAAGGACAATTAACTAATTTATTTGGCATTAATAGGGCCTATCATACTGTTGACTGCTAAAGAATTTCAAATGATTTATTTTTTTTAAGACTTTATTTATTTATTTGAGAGAGAGCGAGCGAGAGAGCGAGAGAGAGAGAGAGAGTGCGTGTGCACAAGCAGGGGGAGCAGCAGGCAGAGGGAGAAGCAGGCTCCCCGCCGAGCAGGGAACCCGACATGGGGCTCGATCTCAGGACTCCAGGATCAAGACCTGAGCTGAAGGCAGACGCTTATCTGACTGAGCCCCTGAGGTGCCCCTCAAATGATTTAAATGGGACTTCATTATAAAATGGTCCTCCACCCCTACTTTTACAGAGCCCGCCAGGAGGCTTGGGCAGGTCACGTGATATGCACCCCCTCCCCAAACTAGGCAAGTAAGAGAATGACCACCAGAGACCACGTGCTCCTTCTCTAGTGCTAGTTCATCACGTCATACTACTAAGCACGCCTGTATTTTACCTTCTTTGAATATGCTCATTTTAATTTGTAATTCCAGACAAGGTTTCTATGCACAAAGTTTTACAGGAGAAACCTGTTTTCTCTAGGACAATGCTATTGGTTTGAACTCCTATTTTGGTTTCCAAACACAGTAGAGATTTCTGTGCTTGGCCCCGTGGCTTGGTTTCCTCCCATTTCTTTCCCTCCTGCCCCACACTGTGCACACAGCTCAAAGGAAGGAAGGACATTCTTTGCCTATTTCTGGATCCTTGTCCCTCAGTGTGAGAGCCCAAGTTAATCCCTGAACTCAGATAACTGATTTTTAAAAGGCAAAAACCAGAAAGAAGCCATAAAGAATAATTATGTTGTAATACATATGTATGTGTGTGTCTGTGACTGTGTGTTTGTATACGTGTGTGTGTGTGAGATATATGGAAAAATATCTAAATATCAAAAGAAGGAAACCTCCTTAAAACTGCCCAAACTCTTTGAGGCACCTCTACCCTTGAGGCAAAGAGTTCCTATAAATTGAACATTTTATGAGTGAGAAAGCAGACCCTGGGCTCTGCCCCCACCTCCCCACCCCCCAACTGGGAGGTAAAAACTCTTTGGGGCCTGCTGAGAAGTAGGCTATGACATTTTTAGAGGGATAGAAATCAGGTTTTATAATCTCCTACTATTACCTCTTAAATATAGATCATTGACTCAAAGTTTTAACACTGTCCTTTGCCCACCCCCACTCTTTACTCAGAGCCGGTAGAAATTTCTCACTCACCTGTGTATAGTCTTCAGACACCAGAATAAACCCATTATTGTCTATGAGGTAACAGTTCACAGTCTAGAAAATAAAAAAAGACCACAGTTTCAACTTCGGATCCTCAGACCACTTTTACGCAAGATGACGTACTTCCAACCTGAGAGAAACCTCTTTGAGGTTGTTTTGGGGGGAACTGGAAATGCTTGTTGGCTCTAGGAGTTCGGGCCATGGCTAAGCTAACCCCAGTGTCTACTTTGTTAAAATAACAAACAAAAATCAAACACGAAGCAAGCCTTGAACATCCCAGATTAGGATAAAGAGAACACACATTAAAACATTAATTACATTTAGTCTTCCTTGTTTCTTTTTTTGGTTTGTTTGTTTGTTTTGTTTTCCCCTTTCTAGGACCAGAAGACTATTTCCCAGGAACAAAGTGTTCACAGGCCCCGAGCCTGTATTCCTGGTCATTGAAGTACAGGCTGTTTTGAAAGCAAAACGCCAGCACAATATCATTACCCTAATGATGTATTAATGAAAACACTGTGTCAGCTCAGAAGACCATCAGGGGACCAGGTAATATTTTTTAATTTGTTCATAGACTTAGGCAGGGGGGAAGGGGCAGACTTCTGTTAAAAGGGCCCCTCAGGTCCCCTAAAGGTTTTCAAACTGTGTTTTTAATTGGGAGCTGGATTTGGAGGCAGGGCTGTTAGCTTTTGGTAGCTCAGACTTATAAATTGTAGAAAGCAAGGTAAACCCAAACCTCTGCTTCCCCACACTACTTTAATCTCAAGTGAATGATTTGCTACAGGCTAAGTTTTAATTATAGTGCTGTGGAGTTTAAACTTCAGGTTTAATTCTATCCTTGATGTAACTCAGTTTCTATTTATTGCAGCTTTACATACTGACTGCAACATTTAATGTGTACCATATCTTTACCCAGAGCTACGTTCCCCCTAGGTCCGGGCCACCGCAGCACTGTTTGCTACCTATCCAAGGAGTTTGTTTTAGTTGGGGACGAAAGTCCAGCAGTGAGTTGGTCCAAAAGATTCACCCTTTATTACTAGATTGTAGTGAAGAATCATCAGAAGAGTAAAAAGTCCCACTGTCACCTTTTATAAAGGAATTGGCTGCTCTGGTGAGCCACAGGGTTTTTCTCGGTTATCCGGAGGAGCCGGAGTGAATAACTTAAGTAAACTGGTTCCACCCCTGCTATCTGAAGAAGCTCTTAGCTGTATGGACACTACTCAGGTCCTACTGGGTGGGAACCTTGACACACCCTCCCCATTTTTAGGAGACAGCATGATGAACGTGATCCCCCAGCGCTGGGCAGTCCAACGTGGCAGCCGCCAGCCACGTGCAGATTTAAATTCAATTTTATGTGAATTAAAACTCAATAGCATTAAAAATCTAGTTCTTTGGGTGCACAGTCACATTTCAAGTGCTCTGCTCTACCTTGGCTGGTGATTATCTTTGTGGACATTTCCATTGCTCTAGAAAGTTCTCTTGGACGGGACAGCAATCTTTTAGGTTATACTAGTATTCCTGCACGTTTTAATCCAGCCCACACTGGGTCGTGTTAGACAAATCCGTATCTTTGCTTATTTGAAGGTCATGATCCTCGTTTTGCAGGTACAGACTCTGAAGCAAAAGGAGGTTAACCTCCACTCAGTCAATAAATGCACAAGGACAGGAGTGACCTCCACATTTGCATATTGACTAAATCCTCCCAGTTGTTTAGAGAATCAAAGTCATCATACCACCTCCTTCCCAAATTATAAAATTAGTCCCTAAACAAACATGCCTGGTCAGTTAGTACTCTGGCTAGACCTCTACATATTTGGTCACTATCTCTCCATCTAATGTTGTAAATACTGGATAATACAAAGCAGGTACAAGGCAAATCGATTAAAAAGTCAACTGAAAATCTTGAGAAAGAGGGAAGATGCCATGAAGTCCATGAGAATTATGTTGGAGATCAGCTCTGATCACAGGGGGAAGACACAGGCACATCGTGTGTGCACATGGGACCTCCGTCTCGTGGAGCTCTGCTGGGCTGTAGTTTAAACATATACTAGCGATCCACTCGTGTGGGTCAGATTAGGCTACATCGTACCAGAAATGATGGGAAGAGGAAGCAAAGGGCCAGCCAAGGCTCCATTATATGCCTAGGCTTCCACTTTCTCCAAAAATGCTTCAGATTTTGCTCTATAAACCGGCATGGTCTCCTGGGTAAGGACTAAGGAATCTAGCTTTGGTTTCTTCTATACTGAGTACCGGTTGACATTTACTTTTTGGGCTACGCTTCCACTTAACTTTTTTTAAATTCACTTCTCCGTCCCCTACTCCCCCTTAAATTAGGATTCCACAACAAAAACCTGGTGGCAGAGAAGAGGCACAGTGCTGTACCAGGCTTATTTATGGGTAGCTTGGAATTTCAAGTTTACACTGATCATAAAGCGACATGGTTGCCTATTAAGCAAGAAGTAGATGACTGCTGATATCATGATTTACACATCACTGTGAAAACCAAGGTCAAATTCAGGATGCTGTGTCATTGATGGACACCTGGATCACTGAATCTGAAATGTGTCATTTGGTTTTCATGACAGGCCATGCTGTTGTGTTAGGTCAATTTAGAGACCATGATGATTTCCTGAATGGACCTCCCTGCCAACAAGTGCTTCAATTAAATGATTACTGGCAAGAGCAGTGGAGTTGAGAAAGCCCGTGGCAAGAGGTGAGCACAGTTCCAGGTTATCGAATGGTCAGGACAGAATTGCCAGATTCCAGGCTGACCAGCTGTTTCCTCTGTGTCTCTTTACAATAAATTACATTCAGTGTGGTCTTTTCCATATTCTACCCCACCCACCCCCAATAAAAGAAAATAGAGGAGATTTTTCAGTTCCCTTCCTATGCTATCTACCCCGACCCCCGCCCAATGAAACCAAGCATCTTGGAAGGGGCCCACTTCCCGCCCTGTCCCAGGGGAGGGCAGATAGGCAGAGGGGCTTGGAGGAGCTCTCAAACTGATAGGTATTGCAAGTGTCTAGTCCACAGCCACCTTTGATAAAACATGTAGGGGTGAGGTTGCTTGGGGAAAAAGAAATGCAAAGACAGAGGAAAAAAGAGACAGAGAGAACTTGATTTTTTTTTAAAAAAAGAAGTCTTTCTTCAACTACTGGATAGCTCAAGACTGCTCCGAGAAGTCTGATTCTTGCCCCAAAGGCAGATCAGGTAGAGACCTGGGTTAGAGCCTATAGTTAGGCCATGGGAACCGGGCAGCCCCGGGTGGTAATGAAAGCCACTGAGGAAGGGCACTTGGGAGCAAGAAACACAGCACCACACTTATGTTACCTGGAAGGTGGTTTTAGCCCTGAAGCTGCTGACATTCCTGGCTTGGAATCAGAGACTCTGACAATTGCTATCAGTGTGACCTTGAGCGAAGTCTTTTAGTACTGTCTCAGTTTTCTTAACTGAAAGATGGAGGTAGGAACAACTCTTTCATGGGGTTGTTGGGAGGATTAAACGGAATGATAAGTGTAGAGGACTGAGCACGGTGTAAGATGCACAGGGCATAGTAAGCTGAGAACCTGTGGTCATTGATCGGCTACTACGTGCCATCTTTGTAAGTATCCTCCTGCTACAGATTCAGAGTTTCTCAGAAAGGGAAGCTGTTCCACAGTTCATTGCAAGAGGTTGTACAGGCAAGGCTGGCTGAACTCTGTTGCTTTCTGTTTTGCCTTTTCTTTTGGGGGGATGCCTTCTGCTGGCTTTGACTGGTGCAGGCTGAGCAATGATTTGAAACAGCTCCCTTAGAAGCTCAGTATCATTCTTTTGTGAGGAGTGAGGGAAAGACAGAGATAGAGCAGGGGAGGGCTCATTCTTCCACCTGAGCGTGGGGTCTGGGTCTCTGCCTTATAGAGGCCCACGAACGTGCCACTCCTTCTGACTTTTCTCCAGGTCTCACACTTTCAGCCCTGATATTTGACTGTGGAACAGACTGACCCTAACTTCATACCACATGATGGTCCTATTCATCGTCGGTCAACTAGGCTATCAAGATACTGTCTTTAAAAAACTTTGTTGCAAATCTGTTATTTTGGAAAGAAGTACTTGGTAGGATCTTTTGTGCCTTTGCCCTCAAGAGCTACTGCACTGATACTCAAACCCCCTCCACACTGGGCTGAATGGTTCCAGAGCTAGAGGCACCTGGTTGCTAGGATTTAGCCCTTCTCCAGCCTATCCTCCTTCGAGGAGGTCCTTCAGATTCCAGAGGAAATGCCTGTGAGGCCTTACGAAGTCAAGGCATGATTATTACACTCGATTCCTTTGGGACAAGCACGGGTGGAAGCTACATTTGAATATGAAGTTTTAGATCCACTCGCTGCCCTCAACAGCTCCTCCAAACGTCCCAGTAGAAGAGAACTTTCTCATCTTCCAGTCTCCCTGCAAAATTCTGGTGCTCTCCTCAGAAGATGGTGCCTGTTGGAAAGGTGAGTGGGAGAAGGAAAGGAGAGGCAGAGACAGTAGTACCCCAGGTCAGACTGAGATGAGAGGTGGGCACCGCTTTCTTTCTCCGCTTCCATCCGAATGCCAACCACGTGTCCATAGACGGCAGTAACCTTGGCTGCCTCTGTGCCTTATACGTGGTGTTCTCTGCCCGTGAAGCTCTTCTCATGCTTGAGGCACTGTTTTCAATGCCATCTTCTCCTTCTCCCTCTTCAGTTGACTTACAAGTTATCTCTTCAGGGAAGTCTTCCCCCACTGCCCCATGTTTGTTTCATGGATTAATTCACAGTAGATAATCACCTACACTTATCTCCCCTGCTAACCAGTTCCGGTAGGAAAGGAGCCACTTCTGACTCTACTTTGACTGAATCCCCAGGGGTCCGCCGGCTAGCAGGCCCAGGCGGGCTCAGTAAACATGCTTTGAGGGAATGAGTGAGTCTCTGAAGTTGACATTCGCCCTGGATGGAACGGAGCTCCTTCAAAGCCTTCAGTCAGGCCCACTGCCAAGCTCTCCAAGGCACATGGCTCAGGTCCTGCCTGGATCAACCCAAGATGTATACTCTTCAAGATGGGAAGCCATCTGGCCACAGTGACTCCACCCAGCAGCCTACGGCACTCCAGTCAAGGGCCAGGGAGTCCACTGATGGGGGAGACAGAGGGGCTGGGATGGGTCCAATGCAGAGCATGTCTGATAAGTCCAAGGGAGTTGGGCTAGCTCTTCAGCATAGTGGAGAATCCAGAGCATGTGAACTTAATGAGCCCCCACAGCTGTTTTTAATGGGGCCCTGATCACTTGAGGGAAGTTGGGAGAGAAGGAGGGACACGGTCTCAAAGGCTTAATTAAAAGTCCTGAAAGTGGAATGACACATGAAAAGAGTCTGCTGAAAGGGTGGGAAGGGGCTTCGGTGGGAAGGCAGGACTGGCATTCCCATTTTGAACTATGTCCAACTGGTTGCCTGAAGCCAAACTTAAGAGCCAAAATGGGAGATGGATGAGTTTTGCAAGTGCAAAATGAGGACATTTGAGCATCAGATCAAGTTCAGAAATCAGAGCAAACTCAATGCTTCATTTCCCAAGTGTGTGAACATTTCCAGGACCATTTGTATGTGGGCTTATCCCAACACCTACTGACGAAGATCATTAGTAGTGGGGAAGGTGTGCGTCTTGTGCTCACTATGCCTGGTGGAGACTACAAAATGCCTAGTGCGTATATGCCATTGCTGTCTGAGTTTCAGACTCAGGGGAACCACTAACTGTCAGGGAAGAAAGAGTCTGCAGACATGTTTGGTTACAGCTGACCCTTACTGAGTGCTTACCATTTGCTAGGAACTATGCCATGCATTTTTTTTTTTTTAATTTGACAGGCAGAGATCACAAGTAGGCAGAGAGGCAGGCAGGGGTGCGGGGAGGGAAGCAGGTTCCCAGCCGAGCAGAGAGCCCGATGGAGGGCTCGATCCCAGGACCCTGAGATCATGACCTGAGCTGAAGGCAGAGGCTTTAACCCACTGAGCCACCTAGGTGCCCCCATGAATTTTTAAAATATATTATTTCATTCATTCCTCACCATTGCCCTGTGAGATGGATATTCCTTTCTCCACAGAGAGGTTCAGATGCTTGCCCAGGGTCTCAAGGCTGTCAGATTCACACTTTGAAGCTAGTTACTCTAACTCCATCGCCTGCCCCTTTGAACCTCCATGCTGTATCATCTGCGAAATCAGCCACTGAACAACAAATATATACTGGGTGTTTCTAACTCTAAGTGGCACCCGTTCCCATTTACTTTTATATGTGTGTATGGATATAGGAAAATTACCCTCTCTGGTTTTATTCATCAACTTGTTTAACCTAGTCTTCAGTTTTCATCTCTCTATCCATATCCATATCCACTATCCAACCACCTAGTCACCGATCAACCAATCAGCTCTCCAAAACACTGTCCATCCCATCAGCCAACCAACCATCCACACAGTCACCAACTAACCAATAAACTATCCTTCCTTCTCTTGCCGTGAACTGGGATCAGTCACCGTGCCTCCTGTACAAGGGCAGGGCTTAACGCAGGGCCTTGTGACATTGATTAATGAATACTACCACTGAGCTGTGTTGTCTTGAGCTGAGTGCTCCAGTAGGATAATAAATGTCTTGAAAGGGGGAGGAGAGGTTTGAGGCTGCCTGACTGTCGTAGGAATGGCATTCTCGAACTTAATGAAAGGGTATTGATCACAAAATAGCACAGGATCCTCTTTCCCAAGGGAACATTATATTTGATCTGATGGCCAGAGAAAATTGGGCTTCTGTTGAAAAGCGAGTTGGCTTTTCCTCTTTGGATAATGATTCATACAATTATGATCTGTGGGGACCGAGCATTTCATGTTTTAACTCCATTCTGGACTCCCTTTTATATTTCTCTCCTTTTTTTTTCCTACTTTTTTGAAATAGATTTCTCATTTATGCCTTCTTTTTAAAAAAGATTTATTTATTTATTTTAGAGAGAGAGAGAGAGAGAGAAAGAGAAAGAGAGCACATGCACACAAGTGAGGGGAGGGGCACAAGCAGAGGGACAGAATCTCGAGCAGACTCTGTGCTGAGTGAGGAGTTTGATGTGGGGCTCGATCTCAGGACCCTGAGATCATGACTGACCTGAGCCAATATCAAGAGTCGACCACTTAACCAACTGAGCCATCCAGATGCCCCTCTAATTTATGATTTCTATGTTGAAATGAAATTTGGTTAGGATTTCTTGAATCCCTACGGTAACCAGAAGAGATACAAATACAATTATTTGTAAGTTCCAGTTTATGTACTAATGTTTTAGCTGATGTAGAGAAAGAAAGACTACCTGAGCCACGATGAAAGGCCACGACCCACCTGCTTGCTCTAAATCTCAGGGCAGAGGGCATATGAGATTGAATGCTGTAAAAACATAAATCGGATGGGTAGACCTATGACAAGGGTACATTTTTTTCTTCTATTTCTCAAGTGTGGGATTTGAATTCATCTTCCCAAAGAGTGTCAGAGAGGGAGAGAGATTAAAAAAAAGAAAGGGAGGGAAGGAAAGAGTTGTGGGAGGGAACATTATGCTAGAATACAAAATGCTGAGTTTTCAACTCCTTAGATTTTCAGCCCATTTGTTACATGAAATTAAGCAAGTCATTTCATTTCTCTCATCTTCCATTTCCCCCTCTGCCAAATGGGATGATCATTCCTCCCCATTTCCTTGGGTTGTTATCAGGATGAGAAGAGATAACATACGGGCAAAAAGCTTTGAGAACGAATGTGAGCTTCAAATGGCAATGAGTTCTATTATTTCTTTAAAAGTGCCCAAATTCCAATAGTGCTGTCCATGGGACATTTATGATTTATTTACGTATTTATTTTTAATTTTTTGACAGAGAGAGAGTGTGGGTGGATAGGGAGTGCATAAGAGAAGGGGGAACAGCAGAGAGAGAGAGAGAGAGAGAAGCTCCAGCAGGCTCCCTGCTGAGCGTGGAGCCTGATGCAGGGCTCAATCCTAGGACCCTGAGATCATGACCTGAGCCCAAATCACGAATCAGATGCTTAACCAACGGAGCCACCCAAGCACCCCTCAGAGGGACATTTAAAGCACGTTTTCTCAGCTCTCATAAACCAGCTGGGGAAGGGAAGGGAAGAGAAGGGAGGGGGAGGGAGAGAGAGGAAAAAAGGAAGGAAGGAAGGGGGGAAGGAAGGAATGAAAGAAAGAAGAGGAAGAGAGAAAGAAAATGCCCTTATGTGTTCTGGAGCTTGGAGCTTGATCAAAGACAGTCTGTCAGACCTGGCTGCATTTATAGCAGCATACCCTCTGTAAGAGGGTGCCCTGTGTCACCTCCCCTTGACCAGGTCAGAAACAGGGCCAAGGGGCTATCTTACCTCATCATCACAGCTGATGGAGCATTTGCCATCCAAAGCAGCACACTGTGGGGTGGGGAGGAAGCAAGGGGAAACGTGTTACTTGGACATTCCAGCGTCTGCTATGGCTGCCACTTAATTATTGAAGGACAAGTTATAAGCAGTTCTTGCCCTTTATGCAAATACCAATTTTCATCCAAAGGGAATGCTCCAAGATGTGTCTCGTCTACCTTCCCCCGGATCAACACCAACTCCAAAGAGTAATAAAGAAGACAATTTTGGGGGTAACTGGCTCTTTTTCATTTTAATTTATGTTGTCTACTTTAATTTACATGGACATGCCATATTGATATCTTCTTAAGATCTCAAATCTTTAAATAATAAGAAGTATAATTGTGACATTATTTAATTTTAAATTAATCCCAATGGCTTAAAAAAAACAAAAGTCCTGTGTTCTTAGTCTATAGTTTCTTAAAGTGTTTAAGAAATAATATATCATTCCAACAACTAGAATCAGGCAAAATTGCCATCTCTGCTGAATTACTAAGCAGAGAATACAGTGCAAGGAAAGAAGGTTCCCAGATTCTCCAAAGCAGAGAAGCCCTCTGGTCAAAGAGGGCGGATGCATGCTTAGTCAGATCCAGTTATGCAAAGGCCTTCCAAAGTGCAATAAAGAAATCACAAATAAATTACCAGGCGTCACAAGATTAGAAAAAAAGTCGCTATGGAAATTCACAAAAGTCCCCAATAGATAAAGGGGAAACTTCTCCTTTCGAAGGTCACTATCTCGATGTCACAATCAAAACTGTTTGTAGGAGCAAACTGCCTGCTTTCCCGGCATGGGGTGTCTAATGTGCTGACAGCCTTTTATTTCGCAGTGAAATGAAAGGTAATCTGAGCAGCCAGCGGTTCATCTGACAAACATTCATCGGAAATTGGGCACTTTCAGGCTCTGGGTACCCAAACGCGAACACCTGTGTAATAACAGTCCCACTAATGCTTCAATACGCTGATTATACCTTACCTGTCTGCTGGCGGTCCAGAACTTCCTCTGGAAAAATTCAAGTTTCATCTGAATGCCTACAGCTGGGACACATTATAAATAAAACAAGGCATTAGAGATTCCTTCACACAATTATTTAAGATTATCATGGAAAGTTATCTGTCCTGGCAAGAAACTAATGCGAGCCTATCAGATAAGAACACTTAAAAACTAAATTTACAGTGAAGCCTACAAACGAAGACATTTCATGTTTCAGGTAAGGAATTCTCAAGGTTAATTACACTCGCAGAGCTTTTGACACAGAACGAACTGAACACAGTGCCGATGACTCTTTGGAGACACGTTATCTGTGTGTTTCTCAAATCCATACACTTGGGATCACTCCCCTCCCCAACCCAGGCTAGAGACAGGAACAACAACAACAACAAAGCGTATTTAGAAAACCACTGCTTCTTCGGAGTTCCTGTTCTAGTTATTAATCTATGAACCCGCATGTCTAAAATGTATATTATGCATGTGTTTTTGAGATAGAACGTTTGGAAAGCACTTGTCATGAGGCTGGTGTTTGGAAGTGAGTCACTTTGCTACGATGTGACTTTTAGTTAGTTAAACTGGCCCCCAGTATCCACATCTCGATGAAGATGATTTTCCCTCCCCAGGAACTTTGGGGGAATTTTGCAATTCTGTTTGACCATGAAGGGCTCCCTCGAGCAACCGTGCATGTTAGTTCCAGTGAGAAAAATGTACAGAAAGAAGAAGTTGAGAAAGTGACTTGAAACTTTGGGAAGAGGCATTTGGTGGAGCCTTAGAGCTGGGACATGGACAAGCTCACAGTGCTTCTCTCGACGAAGCCAAAATGAGGTAACTCTTGAAACCATTTCGGAAAGTGCTCAAGGCAGAGCACAAAGCTCATCAGATGGTGAGAAGATGTTAGAGGAGTCTGGAAAGACAGAGTGAGACTCTGGGCTGGAAACACTGGACCTCACACGGGACACCACTTATCCCAGAGCCATTTTGCAAACTTCAGTCCGTTGCACACAACCTCTCCAGTCCTTGTCACATCTGCACACCACCAGTATTGTTATTTATCTTTGCAACACTTTTTTCTTTTACTAAAATACCTAAAGTAGCTTCAACATAAATAATAGTTCCTACTGAAGGAAATACACAATTATGAAAGGAAAAAGTTCACTCAAGATGCTTAAAATCTTACATGCTGCCATGTTTGATCCCCCCACCCCCACCCACTTAGGTAACCATTGTCATGCCGACGTCAGGAAGCTGCAGATTCATAAAGTGTTGGGCTTCAGTTTTTTAACTATCAAGTGCATTTCTACTTCTTGGAATTGTTGAAGCAAGCCCTGAGACTTAAGGTTGACTGGAGTATGCACATTTGGAAGGACTCATCTTCTACCTTTGTACTTTGCATATCAAACTCTAGGATAAGGTTAGAGCCAACCATGGCTGCCATATGCAGAATGGGAAGTCTCTAAAATGCACAATTTCAGCACTCTGGATTCATCCCGCTTTGCTCAAAGTGTCCTCCACCCTCTGGACCATAAGCTCTCCAAGGGCAGCCCCTGTTCTTGCTCCCCACTGGATCCCTGCTTTCAGCAGGATGCTGAGAATACAGATGTCCATTTGGAGGGACTCATCTTCTGCCTTTGGACTTAGCATGTCAAACTCTGGGATAAGGCCTTAGTCAACTGGCTGTCGAGGACCTGCCACAACGTGGCCCACTTTGTCAGATGACGACACAAGTTGCTCTTTCTAGCCCTGAAGAAAATCTCAGAGAATAACCTGAAGGAACCTGATTCTGGAGGCTGACGGCTGCTTACTGTGGTTTCAAATAAATCGTGTCTTCCAAAACTCCTGATAGGCCGTATCCTTGTTGGGGATGAGCCAACAGAGGAAGCTGTGGACCAGGCTACAGGCTGGGTTTTGCTCAGATCCCCCAGTGGGCAGAGGTGAGAGCCTGCCCTTAAGAAGGGCTTGCAAGGAGTATCTCTGGTTCCTCCAAAGGCAGGGAAGGATGGCAGAAAGCTGACTTCAGGACGGATGGCCTCCAATTATTGTGACATCCACTCCCTGGTATCAAGGAGGAGGGTGGAGATGAGCTTCTCTCTCAATGTTCGCGTGTTTTCTCCGTGCAGCTTACCCCCTGCAGGGCTCCCCAGCCAACTCTTCCCAGCCCGGCAGTCAGAGTAATTCTCAGGTCACTTCTGAGGGTTATGGTCAACAGCCATAGCAGGCTTTCAGACACTAAAGCAGAAAGCAGAGGGTTTCTTAAAAGCGTCATCCTACAGTGGCCTTTCCATGGTGTTTCTTGTTCCAGCAGCCCGGAGGTGCCCCTGGCCCACCCATCATCAGTGGAGTTCCCCATCAGCAGCCCATGCCCTTTCTGAGAACCCCTTCCATTCTTGGATGGAGCCTTCTGCATCCCCCGCCCCCCAATTTTCACCTCCCTAATGAAGCTCGCTGCTCCCTCCTGGGTGTTTATCCATCTCACATTCCTGAAGCCTGCTATCATCTGTCCCTTCCAGCCTGTACCCCAGCTCCTCAGAGCGCTTTAATCTTTCCTTTCCTCCTGAGTCAGCCCCTCCGTCCCATTAATCATGCAGGCTGCTTCTCTCTGATCCCCCTCCAGCGGGCTGCGTCCCCTCCCTGCGCCCGATGCCCTAAACGAGACACGGCTTTCCTCGCTCCTCGCTCACCCCCATCTGGGCGGGGAGGTCGATGCCACAAGGGCTTCCTCACAGTCCCGACGGCCTCTTCTGCTTGGCTTTACCCCGGCTGTGTTTTTGCTGGCTGACCCCGCTGCCCCTCCCAGCCACTCTGGCCCCTGGCTCCCTGTGGCACATCTGGATGTGTAGCCTTTCCACCTCCAAGCTGACATGCTTCTCCATGATGGAGAGAGAATCACGAGCCCAGGGGCAAGTCAGCTTCATGGCCGTTTGCTCAGCGGCCTTCCCGGTGCGGGACTCTCAGCTGGGTGCTAAGGGGAATGAGAGCCCATGCTCGCGTGGTGTCTAGCTGGGGAGTAGCCACGTGCTAAATGCAATGTCAGAGGCTCCCCCCCCCCCCAGAGGAATCTGGGGCACAGAGGGTGGAGGGGGTGAGCTGGCAGGCGCTTCAGGTAAGGTTACACCTGGAGACCCCGCTGGCAGGAAAAGGAAGAACAGAGGAAAGATGGTACTCCAAGTCCAGACACAGCACAGACAAAAGGATGCAGCTTTTAAAAGACCCTAGTGCCGGGGCGCTTGGGTGGCTCAGTGGGTTAGGGCCTCTGCCTTCAGCTCAGGTCATGGTCCCAGGGTCCTGGGATTGAGCCTTGCATTGGGCTCTCTGCTCAGCAGGGAGCCTGCTTCCTCCTCTCTCTCTCTCTCTCTCTCTCTCTCGATGCCTGCCTCTCCCCCTACTTGAGATCTCTGTCTGTCAAATAAATAAATAAAATTTTAAAAAAGTAAAATAAAAAAAAAATGAAAGACCATAGTGCCTTCTGAAGGAATGGGGCCAGGGGACATCATGGTACAGACTGAGGTCAAACGGCTAAAGGACTTGAATGTCGGGCCAACACGTCTTAAGAGTATCCCATAGGCCCTTGGGCCAGATCCAGCTTCCTTTTAAAATAAAGTTTTATTTGAACACAGCCACACTCATTTGTTTCTATACTGTCTATGGCATAACAGCAGAGTTGAGTTTTTGCAACAGCACCTGAAAGGCCCACAAAGCCTAAAAATACTATTTGCCCCTTTTCAGAAAAAGTGTGTTGAGACTGCTACAGGATCTAAAGAGCCACTTAGGGTTGACCCTAAGTGGACATTTCAGAAGGTCCACGATGGAAGCCTTGAAGAGGAAGTACGAGGGAAATGGCCCAGATGGGGGGAGACCAGAACCTGAGGGGTTAAGCAGCCACAGCCCCTTGTTGCATTTGGCTAATGCATTTGGCTAATAATCTCTTAAGCATGAAAATGATTTAAAGTGAGAAAAACACACCAAAAAAAAAAAAAATGGAATTAAAATCCTCCCACCACCACCACCGCCAAACAAACAAAAAATGCCTAAGAGCATCCTCTGGACAGTTCTATTCAAGAAAACAAACATGAGCTTCCACAAACAGAAATTTAGATTCCTTTCATTATTTTCCTCTTTTCAAGTTTTATCAGAAGAAAACTCATCTATTCCTTCAGTCCGACTCTCTTCCCGACCCCCACATATCCCAAATGGAACCTGAGATATTTGTCATGCCTGTCTATTTTGTTCTTTCAACAACATTTTAAGCCATAACAGTGTATTCTGATTCAAGTCAATCTTGCTAATTTAATAAGGAAAACAAGGATAGAAAATGCTTTAGTGAAACCCAAGTCCCAAAGAGAATGCAGAAAATAAAAACACCATTCCTGGGGTTTGAAATTTTTTAGACAGTCCAGAAAATCATCAACATTTTTCTCCTGGAGTTCACAGTGCTTCTTACTTCCATTTGATTACAAATGCTCTCAGAGTCCCTGCTAAGGGCTTTTACTTTGAGGATGGAGCAAGAGCTCCATTTCCAACCCAGCATCTTACTCACCTTCCAGGAGTGGAGTAGACCCAGAAAAATACAACCCTCTCAATGGGCCGGTACCGTGTGAGCCTCTAGGACCGTGACCCTGAGATACTAGGGTGGTCTTTGGAAACCAGCAAAACAACAAACTGATTGTTATGAGAATTCCCATCCCAAAGAGTCCCATAGAGACTACTCAGGCTCCTGGAGCACTGACATCACTTTTGGTTTGAATTGTTCAGGTTACTGTTCCTGGAATTCTCCTCAATACTCAAGGAGGGCCTCAGTACAGATTTTTAGCTCAGCAATGCAGACCACGTAACTTCAATGAAGTATGTGCCTGGTTTTTTCTTTCCTCAACTCTCTAACTTCCTTATAATCTCCCCCCCACCATCTTCCTCCTCCATGTTTAGCAGAAACCTGGTATGTGCGAGGTAGTGGGTATACTGAGATGACGACGTGACAGCCAGGCATGGGGACCTGCAGAGGGCAGTCGGATCACTGAAAACAGATCCGACAGCTCTTCAGGATTCCCAGAGCAGACAGCGATAAGCACAGAGCCTCACCCACCTAACCACGTAGTCATCTCATGCACAGAATGTCCATGACTATTGTTGCTTGGATAGAAACAGACAGCCGACCTCAAATGTTCCAGTCCCATGCCTTCCAAGTTAGTGACTATTTAAATTCAAATAGAATGAAATTAATAATTTAGTTCCACAGTTGTACTAGTCACATTTTCAATGCTCAGTAGCCACATGGGGCTACTGGCTACTGTACTGGATCATGAAGATCTAGAACATTCTCATCATCACAGAGAGTTCTATTGGACAGGGAGCAGTGGTAACAGGAGCAACCACAGAGAGAAACTGGGTATTGGCACTCCTTAAGGATCAACAGTAAAGTTCTCCACAGACCTGTCCATGCTACCTACTCCCCAGAAGTGCAAAAAAATGAGGATGACTTAGGTACAGAGGATTTAGATCAGATAGAACTGCCAGTGTGAGAAGACCTGGATTTGCAAGGGGAAGTTGGTAATTAGTTTGAGAGAGACCCAAAGAAATCAATGCAATATGCTCAATGTGGCTACCACCCTCAAGATTTATTTATTTTGCTTTATAAAATTTGAGAATACAAATTACATTTCCAGTGCTATTATATTCAAATACATTCAAGATGAAATCATGCATGCATCTCATATCAGGTTAATAGACATGCATTCAAGTGTAATCCGAGACTCGCCAAAGAACAATGTTACATGTAAAATTAGAAATAAAATAACTTTTTCATATTGTATTCATTTAGAAATAATTTTCTGTGGGCTTGGCCTCAACTTGCAACATACCCCTAGGAGCACAAATCCGGTTTGTAAAATAGTGCGCACCATGCCTGGCACGCAAGCTTGCACAAACACCCCTGCTTCCATTTGCCCACTCCTCTAGCCGTACACTATATTCCCATACACCCTAAGAGCTCATCCAGGAGACAGAATAACAATCCAGCCACCATCAGAGAATCATAACCAGGAACATTCTTACCAAGAGAACAGGATTTGAACCCTGTTTCTAAGATGGCTAAGGATGTGTGCGAAGGATACATCACTTCCCCTCCCTGTCCCTGCAAAGAGAGTCATACTAGCTTTAGATTCTGAACAGAACTGTTGTGGGCTGGGGACACATGACACAAAATAAAATGGTGGGCCTTAGGGCACTCTAAAGGCTTGATAGTGTTGTCAACATTCCCGCTATGATGATTTCTTCCTAGAGTTTTTAGCCTTTATTCTTGGATTTCACCACCACATACAATCTTTTGTGCCAAGATACTGAGGCTGAACAAAAAATGTATCCATGATGAATCCATACTCTTCACTGCTAGTGATGTATATGGTACAATATTGGTGGATCAATGCCCAACTAAATGATGGCACCAAAGGGGGATGGAGGCCATACAAGCACTAGCAAGATGAAGCAGAGAATAGAAGGTGATGATTCTCTTTCACTTGAGCCAAATTTCAGAATGGATTTTTTTCCCCCTTAGAATTAAGGAAAGTGGCGCCCTACCATTCAAACACCATCACGTGCCCCTTCTGAAACCGTGATCAGTTACCCACCCTCGGGACAAGGTTAGATAAGCACACATACAGAATCCAAGAAGGTTATTGTCCCCAGTACTGACATCCCCAGTTCCATGCCCTCACCAGCCAACGTCCCTATCAAAGCTTCTCAGCGGACTAGTCACTGTGGGCTGCATGTGACCATTATTTCAGCCCAGTGGTTGGGCCCAGAAAGGTTCCAGAGTGACCCTGAACCAGGGTGGCCCACAAACAGCGTTTTCTAATAGATTCCAATCCATGGGATGTGGTAGAAAACGGCATCTTTATTAGAGAAAATGAAACTCTAATTAAAGTTAATACATAAAATATCTGCTAAGAATATCCCATGTAATTCATCACTTAAGAGGGGGACAAGTTTTCTTAAAACCTAAATTCTACAAATAAATGCTGGCCATACGTGAGTTATCTCACCCAGAAAATGAGCTCCTACGGGTCATATTTCTCAAGCTGAGTAGTGGCTCTTTTTACTGAGCTTTATTGGCTTAATATCTCCCATCCTGTCCTCAGCCCCCCTTTGACAGAGCCCCTGAATTTTCGTTCCTTTGTGTACAATGGCAATGATTCTCAGCGGTGATAGTAACAAGGCCTGGCACATTTGAATTCCAACTTGGCCTAATTAACGGTCAACTGTAAAAGCTGTGAGCCAGGCCACATTTGTTTAAATGTTTTCCTCTGTTTGTTTTCAACAGAGTTAATTGCAAGTTGAACTAACAATGGGTCTGAATGTCACTTTTCGGGGAATATTTCATGATCAACCGGGGGTTTGGAGTCAGGCCACTGTTCTGGGGTGTTGAGGAAAAGAATCCTAACCTTCCTCACATCAAATAGAAGCCCATTCCAGAGGTCTGCTAATGTCCAGGATAAATGACTTACCACATGAATAACAACTGAAAACCGTAATGTGAATTATGACATAACTCATCTGTTAAATATTTCATGTGAAGATTTTAATGAATTGCATGATGGAATGTTGGACAAAAAAGACAACTGAAATCCTGGGACTAATTTGGGTGAAACCGAGAACAGAGCTATCCTCACGATGAGGGGAAGGAAAGGCAGCTGCACTCATGTCCCCCTGGGTGTCAGACTGGCAAGTCCAAAGGCTTTCTTAAAAGATTACAGGGGAGAGAGAGCGATCAGCAACCACCGTTCGAAAAATATTCAGATCAAAGCAAAATTCGTTTATTGTAATCTTGGTAAAGCCTGAACATTAATCTCTGAGGTATGATATTATTTCAGAAATGGCAGGGGGGGGACATCTTCACAACAGCAGACACACCTTGTATTTTTGTCTACACCAAGTGAAGAAATACAACAATAAAAGGGGAGTAGGTGTTTTAAATACCTCCCCCCCACAACTGGGGCATATTTCACTTGTGAAGTATTCCCTGTGGTACATGGTGGGGGAGGGGCGGATAGTGTGGACTGTCTTATACAGGCTTTCAAGTGACAAAGGCCACACCACGGATGTCTGTGGTGAGAGAGGGAGGGGAAACAGGACTCATTATCTCTCGACTGACACCACAAGAGCGAAAGATGTTCTTTGAAGACTCCTAGCTGTGGGGGGGTCTTCTAATCCACAATTATCCCCACCCAGCCTGTGACTGGCTTCTAGAAATGTGTGAGGAAGGCCCCATAGTCGGCCTGCGTTGAGTTTTCTCTAGTAATCGCTTTGTTTTTGTCCTGCTGGAGCTTCTCGGGAGCAGTCACCTCTGGTAGAGTGTAATAAGTGACAATTATGAATGTTTCCTCCATTTGGATTCTAATTACTTGACAGAATCAACGCTGAAGAGAATTAGCGAGGCCGTGGGATGGAATAATAATTTTCTTTCCACTCCTGAGGTAATCTGGAAGCGTTTTTCCAGTCTTCATCTGAAGAAACCTATATTCCCTCAGCTTCCCGAGGCCATGGGAGCTGGCATCGAATAGTTTTTGTCACATCGTTTTAGGCTCACAAAACTCTTCAAATAATATTATTTCAATAAAGTTTTTGAGCCAATACATTTCTAGAGTCCACTCCCATCTTTTCAGCCTTTCAGAATAAAACATTTAAGCCTCAGGCCTCATTGTATTTTAATCAGGGTTACACAAATCAATGTCCATTAAGAAAATTATAAGCTTCCAAATTATAGCTCCCCAGTTAATAATTTCTTATTAGGTCACCACCTAATAACAGTTACCGAAGAGATTATAACAAAATCAGGGGTCGGATTTCCAAACATTTCAAAACCCATAATCGAATGGTCACATTTATTTGCCAAACACCTCTGAGCTGGAAGTTTGTGAGTGTACTTAATGCAAAGCAGCACTGTAACATCCGAGTGGGTGGCTCACAGGGCTTGGCTGGGGGTGGGTGTGGGGAACCGGCCGGGATGCACCCAGTTCCTCTTATTCTTTAGCTCATGTTCCAAGGCAGAGAGAGGGAAGGGGACTCATGCAAGCACACCCAGCTCATTCAAGGGAGCCCAAGTCCATTCCAGAGTCCGCCATCTCAGATCTTTCCAGGACTGGGTGGGAACCACAGGGAATAAGAAACCGCCCTGCATGGGCATCAGGGTTGCTGCTAGGCTCAGTGGACGCCTTGTGGGAATGGGGTCTGGAGGCTGCCCATCATTCTGATGCACGCAGGAGAAGCTGAAAAAATCTAGATTTCATATGCAGACGATTCACTGAAAAATTCACAGCACTCCCGTAGGGTTGCCAGATAAAATACTTCTGATTTGTTAAATCTGGCAACCCTCTCCCAAGGGTCACATGGCAGCACAGTCCAGGCAAGGACCTGGGGTGACCTCTGTGGCACGAGGAGCTCTGAGAACCCTGAGGTAGCTTGGGTCTTGCAGCAAAATATCAGGACTGGGAACCAAGGCTGCCTCCATCAACATGACTTTTGTGACTTTGCTATTTATTCCAGAAAATTCTTGCCCAGAAATACAAGGCTGTCAACGAGTAAAAGTACCTCATGATTTACTTGGGAAACTTCTCCCAAAGCCATTTATCTGAACAGCAGGCTGCTTAGGACAATAGGGGAAAATGCTCATTTATCAAACCAAGATTTGAGAGGTCCACCATTCTTAAAGAAGCCCAATCCCAGTCAGATCCCCATGCTGAGAGATCCACTAGACCCCAGAACCCCACCAGTATCTGCTGACCTTCCCCTGCGGGGACATACTAGGACCCTGGCAGGGTGGTGTTCCCCTTCACTCCAAGAAGAAACAATCATGACCTTGCTTGGTCTAATGGTTTTCTTAACAACAGTCACACCTGCTTTATTTTTCTTCAAAGCGTTTATCAATAGTTGGCATTGCATGATATTACGTATTATTGATGGTGTTTCATTCCCATCAGACTGGGGGTCAGCCTGCTGAGGGCAGAGGATGTTAACATCTATATTCCCTTGTAACTAGAACAAGTGCCCAGCTTGGGCAGGCACGTGAATGAAAGATGGACAGCTTGACGTGGGGCTGATGGTGATGTCAGCTGTTCCCAGATCATTTCTCTCTGGGGACCCGCCCTGGCTTTCGGGTGGTTGCCCACCATCCTCAGGGAAACGGAGAGCCGCAGAAAAGTTTCTCAGCAAGGTACAGGTGTGACACATGAACAAATCTGGCAAATATGTGGAGGAGAAGGTGGGGGACTGCATGGTTTGTGTGAGAAGGTGAGGGATGATGCACTTTCACTGCGTAAGGGGCACCGGGGAGGGAGAGGAGAGGAGAGGTGTAGTCTTGGTCTCGCTGCTCTGACCGAGTGAAGCCTAGAACCCAAGTTCTGCCATCAGTACATTTATTCTCAGCAACACGTTGCCAGATACCACCACCCCTGCACCTCGAGGCTCTGTCCTTTTTGCTTAGTAAATTTCAGCATGCTCTGACTTGGTTTCCATGTGAATTATTTCATGAACCACGTCTCCCTGCTCACCAGACATGTCTTGGAATCATATACAACATATTCCACGATGGGAACTATTTTATAAATTGGATCACAGGAATCATATCACATAGTCATAGTAACATTAATATCAGTAATTAATACTGTTTATTAAGACTCCTACTATGTGCCAGGTACACCTTGGAAGCTTTAGATACTATCCAGACATTCCTCCCAACACTGTGCGAGGTGGGCAGTATTCCTAGCCACCCTCTATGTGTAAGAAGACCAAGGACCAGAGACATAAGTTATAAGCCTAAGGTCTCCCTGTCAGGAACCAATCTTCACCCTTGTTTTCATCTCCGAGAGCAAAGGCGAAGAGGTTTCCACCATCATGAGTTCTAGCATACTCTCTGTGGGTTTTCTGGCAGATAAAATGCAGACTGGAGGTTTTAAGATAAGCTAGACATCATTCTCTGTTTAAATAATCCAGACTGTCGGCACCAGTTATCGGCATACGCCAGTTGGTTCTGTCTTTTCCAGAAATGGATGACTGGTTTGTTGAGGTGATTGGCCCATCACCTTAAATGACAGCTCTGAGAACACATTGTCTGCTCTGCAGGTAGTTGGTGAAGGATGCAGGAAAGAGGCCGGCCCCGAGGATGGGCAGAAATTGATGAGGACCTCACGATCAGGTGAAGACGGAGCATGGAGAGAGCACTTTAGGCCACCTGCAAGATCCCCGGCGGAGTCCGAGAGCTCCAAGAGACCACCTGCATGGCCAGCGCAAGCCAAGAAGCTGAACATCCCTAGCCTTTACGAGACAACCACCAGGACTCAAAGAGGAAGTCCAAACCAAGGCTGTGATTATTCTGGGAATAGCTCCTCACAAGCACAACTGCCCTCTTTGTGGTCGGCCAACAAGACCATCCTTCTCAGCCTGTATCCAGTGTCTCCACCTCATCTGACACGAGAAGGACATTAACGGAAGCAGTCAAAGGAAGACCACGTGCTAATGGGGGCGCTCCTGCCGCAAGGCAGCCTGGGAAAGCGAGTCCAGCAGGCGGCTGGGCCCGAGTCCCTCCGACCGTGTAGGTGCTGATGCCACAGTCAGACACCTGGGCAGCAGCTGTGCCTGGAGCTATCAGACTTGGCCCAAGGCAGACATGCTTGCGGAACAGCTGCATGCAAGGTGGTGATACAGGGAAGGAGAAGAGAACCAGGACTCGGGCGGTACTCTGGAGTAACGAAGCCCTTCTGGCTCTCCAGCCTCTTGGAATGTCAGGATCTTGGAATGTTTGGAAATCAGTCTTGCCCTGAAGGAGACCCGTTATCTTCCACCAGTTAATCAGGTGGAGGCTGAGGATGGAAAAGCTATCTTCCGTCATGAAGTGATTGCCTCCAAATGTGTGGCCTGGCTACACCTTGAGTCTCCTCCCTGGGCTCCCGGACAGGCTTTCACAACAGGCTGCGCTGGTCCGATCCCTGTACATGGCACGGGTGAGCTGGAGAGGCTGGGGGTGAGGGTAGGTACCCCCTTTTCTGACTTGGGAGAGAAGTGCAAATCCTTCTCCGCAGGGCCCACACCCCGAAGCCTTCTGTGTAGACGGAGGCCTCTGTGGCACGCCCGGCCTGTCTGGCCCACCGTCCCCTCAACACAGACCTTATCCACGCTGCAAAGGTTCTGTGGGGCCTTGTAAGCTTTCGGTCGGGAAGCGGAATGATCAATGAATGAGTGAGCGAGCAAATACATGGTATCTCCGGGCACTAGGCAGTTAATCAGTTGCCTTTCATGCTTTCTTGGAGGGCTAACAGTTTGAAACACAGTTGTTACCAACATTCTTCCCAGTTTCCTGGCACCCCCTGGCTCTTCTTGTTCCCTCAGCTAAAGCATTCCATGCGTAGGGCCTCAGGGAAGGGAGGGCACGGATGAACTCAGAGAACAAAGGAGTAAATTCTGGATTTGGAGTTTCAAAAATGGAGGCCTCAGGGAATCCCAGGGCGGGAGGGACGACTAGGAACTGCCTGGGCTGGTGCTTCTCCTTTCCACCCTGCCTCCAGCCCCCTAAACAGAACTCTCCGGAAAGATGCCTCGACTGGAAAGGGAGGAGAATCCAAGGTCCTGGCGGCCTGAGGGAAAGGCTGGCACCATCGTGTCCCTGCAGGTGTCTGCCTTCCCTTCCCCCGCCCTGGTCCTAAAGCCAAGGGGGCTCCCCGCGACGAGGTGGGTACTCCCCAGCACATGCTCCTGAATTGAGCATGGGAAGTGGCAGGACATAGGAGCCTGGCCTGCTCCATCCCTGCTGCTGCTGGGAACCGGAGGTCCTGACAGAGGCCTTGGACAGCCCAGCCCGAGGCTCCCTGGAGGTCCCCGCAGGGCTCAGGGAGCTGCCGGACTCCAGGGTGACCCTCGAGATAAACAAGGCGGGGCCGTGGCACTAACCCGTGCACAAGCCCGTGACAGAGGACCCAAGAGGAAACGCCTGCAGGATTCAAGGAGTACGTGTGTCCCCCAGATTTCCGCCTCGGGTGAGCCCTGGCGGAGAGCGGTGAGAGACCACATCCTGTGGGGTATCTGAGGCTTCTGTCCAGATAAAGCTGCCCCGCTGGCCCACCTGGAATGCACTGGCTGACTTTCCCATCCCTTCCTTGTTCACCACTCAAGAGCCCAGACAACATAACAAAAGCAGGGTGTCCTCAGGAGTGCAATCAGATGCGGGTGGGAGGTCTTTCCCCCACGCCTGTGCAGGGCAGGGCCTGGCCCCCTCTCACACACCCCTGCACCTGCGATGCTGGCAGGGGCAGGTGTCCGCGCTACCCTGAACTTCCCAGCAGCTTTTTCCACAGGCAAGGGGAGCGAGGGACACAGCCCTGTCATCCCTGCCTCTGCCCTGCTCAGTGGAAACTGGACCTTCTGATACAGATGAAAAGTCTTCCCCTGAAAGGATTACGGATGTGCCGCTCACAACAAGTGACATTGGGAGAAGGCGGCCCTCTGGGGGCCCCCGCTGTAATGACCAGCTCCTTTTCTCTCCCCGCACTGTGGGCCCCCAGCCTACCTTGGGCTGTGGACTCAGCACCGCCCGGTGGTCCGGGCCCCCTCCCATCGGTATTAGGGTTGAGGTAGCTCATGAATCCCACCTCTGTAGGAGAGAAGCCTCTGTCTTGGGAATAGGCCCCACAGTTCTGGTGTTTTCTTAGTTGCCATCTGTGTCTGTTTCCTTATACTTGCTTCCAGATTGGGAAATGTCAGAAGAACTTGGGTCTGAGTCCTGCCTGTCTCCTGTTCAAGCAGGATGCCCTCCCAGTCCGGTTCCTTGTCTGCACAATGGGACTGGAGTCGTGCACGCTTCATAGGATGGAAGTAAGACTTAAATGGGCTCACGCAGGTCATGAGCCTGGTACAGTGCCAGGCACACAGTAACTATTCAGTAAAAGTCACAGACAGACACACATACAGTAACAGCGATCCACAGACGCACTGTTTCATATGGTATGTATCCCGTTTTCCTCCCCTAGAGCTCCGTCTCCACACAGTTTTTCCAGGACCGACACACTGCCGTCATTCAGCACTGTCTGTCAAGGAGCCCAGATCCCTCCAGCAGAGGCCCCGGATTCATCCCATTTGCTGGCCTAGGCCTGCAAATTCCTTGTTGCCTACAGCAACACTGAGTTTCAAACCACCATGTAATGTTTTGTCTCTCTTGCTAAGACTGAGCAAGTTGGACCCGGTATGATCACAACTACCCAGAATATTCTCAGCTCTGCTGTGAGTTTATAACATCTGTGGATCTGATTATAATCCTCCTGGGTAGATACTGTCCTTATCATCACCTCCGGTTTATAGCTGAGGGCGTGGTGGTTTCTGAGTAACCACGCTGGAGAACTCATGATAGAAATTTCCGATTTGGAAGCTGGGAGGGATTCGGGGGAACTAGGATTTGAACTCGGATCTTTGTGATTTCAACGTAGGAAACAAATATCTAAAATAAACGAACCAGGGCGCCTGGGTGGCTCAGTGGGTTAAGCCTCTGCCTTCCGCTCAGGTCATGATCCCAGGATCCTGGGATTGAGTCCCACATCGGGCTCTCTGCTCAGCAGGGAGCCTGCTTCTTCCTCTCTCTCTCTCAGCCTGCCTCTCTGCCTACTTGTGATCTCTGTCTGTCAAATAAATAAATAAAATCTTTAAACAATAAAATAAAATAAATGAACCAGGGAGAATGGCCTGAAATGACTTAAAACTCCATTAACATCATCCTCCTTAACTTTCCCAGCAATCTCATAAGGGAGGGGATGTTCTGTCCCTTTTAAAGACAAGATGCTAGCAGGGAAGTGATTTAAGCAGGCCCACACAGCTGCTGGGAGGACTTGGTGGACCCAAGATGGGAGCTCACACACCTGACCCAGAAACCTGCAGTCCTTTCCTCTTGGTTCTCAACAGGATTGCATCACCCCCTAGGGGGCTGTTTTGGAAGTTTGCAGTTTGTCACCAATAATGGAAGGCCCACAGTTCATGGCTCAGTCCCCCAGTGCTTTCAAGTGCTCTGCTGTGATTGATGTGCTCAGAAAGCATGATCCATATCTGGGCCTTGAACTGGATTCTGTTATACATCTAAATACAAGCTATGTCTTCCGCATGGAATTTTCTAGAAATGTAGCTACAGACCTGTGAAAGAGAGAGATGAATGTACTTTGCTTTGCCAGCTGCTTCACTAGAGACCCCAGCCAGGTTTGGTTTGGGGCTGAGGTGTCCATACGGCAGAGATGCCACGCCAGCTTCTGGCTAGTTCATTCCGTCTCCTCTTGGCATTGTGCCCAAACATTCACATCCCAAGATATATATTATCCTTCTATAAACGACCCTTCTTTCTTTGCTGGATATGGGAGTTGGGGCATTCTTTTCATTTTTGTTTGTTTGACACCATAGAGGGAAACAGGTTCTATTTTCTAGGGATCTACTTTTGGGATAGTATAGAGAATATTACAAATTATTATTAAAAGAGGGCCTTGGATAGACCAAAGAGGCCAGAAATGAGAGCTGGTTTTAGTTTCCCTTCTGCCACCGGGTCTGGTGAGCATTCCCCCTTTTCTCTCCCTCACCCCAGGCCCCTGTGACCATTTTGTCTTATAGCTCCCCTCTGCTCCCCTTGCCTTGAAAGCATAGATTTGGCTGGTCCAAACCTCACTTGTAGCCATGGTTTCCTCTGCGTCTCCCTTCCTGTTTATTTTGGCCTCCATCAAGGTGCAAGACATTGGTATCTGAGGTTTAACTCAAGGGATGGATTTCCCATCGCCGAGGTGAGCGGCGAAGGGACAGCTCCTCTCCGTGCTTCGAGCATCCGGGTCCTAGATAAGGCAAAGCTTGTCTTGGGGCTGCTTATGCTTGAGTGGGGAGCTAGGCAAGTCAGTTCTGTCGCTGGTGCCTTCTCTTACTATCAAGCAGCATTGTCTCTGCATCCCAGGGGCCGGCTATGAAAAGCACCAGAGCCTTGCAGGCTACTTTTTCTTAATTACCATGATTGTCAGCACTTTAGTCACTGTCTTAGGAGATGAAGTGGGGGCAGGGGGATCCTTTGCAATTTCACAGCGTACACCAGGACCCTAGCATGGGGTGGGGAGAGCAGAGGGAAAAAGCAAGGAAAAGAACCCCCAGTAGATTAAAAGGGGCCTTTGTAGTGGCTACAACTGTACATTAAAATAAATCTCTCTTAGCACTAAAATAACATCTACATTCATTTGGGCCGGTGCCACGCTCAGCATTTAAGAAATTTGACAAAACATTGCTTCAGCATGTTGAAGTTCGCCAGCTCACAACAAAACAAGAAAGCTACTAGCCTTGGCTGCGTGGAAATGCGTCTGCTGGTTCCCTACTTTCACTTATGACTCCCATTTTCCGGCCGCACTTAAAAGAAAAAGACGGCCCTTTTGTCGGGTGCCAACCACTTAACATGGCCCTGAAATGGGCAGCAAATTGCCGCGGGAGGTGGTAAACTTCAAGAGGGATCTTTTTCTTCTTCCCTGAAGGAAACTGCTAGAGACTCTGCGTGCCTGATAAAGCCTTTAATAGCTAGAGAAGCATTATTTGGGGTGGCCCTCAGGTAGACGAGACGTGAATAATGCCTCGTAAACATAATTACTTCTACCCAGAGCACAGCACAGCAGATGGGTTTGGCGGAGGCCCCGTTGCCAAGAGAACTGCGGGCAGAAGGAATCTTCCATGGAGGATCCAACAAGGTGTTCTTGCTGCGGTGGAGACCATGGTCCCTTCTGGGGAGCGTGCCTCTCCGGAATCAGTTCTTCATTTTTCCGAGACCCTGATGGACAGGGCTGGGTGGTTCTTCAGGCTGCTTTTTGTTGCCTTCCAGCACAATTAGTCTTGAGATAAGTAACTGACCCACTTGCTGAGCCTGTCGCTGAGGGACCCCAGTGCGGTCCATCTGTTTGCGGATGATGGGTAGATCTGTGCAAGTTGAGAGCTGGCGTGGTGGCATGAACCATTGAACCCAACCTGCTTATTACGCAGATGAGTAACCAGAGGTCCAAAGGAGTTAGCAACTTGCCTCAGATGATTCAGAGATGGCTCAGACTGATACTAACTCCAGTTGCGCTCGAATAACAGCTGTTGCTTTTGTCAGCTGGGCATGCGTGTCCCCTTTTTCGGCTGGCAGAGACCTCCCCTTCCCCCCCAATCACACCATTTTCTGGAGGCAGCTGTCCTGCCCCCAATTTCCGACCATGTGCTTTTTGTAGGTTTGCCCCCTACCCCACAGGCATAGGAACGCATCCGCCCTTCATCTTCCATAGCGATGGGCACCGATCCCAGCTTTGGGAATGAGAGCCAGCCTCTAGGACTTTGGAGACCTTCAGGAAAAAGGAGGCTTCTTTCCATGGAGTTTGCCAAGCTGGGGCACTATCTGATGAGCGTCTGCTTGAGAACAGGGCAGACGCAAAGACAAAATAAGAGACTGGGAATCCCGGTGAGTTCAGCTGAGCCCTAGATCCAACTGTACCTGAAACCAGAAAGAGCTCTTAGACATTTGAGTTATGAGACAATGAATTTCCACCGATCCAAACCAACCAAATCATTAACTTCCTTTAATTAGCCTCTTTTGCGTAAGCCTCTTGGAGTTTGGTATCTGTCGCTTGCCGTGGATGGCATCCTGACAAATTTAGCTACTATCCAGGTTGGCGGCTCCTTCTGAGAGGAGATGGGCAGCTCATCTTCCTGTGTGGAGATCGATCCCAGAAGCCGCTCCACGCAGACGACAGCAGCAGATGGCATCCCGGGGGAGGAGGGCAAATCTGCATCATGCCGGCTGCCCTTCCTGACTTCATGTCAGGCATCCGTCGTGAAGCCTGGTCCTCCTTCCTAGGGATGCTCACAGTCCAGCCCGGACAGCTCCCGAGGCAACTGTGGCCACCATTCGGCATGACCAACACTGCTGCTTGTGACAGAAGCTTGTGGGAAACGTGGTCAGGCAGACACACCTAAGCCCTTTATCTGCTCTTAGTAAACATTCCGTGGACCACCAAGAAGGCAGACGGATGTGTCTCCATGAAGGCCCTGGTGGCTAACTTTTGCAGAGTATTTTCATTTCTTCCCAATGACAAGTATCAAGAATCCTGCAGTTTTTCCCAAGGCACCGTGGTAAAACGAGCAAGCCGCTTAGCGCGATGGGCTTTCAGGAAGTCACCTGGAAGGGACCTCAGCCTCGCACCACACCGAAACTCTCCCATGTAAAAAGGTTTCCTCTCTCACCCCCCGACTGAGACGGCGAGGGAAAGGGGGGAGCAGGGGGTGGCAAAGAGGTTGACAGCGTAACAACGGCCTAGGAAATTCCAGGGCACGGACGGTTGATTCTCAACCGGACATTACCAACTCCTCCTCAGCGGACCCATCCTGTATCGAAGAAGAGAAGCTAGAAGTGCCTTTGCTGAACCTCCCCCAGGCGCGGTGCCGGCTGAGAGTTTGCCCATAAGAGCTGCGGAGCTGGATGCGGGAGGGAGCAACGAGACAGCAACCGGGGGGTTCTGGAGGCAGGTGCAGGCAGAGGTACCATCTGAAGCAGCTCCCAAAGGGGCTCTTAAATGGCCAGGATCAGTGCTTCATGACCCCCGCTCCCCGCCCTTCGGTGACGGTGAAGTCTTCTGCTTCCCTGTATTCAAGCCCTTAATAGTTGGGATACGTAGAGTAGCCCGCGTTCCCAGGACCGCGTCCGGACTGATAGAGTCAGGACGACCTACTTTCACGGGACATAGCCAGTGCTCACTCTGCTACGTGTCTGCTGCCTCCATGCTGTCGGTAGGGCCCTTCCCCAGTGTACGGGGAGCCACCCAACACTCAGGACACTTTGGATCCATGCGACCTTCCCACAGACTCAATGGTCTCCTGCAGGTCTTTGGGGGAAACCCTCTAGTGACTCCTGTCAGATTCCATCCCGCCCTGGAATCCCAGCCTGACTCTGGGAATCCTTTCTTTCCTCTCTGTCCAGCGAGTCCTAGCTAGAGTCTCTCATGCCCATTGTCTTCTGAATCTCCTAGGTCTGCTTTAGCAATGCTTGGGAGATGACTCCACCCATTTGCTGTTTCTTAGTCTACTGGAAAGTCGAGAGGCTGCAGGGAGTAATGGTAGACTCAGGATTAGAACCCAGCACCCAGGCTCTCTGGGCTGGCCCGTGAACGCTGTGCTGTCACGTTAGATCTAGCACAGCACCTGTGCACAGTGAGAATGCAGTAATTGCTACCTCGGGTATTATAACATTTCCCTAGAATAGAAGACCATTTTCCTTAAGGGGTTCCAGGAAGGATTAATTATGACCCTTCTGTCACCCAGAGTCAGCAATTTACTGTCCCCTCCTGAGCAACAGGCTCTCAGACCCACAGACTCCCCTTGGAGATGACTCACTATCTCACCTCTCTCTCACCAGCGGCTCCTGGAACAGAAAAGTGAAATCCTCCTTGAATTGGTGCTGCTTAGAGCCAGCAACAGCAGAGAGCAGCCGACTCTCTGCCTGAGGCTCCCTGGGTAACTCTAATCATCGTAAAAGCACTATGGTCACAGGCAGATTAATTTCTCACAATGCTTAACTATTTTTATCAACAGAGTATTACAATTACAGCTCAAGATCATGCACGCTAGAGCTCTGTGCCTTAACAGTAATCTCAGCTGGGGACCCAATGGTCCCAGGGATTGTTTTTACAAACAGCGTCTGCTTCCAAAGTTGCATTTCTAACCTTTTATCTCTTTGTTTCACGTGTTTCAGAAACAACTGGGCTCTTTTCAGTCGGTGGAGAAGAGGCAGAGCAAAGTGTTTTTTTCCAGTGCTGGGCAGAATGCTTGCTCCCCTCTAAGTCTGGAGCGGGTTCTCATGAAGGTCCGTGGCCCCTGTCATTATTTGGGATTCTGGAACAAGGCATCTGTGCAGGTGAACCTGCTTTGAAGGCTTCATCTTCCCCGCTCTTAATAGTTGCTCACATCGGCTCTACCTTACACTTTCTTCCCCTCCTCTGTTTCTTTTCGTTTGATAGATACTCACAGAGCATCACCTGTGCTGGGGGATGAAATGAAGGGCGGGACTTGTACAGCCCTTGTGTTCTCAGGGCTGAACATGTCGAACACTGTATAGATAATACACACTTAGCGACCATTGTGAGTGATTCCAAAGACATTTACAGGGTGACTCAGGAGGGTCCAAGGGGGCACCCAAGTGAGTCCCTGGGGGTTCCCAGGAGAGAAGAGTTTCAGTCTGCTGCCTGCAGCCTGGGTGGGAGGTAAAGCATTCACACGCAAAGGGAAATGAAGGGGAGCATTTGAGGCAAAGATCCCGGGGGGAGGCTTGAAGAAGCACGAGGCTTTCCGCACATACTCATCCATGTGTGTTGCTTTTTACGTGTTGGGAAGTTCCCCCTTCTATTCATGGCAACTAGAATCAAGGAAGTGCGATCATGGGGGCAGGGTACAAATCTTCCTGCTACTTGGAAAGAGCTGGTGAATGGCCGTGGGGAAGGACTTCTGTGGGGAGGATGAGCTGGAGCAGGGAGTCTGGCCCCTGCTTCATGCCAGTAAGGAGGACCACCCACCAAGGACAGCCCAGCCTTGCTGCAGTGCCCACTGGCTGCTGAGGGGTAACTTCTGTCCATGCCGCAAACCCCACCTGGTCCCCGTCGGATTCCTGACATCCTCGTAATGCTCCAGGACACCTATTATCTTAAGAGAAGGGAAGAGTGGCTCTAGACCCCTAATGAAGCAGTGATAAGGAAGCATTTGACACCTATCCTGGCAGGGGAGGCAGTGGTCAACCTGGATACACTTGACTGAGAACCCTGGGCTGGGGGACGAGTTAGGGACACCAGAGATTGCAGCGGATAAATAAACGGCCCCAGGTTGTGGTACTGATGAACAGGAGAACACAGAGTGGGACTCTGTTCTCTGTCACTGTATACCCATAAGTCATTGTCTATGTTCTATAGACGTTCACAGGCTCCTAGGAGAAAGAGATAGACGTCCTAACTGTATACAGACAGAGGGGTCCGAAAAAGTGGTGGCGTCTGAGCATGGGTAACTGGTCCCAATCGGTCACTTTCAAGGCCAAGACTGTGGAATAATACTCAGAGAACCAGATCTCCTAGCAATTTTTCTTTTCTTCTTTTTTTCTTTCTTTCTTTCCTTCTTTCTTTCTTTCTTTCTTTCTTTCTTTCTTTCTTTTTTTTTTAAAGAGAGAGAGAGAGCCTTCAGGCAGGGGTAGAGAGGCAGAGGGAGAGAGAGGATCTCGAGCAAACTCCCCATAGAGCACAGCCCGATGTGGGGCTCTATCTCACGACCCTGAGAACATGACCTGAGCCAAGGTCAAGAGTTGGACACTTACCCGACTGAGCCACTGAGTGGCTTCAACCCCCTAGCAATGTTCATCACTGCCATGGATAGGCTGGAGGGCCCAGAACGAGCCGTTACCACCAGAACTATTCTGCTCACATATCACAAGCATTGTCTTACAGTCCCTGAAAAATGCAAATGTCCAGATGAGGTCGGGGTGAGGAGCTGAACCAGAAGAATGAAAATGCACCTGCTGTCAATGAGACTCTCCCCCTGTGCTGCTCTTAGCTGCCAACAACCAGGCCTTAGAGTTACTAACATTTCCACAAAACCTCCACCCCCCAGCTGGCTGGGCTCCCACTGATTCACCCAACAGTAAAGCCCATTTGTGGGGAAATTTCCAAACAACATTTTAGACTTAGATTTTAAGAGCCTTACTTTTAAATAAGAATTAAGACACACAACAGCCTGAGGGGACTTCGGCACAAAAAAGAAAGACAAAAGCTGACCAAAAAAAATAAATAAATAATAATAATAATAAATAAATAAATGACTTGGGATTAGCAGCTGGCACAGCAAGGAAAAGAAAGTATGATAACTTTTAACATCAGTCAACATATTCACAGAGACCAAAGACCAAAGCCCACCTTATATCCTTAGAATAAGAACAGGCTGCTGTAGAAAGGAACTGTTGGAAATTGAAGATAAAAGCATCAAAATCAACACATACGCTGAAGAACAGAGATAACTTAGAAAAAGAAAATCTTCTGGAAAACAAAATAAAAACACTTGGGAAAACAACTGGGGAACATTTCCTAGAGCTGAGGTTTACGCATTTCTAATTCAAGAGTCAGTAAAATGCCCAGCATAATTAATGAGGAAGATTCACAGCATCAAGGAATCTCAGGACCCTAGAGACAGAACATACATTCTGAAAGCTTCTGGGATGGAGGCTGGGCAAACCTGATCATAACAAAGGGTCTGGAATTAGGCATCAGACTTTTTAACAAGTTCACACAGGAAGGCGGGAGACCAGGGAGCCATGCTTTCCCAATTCTGAGAGGAAATGATCTCCAGCCCCGAATGAATTCTCTATCCAGCCCAGGAATCGTTACGTGTAAGGGCAGAGTTAAGGCATTTCCAGAGCTATGAGGACTGAAAACATTTTTACCTCCCCTTTCCGGAAAATGAGCTGCGAAGATAAGCAAAATGCGGACCGAAGTCAGGGAAAAGGAAGGCATGGGTCTGGCAGAAAGAAAGAGGACGATGAATAGAGGAACGTGGAGAGGAGACCTTGGAGCCCAGCGGCAGCGGGACCAACCGTCCGGCTGGGCACAGGACGGCCACGGGTGCCGGGAGTGAGGTCTTTGCAAATACCAGAGACCTCTACAGCAAGGTCTCTGCTTCCTAGCAGTCATAACAGGCATCTGAGATGGTTGGTGAAATACCTGGGAAAAGAAAAAAAATCCCTAGAGAGAAGGAAAACAAAGCAAATAAAAAGAGGCAGGGAATTTTCGGTCCAGGGAAAAGAAACCATGAAAAAGAAAAACTCACAGTAACATCCTATTTAACACAGTGGCGGATATACACAGATAGTCCTAATGACGTCATTGCTGTCTAATTAACACGAAGCCATGGGATAGGTGTGCAGCTGTAGAACATGGACAAGGCAAGATGGGCTGATATAAAAAGTCCAAAGGGCCACGTATTCAAGGAAGTAAGCAAGTGACGTCTGAAATTCAACAAAACCCAGCAAACTCCACTTGCTAACGAAAAATACAGCTACCAAGAGAGGCGGAAGTTTTTGCCCCTGGGAAGTGGGATGAGAGCAGGGGGTGGTGGTGGGTCAGGGGCCTCCTTTTATCTTTGTAAACTTTTTTAAAAATACTATTTAATTTTTAAAATCTGTATTCGTAGATGACTTTGCTATAAAACCAAGTTAATTAGAAAGTGAGGCCTTAAGGGGAATAAATAATCAGCAGATTCAAGCTCCTGGAGCCAGACTCAGGCTTCAGCCCATGTCTCTCGTGTGCATTCTTCTCTGTGCCCAGATAAAAATGGAACACCCAGATGCTCTGGAAGGTGGTTGGAAGAATGCAGGGAGAAGTCCACTCTTGCTCCCTGAATTAGGTTCTGAATCTTTGAGCTTTGTCTGACTCTCTGTAGCACAGCTGGGTCCAGACAGTGAGTCTCAGACACACTGTGACCTTAGGACCCATAGGCCCCCCACTCTGGGGAACCAGGCTGGCAGAAGATGTGTGGAGGCACCTGTGCAGGGTCCATTCGCAGAAGTCCTTCTGCAAATGCTCTGGGATGCCATGGCTAAGATGCAAGGAATTGCCAGACTCTTGCTAACTAACAATCACGCGGCAAATCCTATCTGATCTTCGTACGTGACTGAAGACATATTTTTGCAAGAGGGAAACTGATTCCACGAACAGCACCTGTGATCTTCTCTGGATGGAAGGGTTTCCAAAGAAATCAAGTAAGATTGCTGAAAGACAGCTGCCTTCGCCATTCCACCAGGCTGAAGTGTATCCTACGGTGAGCGGTTTCCATTTTTGCTACAGCCCAGGCAGGTGCAAGGGTAAGCCACAGGGCTGTGTGGTGGGGAAGCCAGTGCACGGCCTTGAAGCTTCTGCCCCGGGTCCCAGGGGCACTCAAACCAGCCTCGGCATTGTGCCCTTTCCTCTAGAGGTCAAGGACATCCATTGGAAACCGCATAGTTAGAATTCTACCAAGATCCTATTAGCAGGGAGAAATTATTACCTTAATAAAACTTAATCTTGTAACGTCCCACAAACCATTAAATATTACGGGTTACCTTCTCTTGTCACAAAAGACAATGAAAACAATATGGGGTGTTGTGTGGGGAGCAGTGATCTATATTGAAAAATCCAAATGTCATCAAGACTTTATTTACTGCTCACCCACATAATCCCGGCATTATAAAAACGACGAACAATGAATGGAGTGGGGGGAAACAGACGGACAAAACCCAAGTCTTAAAGCTCCATCCCTGTGCCAATAAGTAGTTTGAAAACGGTGTCCGTCAGGATCCATATGTTTTCTGCATGTATAAGAATACTCTCACACAGGGGGCTTACTTCATAACTGAGATTCTTTTTCATTTAATTCAGTCATATTAGATTATGGGGCTGATTATGATCATATCCACAAATCAGTATTTTAACAGAGTTTCCATGGAAACACTATATGCCCCTGTTTTTTAACTTTTTGGACAAGGCTTTGCCTGTTTAACAACTTGAACAAGTTTGACGAGGGCAACATGTTTTGTTTAAGTTTCATTAACTGGGGCCAATATTTCCTAATTGCATTACCAGGAGAAACATTCACGGCATTACTCGTACCATGGAGAACCTCCCCTCATCCAGCGTTTGAATTGCTTTAATCACGGGAGAACAGGAAACATACCAGGATTGCCTTGTCTTATCAAGTTTTAAATGTGTTAACTGGTTTTAAATCTATGAAATAATCTCCCTTATTAAATGACAAAGTTAGTCTTGCTAAGGGGATCGTCATTTACGGCTATATCCATTTGTTTCTCAAAATGCAAACCTACAGGTACCTTTGGCTCCCTGCTAGAGAGGTGAACTCATGGGGTGTAAACGCAGACCCTTTTCTGCATATGGATTTTGGGAAATATTCCACACGCCCCCACAAATCCTCCCTCTCCCCCACCCCCACAATGGTGGGAAAAAAAATAATCAAGCTTAGAATAAATGCAAAAATGATGTCCAGGAAATAAGAACTTCTCATAAAACAACTCATTTCCTTTCTTTTTATTTATTTTTGTTGTTGTTGTTGTCTTTTTAAGCATTAACACCCACACGACCAGAGATATTTACTCGCAACAGTCCACAGTTTGGAAATGGCCTGCATGAATGTTTTTGAAAATCCTGCACTATACAGACATGGGGGGAAGGGGACTCCGCGGGCTGAAGTCAGAGTTCACCATGACAGCATATAAAACATATGGCCCGAAGCTCCGTGAGATGTCTGAGTCTGAAATGCTGGTGAGGCTTAATAAAATATCAGCAAGGAATAGTTTAATTTTACAGCATTAGGCACCGAGGCAGTAATTTGAGTGGGGCGAGCTGTATTTCAATACATCAAAGTATACTAGACTACAGGGAAGCCGAATATATTTTTAAGAGACATACATTCTCTACTCAGAATTACTTGACTCAAAAACTTTGCTTTCTGAAGGAGGGTAAGTAGAAAACAGTTATGTTCTCCCCAGAGCTACCTGTCTTACTTTTTTCAACTCCTTAGATCTCAAAAGCTAGCTGATCTGTCTCCAGGCTGATGCCTTTTGCTCCCGGAGTGTGGTTTCAGATGGAATAGAAACCCGCACGGTGAGTGTGGGGTTTCTTCCTGACCACGGGCGTCCGGCCATCCTGCGGGAGTGCCGTTGGGCTGGTCCCATCCTCCCTGTCTTCTGCCCTCTTGCTGGGCTGCTTATCCCAGTCCGAGCATCCTCTCCTGGGCACCAGGACCTAGAATTTCTCAGTGTGAAGCGGGCTGCCGTTCCCGGGCAGTTCCAGGGCAGATGTTCTGTCCTGAGTCTGGCTGTTCTCAAAGCGAGCATGGCCAAGGGGCTTTGTTCGCGTGGCTGTCCACACACTCAGTCGGGTAGAGGGGAAGGAGCAGGTCTGCCAACGGCCATGCTTCTCCGGCTACCGGTCTCCAGATCAAAGGGAGCTCTCCCCTTCCTGCACAGCCACGAAGGGAGGGTGGGCTTGCGGGGGCAGCTTCTGGGCAGGGGAACAGCCATGACAAATATGTCCGAGATCTGACCGATAGCAGCGTGCTGGGGATGGACCAGATTAGTGCTAACTCCATGCACCAAGTGCCCCGCTTTCTTCACTGCTGGCCCAGAGATGTCTTTCCTGCCCGCAGCCCTGGCAGACAGGCGGCAGGCTCTCCCCTTCTCTTGGTGGCCCTCAGCCTTGAGAAGTAGCAGGCACTGGGGACCTCCAGGGGAGTAAATCTTCCCAGGCGGGGTGGATGCATTCTTTCCACCCAGCCTGTTTTGTGGGGGCTATCTCTTTTGGGGGTCCTTCTTTGGCTTCTCCCCTGATGAAGGGAGGGGTAAAGGACACAGGACTTGAAAGGCTTTGAAATCAGGCAGCCGGGGGTTCAAGTCCCAGCTCAGCTCCTTAGAAACTGATTTCTGGAAAGTGACCTGCTCTTCCCAAGACTCGAGTTTTTCCAAAATCAGACGTAGAAAATAACATTGCCACTCCATCATTGCCACTGCTGGTGGAAGAACCTGTGATCATCTCCAGGTAAGCACCCTGAGTCTGGGGCTTGCCGTGTGTTCTGTGGGCTTGGAGGTTTCCTTTCAGCCCTGGGAATTTAGGGACTTCTGCTGTCAAGTTAGGGCACTCAGACTTCCAGACAGAGAAAGAACTAAACAAAGAAATCAGCTGCTCACTCACAGTGCCTGTCACTGCAAACGGGATGGAAGCAGGAGAACAAAATGGGGAACCAGAGTCAGTCTCCCCTGCAGACGGACTTCCTCTGGACCCGGCGTCACTGTCTTAAGCCAGCGGACAGGCTCTAGAAGAGTATCTCGTAGCACAACAGGCACAAGGCTCCATACTGGCCTGCTGCTCCCAGCAAACCCTCGACAATCACAGAGAGGTCCACCCGGGGGTCGCCCACGTGTCCAAATGTGGGAACACGAAATGTCCCTGCCATTAACCCCACCCCCTCACCCCGCCATCTTTTCTGAAATCCTATTTCTAGTGCAAGCCATCGTTTGTCTGTGCAAATGTACAGGCCACAGCTTAGCCCCTGCCCACTATGTCCTAAAATCGTGTTTCTCTTTTTAGAAAGGCATTATTAGGAAATAAAGAACTTATTTTTATCAATGGAGAAAAAGTACCATTCTTCCGAGGACAAGGAGAAAACAGAAAGTTTACATCAAGACTTAGAAGTCCGGGTGGGGGCAGAGGGATGGGGTGCAGCAGTGGGTGGTAGGGGGCTCAGTCAGTAACTCCCCAGGTCATGATTCCAACTCTCCCTTCAGCAAAATGGTGCTTGGCTTTGAATGCCAGACATGGTCAAATTTGCAAACAGCAAGCATCTACTTCGGGAGCAGCAACTAGGATTGTTCAGCACGATGCCACCCACTGTCTGTGGTTGTCTGCCTTGAACCCTGGGCTGAAAAGGATTCTGAGGCCGTGAGGCCAGGATGGGCCCCATGGGGTTGCTGGTGGGGCCACTTGGCCCTACAAAGCACTTATGGACCACTCCTGGTGTGCCGCGTATTACGTCCCACATACCCTCGAACGCTCAGGAGGGAAAGTTCTGTTGCACCGATGTAGCCTATGAGTGTCAGCAGGGCTGGCTCGCCCCCAACCACACCGGACCCAGCACCTGGGGGGTGGGAGATGGCCATTCCATTCTGCTGCCTCTCAGGCACGTGTGGAATGGGTTTGCCACAACCCCACACTGGAAGTAACAGCTCAGCATGTGAGGAACACGTACTATTTCGTAACATTTGCAAACTCACAGTCCTTCCACCTCCTCCAGGAAGCATTCTGAGGATGGCAAGATGCATCTCTCTAGTTATGTGGGGAGCTGGCACAGGACCTGCCTGTGAGGTGACAGCACCTCCCAAAGGACTTTACACGGCAGTTCTCTGATCCCGCCCCCAACGCCAGGCAGCAGCATTCTTGCAGAGGGCTGTGTGTCCGAGACACAGCTTTTCAATAGTAACAAAACACTCACAGTGGAAGATGGGGGTATGGCAGCTCCACAACGGGCTCCTTCACCTGTCTTCCAGCATCTGCTTGCCGGAGTCCCCCTCCCCGCCTCTGTGCTGTAGCCACACTGGCTCCCGGTAGCTCCGCAGGCACCATGCCATCTCTCTGGTCTCTCAGCCTCTCCCTGGATTGTCTTTCCCAGGAATGGCCCTTGTGCCTTCCCTTCTCTGCAGTAAACTCTGGTCCATTCTTCACACTGCAGCTTAGTTACAACAACCCTAGGGTGACTGCCAATGGTTCCCCATCAGATTCCCTGACTGTCATCTAGGACAGCACCATGCACTTCCTATTCTTAGCACTTTGCTGGGCTGTGTTTTTGCCGAGGGTTGTGTGGCTGTATCATGTGTGTCTATCTCCTCATGAGATGAAAGGGGCCATGTGGATTACAGGTCCACTGAGTTTTCTATGTATTATTTCCATGCTCATAACATCCCCCAATGCAGAGCTGAAAAGGTAAGGAGCACTCAACAGATGGCTCCTTAAGAAAGAAAGAATACACAACGGAATCTACAGCAGACTTTCAGAGACGCAATGAGACGGCAATCAAGAATGAGAGTCCCTCCAATACACCCTGTTCTTCTCTAAGAGTGTTTTCACCTTTAGGAGACATTTAAAGCATCAAATAAGAGCAGAAATTCTAGTCTCTAAGGGGTAAGCCTTACCCATTCTCAAGACTGCCTTGGTCGATTCAATCATCTGACCTCTGGGTCACACCCAGCAGTGACACACTGCTGCATTTCCAAATGCCTTTCTGGTAGGAGCACATTGAGGCCACGGATAGAAACTTACAGACATCAGCGGTAGTAGCGGAGAGCAGTATGCTGAGTTTATTTTCTTCTTGGCCCTCATTACAATCACAAATGAAATGTTGACAACACATGAAGGAGCCTGCTTGTCGAACACAAATGTTTCCACTCCTATCAACCTCGAAACCCCATGAGTCGTACTTCCTGATGAAAGCGGACCAGCTCTGGGGAGCTGATGACATGCTTTCTCTAATTATGCAAGGTTGAGGAAAGGGGCCTCCTACCAGGGATGTGCAGGCTAGAGGAAAGAGTCGTGGGGAAACCTTGAAGAAGCAACAGCACAAGCACATAGTAGGTGGCCCAATGGGCTTCTCAGATGAAGCGAAAGGAACAGAACATGACTCTTGCACCAGAATGGGCAGCTGCCATTATGGATGAGGATGGAAGCTGTGTCCATGCCAACACAGGACCTTTATCTTGCAAACGAATGTCCCATGTGAAGGTGGGGTTACATGACACCAACAGCCAACTTTCTTTTGTCTGGGCAACTATTTGGATGACAATCAGATGGGTTGAGCATGAATTCACTTAGATAGAACTGATTCTGCCAGATCACACCTACATGCACCTGCTTTATAGTCCCAAAAGATGGTGAACTCTGTCACATGGGCAAAATGCTCCCTTGCTTTAACTTGCTCATTTTTGTTCCTGGTTAGTATTAAGTACATGCAGCCTAGGTGCTTAGCTGACACAAGCCGTATGGATAGAATGATGGAGAAGATCCTAGCTCATGCATATTGCCATGTGCAAAGACAGGTTTTTGTTTTGTTTTCTGCTCAGACTCTAGATAAAAATATTATTTAACCCACCCTGCAAACCTACCCATTGGGTTCCTTTGTACAGATGACAAAACTGAAGATCAGAAAGGTTAAATAATGTCTTTAAGTTCTCAGAGCCAGTAAATGTTGGAGGCAGCCTTTGAACTTAGATGGGTTCAGCCCATTTTCCATGCTTTTAACAGGGACACTGTTCTAGAATGAAATGGTGGGACAGAGGAAGTCTGGAATAATGAAAAGGAATTCTCAGCTGTCTTGGATCTGTAACTGGTGGGTTAAAATGTAAGTCCTGCCCGAGACAGTTGTGTTTTCTACGACATTTCCAAGCTACATGTATCAAACAGCTCACATAGAGCAAATTTGAAGGAGGAAAAGGCAAAACATAGATTCACTAGTGCATCACAAGGCACACATACTAAACTGTAACTTGAAAATATGAAAACACATCGTCATCTATTACAGAAACCGGACCATCATGTTATCATAAAAGCACAAACGCAAATATATATTCACCACGAAGAGCTGCACAAAACACTCAATTTATGTGTAACATGAGTCAACAATCAACCATGAATGTAAATTTGATTCCAGTTTCTATTCCTGGGGCAAAGACCA
Source organism: Mustela erminea (assembly GCF_009829155.1). NCBI lineage: Eukaryota > Metazoa > Chordata > Mammalia > Carnivora > Mustelidae > Mustela > Mustela erminea. Next base: position 23,924,021 of record NC_045614.1, on the reverse strand, counting down.
AAGCAGCCAATCAAAAGATCTAAGTAAAACAGTGTGTCAGTGTGAGGCCTTGGCCAAGCTTCCTAAGCTGCCATGTTTCTCAATCTTTTTGTTTCATTGTTAGCTTTATATCAACCAACATCTGTCTATGTTTATTCCAGCAGGCACATGAGCTCACTGATTACCTCTAATCATACTTATCTCCAACGCATCTTTATCTTTACATACATCTTCTATGCAGGGAAACCAAGTGCTGGAAGGCTGAGGTTGGGAAGATACTGGGATATGAAGTCTGTACTTCCTCTAACCTTGACAATGCAGAGTGGGTGGATTAAACAAACAAACCAACCAACAAACAAAAAATAAACCCCATAAAAACAAATAAAAGACAAACAAACAGAAAAACAAATAAAAAACCAAAAACCAATCTAGATCTGTCTCCTCTACTAGCCAAAGGATTTCTGAGACTTGGCTCCTGGAGAGCCGGGCAGTGTTAGTGTCCAACAAAGTCATGTGCAATCTTCTCATGGGTAGCAGATTCAAGGTGATGAGATGATCCGCATTGACTCTGATATAATAAATAAAGATTGCTAAGTAGCACCCGGCAGACATATACGTTCTTGGAAGGCCAAGGGCCAGTGTTCTATGTCTTTTCTAGTTCCCACAGCACCTAGTTCAGACTTGGGCTCCATAGACAAGTGGGGACTGGGAAGCAGTCACATACACTTAGGCCATTGAATTTCTTAGTTTCAGAGAGGTTGAAGGCACACATTTCCTATCCACTACTCCACTAATTTTATCAGATATCTTGAGGCCATGTCAAGGGAGTTCAAATTCTCTAGATAGTCATATAAACTGAATGACCCTAGGTAGCCCTAGGTAGGAATTTTTACTTTACCAAAAAGGCAAGACAGAATGAGGAGAGGTACATCTCCTTCCCACCTTCTCATTACAGAAATCCTATGACAGCCTTGATTTTCCACTGAGTGGCTCAAAAGGAAACTGTGTTTCTATCTTCTGAGTTAGGGAGAGCAACCAGATAATTAAATTTGTAGCTTCCTGTCAGAATGGACTGTATGAAAAAATAACTTAAGACATGAAATACATAGAACTATAAGTTCCCTGAATATTGTCCTTAATGTGGGGACTCACGATGCACATATTTGCAATAAATAGGCTGGACACCTTAGGCAAGTTACTTTAACTTTTCTGGGCTTCAGATCTGTCATTCATGTATTCCTTCAACATTCAACATTTATTCAATGGCTGTTCTACATGGTATTATGGAAACCATGAGAAGAAATAAAAGAAACCATCTTAAGCTTATAGGCCAGAGAGCTGTTGTCAGCTTTAAGTGAGATAATGTAAATAAAGGGTAGAGGCAGAGATTGCTAATATTCTAGAACTCCATTCTTCCAAGGCACACAGTCAGACTACATTTCCCAGCTTCCCTTGCTGTTAGATATGGTCATGTGATTTCATCTTGGCCAATGGAATGTAAGCCCAGTGATAAGTACCATTTCCATCTTTTTCCATCTACAGCTGATGGAGAGGATACTATGAACTAGGAGGAAAGGACAGGGGCAAGATGGAGGGACCCTGAACAACTGGATGAAGACTGGCCCCCTGTCAACCTCAACTAGACTGTGATAAGAGCAAAAAATTGGAAATTTACTCATTATAGTAGCGACATTAAGGATTTGTATCTAACCAATACAAATCCTCAGCAACATCTGGCCCATTGTAAGCACTAAATACATAATACTATGGCCACTGGAAAATATATTCCTAGCTCACTCACTGTATGTTTTATAAGACCAAAGAGAAAAAGAAAAAAAAAAAACAAAAGAAACAAGGAAGGAAGGAAAAATATTGAGGACTTTTAAATAGCTCTGTATAAACTTTATGCTCGAGTGCCATTTGGTCATCTACAACCCTGGGGAAATATTTCCAAATGCCAAATTTCCTCCACCACCAAATGAAATTTCTGCATGGATTTACGATGCCAAGGTCTTTCTCTGAGCTATACTGGGCAGCAGCTGTCACTTGGCCTGGCGTCCCCCGCGTCCGATCACTACAGCACCTGCTTTGGATGGGGGCCCGCTGGTAGGGATGGGGGAGTCATTTACCACGATTTTACCAACGCAGTTATTAAAACTGGGAGAAATATTCCACGCGGTATGAGGTCTGTTCACATGTGGCGATCACTTGGCAGAGAAAGACGTGTGTCACTTTGGGGACTAATCCTCATGGAGTGAGACAACGGCAACTCCAGGACACCATACGGACACATAAAACTCAGCTAGTTACTCAGAAGCCGTCATCTCCAATATTCCAGGAAAGGAAATGCCCCTCTTTCTACTTAACAGAAGTTAACTCTTCTCCTCCTTTGTATTTTTGAAATTACAGCTATAACGTTTGTTGTAGTAGGTCGAATATGCAGAGATGTAAACAAAAGAAGTTACTTTCGGGGCACCTGGGTGGCTCAGTGGGTTAAGCCGCTGCCTTACAGCTTAGGTCATGATCTCAGGGTCCTGGGATCGAGCCCTGCCTTGGGCTCTCTGCTCAGCAGGGAGCCTGCTTCCCTCTCTCTCTCTCTCTCTCTGTCTGCCTGTCTGCCTACTTGTGATCTCTCTCAAATAAATAAATAAAATCTTAAAGAAAAGAAAAAAAGAAGTTACTTTTCCTCTCTTCTTAAATTAACCCTGTCTTCTGGGCAATCAGTATTTTTGGTGTCTGCCCTTCCCCACTTCTTCCATCTTCAGACCAACCAACACACATTTTTAGAGTTAACCCTTCCAGCTCTGCACCTCTGACTTTTTAATTTTTCTTTTCTTTTTTTTTTTTGGCAGTATAAATAAGATTACACAATGTATATTTCTATTCAAATTGCTTTATCTAACCTAACAATTTATTATGAATGCCCTCCCAGGTCAGTGTATTTAACTTTTTTTTTTTTTTTTAAATAGTTGCATTTACCTGTGTATTACCTGCTAACACACATTTGCTGGATTTCAAAACATCGTCACTTTTAAATGTTAATAGTTGTTGACGATTTTTTTGAGGAAGGTGAAATGTTAAAGAGACCCATTTATATTAGGAAACGTTTTGACTTAAGCAAGCTCCTGCATGAGACACTGGGCTCTTGACCAGGTCTCAGTGCTAGGAGCCTTCACAGCAGAGCCTTCTCTCCTCTACAGCGCCTTGGCCTGACCTGACATTTGGCATCTCTGTTTCCCTCCTGCATGCACAGTTGTCTTACCACTTCTCAGATCTGGCTCACCAAGGGAAGGAGAGAGAGAAGGCACCGCAGGCATTAGCAAACTGCCTTTGTTCTCTGGGCTGAGGTCAGATGGAATAAATCAATTAGCCTCCACAACCAAGTCCTTCCACATCCAGGAGGTGTCTCCCCCAGGCGTGCACTGCCCATCTTTTCATCGCCTGTTAGAGTCAGCAGGAGCAAAACAGAACCAAAAAGCCCCTTTGGGTAGTAAGGCTCGTCTCCTAGGAAACCCTCAGCTGTGTGGGTTCTCTGCGTGTTCCCAGGTTATCCATGTTTTAGGTGAGAAAAGCCAGTCCAGACTCTTTGGGGCTAATAGGAGATGTCAGTTGTGATCATTTGCTCAGTCAAAACTGGGCTGTGCACTTAACATACAGCCCTTGATCCTTCTTGGGTCGTATGAGGTAGCTACTATCTGCATTCTACGGAGGAGGAAGCTGAGGCTTAGAGAGAGCCTGTGGTTTGCCCAAGGTCACCCAGCTTCCGAGTATATGTGGCAGGAAAGTGGGCTTCCTCAGTTAGCCTCACGACCTGGCTCTACCTGCAGGTGTCATAACTGTCTACACTTTCTCTGTCCTGGCCTCCTGCACTCAGCCATGCTGTCAATGGATTCATCTTTCCCAGACCTCTGGAGTCCATGATACTGGGACCTTGGGTGGATCCTGTAACATCTGCTCTGAGGCAACCCAAAGAGACAGTCTTTGCCTAAGGTCCCATAAAGTCTATAAGACTCTTTCAAGTCCACTCAAGCATTCTAATGAGAATGACAAGGCTTTAAGAATACCCTCCTTTCCAGCCCTCTCAGTTTGTAGATAAGGAGATAGGCTGGTGGGTATGTCTAGCTGATGGGGTGACCAGTGGTGGTGGAGGAGAATGACCGCATGGCTAGGGAATGGGATGGAGAAAGCTATGGCCAGCTATGGCCTGTGGACTGACCCAGTCCTCCATCTGTTTTTATAAATAAAGTTTTATTGGTGCACAGGCCCATCCATTGTTTATGGATTGACTATGGCTGGCTCTGCACTACAACATCAGGGTTGAGCAGTTGTGACAGAAAGCATATGGCCCTCAGAGTCTAAAATATGCACGATCTGGCCCTTTACACAAAAACGTTTGCCAACCCCATGGAAAGACAGAGACTCACAGGTTGGTATACATTGTTGATAACTTTCTAGTTCTTAGAGCGAGGGTCAGGTTCATAGGTGTTTGCTATATATGATGCATGAATGACCGAAGGCTATGAATGGGTTATCACTGGTCACGTATCACCAAGGAATGATTTCGATTAAGTTCTGTGCACTGGCAGATGGAGAGAAAGGAGGGGAGGGAGGAAGGAGTCATTTAGCCGCTATAAAGACTTAAATGGCCTTCTGTCACCTGTACCAGCCTTTTCTCCACGGTATCACCAATACTCAAAGAATGCTGGAGAAGAGGACAAAATGTAGAAGACTGGGTAAAGCAGACTTTTCAGAAAGGGGGCAGGATGGGTTCCATGAGGTTGGAAGGGGCATGGCCAAAGGACATAAGGGATTCCAAAGAGCAGGCTCTGAAGGAGAGTCACCATCCAGTTCTTCAGCTTCATTCATAAGGGTCTGGTACCACCCGAGTGGCATGAGGGGCCGGGTGTCCCAGGCTTTTGCCAGGATCTTGCTCCTACCTGTCGAGTCAAGGCTGCCCTTCAAATGCTAGCAGCTCGGGAGTCATGGGCGGCATTCTCATGGGTAACTGTGAACATTTATGAAGACAATCCTGGACCGTGGCATGTATGGCTTGCTTTAATTTAATCCTGGTTAACAATCCCGTGAAGCAAAAATATACCACCATCTACGTGTTAGACACGGGCTATGAGGATCCTAGGGAGTGAGCTGCTCACCCGGAGACATCAAGCTGGTGACTGGGGAAACTGAATTCAAATCCAGGCCCATCTGACTCCAAATCCCACACTCCCCTGCTCCACTGCACTGCCTGGGGCCAGGGATGCCCCTTCCCAAGCTGCCTCAATAAAATCCAGGTTTTTGCCTTCCTTGAGGTGGCCCTGGGTCCAGGAGCATAGGGACATTTCAAGGCGCAGCTTGGGGCACTGACAACCCACCACAGCAGACGACGGGGGATTTGCACATTCAAAGAAATGTTCCAGTCCCTGCTAGAAACGTCCCCAGCAGCTTTAATTAGGCAACAGTTGCAGTCCATCGATGCCTGATGCTCACTGGGCAGGCTTACTGTTTTATATGTGGAAAACGAGGAAAGGGTCGGAACTTCCGCATCAGGGAAACGATGAAAGACTGAGAGCATTTCCAAAGTCACGTGAACCCAAAGGTCAATGCGGGGCGTGGGGGGGGGCAGGTGGGAAGGCGGGGGGTAAGCAAAGAAGCAGCTGAGAAGTATTTGTGGCATTGGCGAGAAGAGCCTGCAATGTCCACTGAAGGAAACCATGACTATGAATTTCAGGGCATCAAGACCCTGTCAACACAGCTAATCCCTACGGATGCTGACTGAATGCGCCTTCGATGACCAAACAAGTGCCCTGTGCAAACCGTGTCAGCCTCCAGCAGGCCAATTTGTCCTCACATTACACACTCTGCTGGCCCTGTTGCTAGACACCCTGATTGAGAATCTACGGCAAGTGTCCCCCAACCCGGCGAGGGCTAACACAGCATGGTTAATAAGTCAACAGAATTCAGAAACCACCACCGGATTAGGAAGGCAGGTTTTTTTTTTTTTTTTGGTGCCCTGGACTCCAAGCAGATTAAATAATCAGAAAGGCCGAGCCATCGGGGTCACGTTTGAATGCTACAGCTGTTCACGGAGGTTTGACAAACATTCTTTCTGGGGCTCGTCGTCTGAATGGGAAAGGCCAGGATGATCCTGGGGAGGCTGACACTTTAAGAAAGAAGAGGGGACACTGTCAAAAGGCCCTCTTATGGAAAACAATCCCAGCCAGATGGAGACAGGGGCGGGATTGCTTAAATACGTGGTCCCTGAAAGCGACAACAGCGTTCAGCGTGACAGCAAAGCTTGTGCTGGAATGACAAGCTGGGCTCTGAGCTCGCCATGCCCTCCGCGTGTGGATCTGCAGATTAAGAGAGGTGGGCTACGCCTTCCATGAGAAAGCCTGTGGAGACTCAGCCATGAAAGGTGAGCCATGATTAGTCCCCTCACGCCTTAGAAAAGTTCTCTGTCCCTGAGAGGAATTGGGGGGGTGCAGAATGGGGTGCCCTCAACAAGGTATCTGTGGGAAACTTAACCGTGAGGTTTTCTTTCTCTAAAACCCAAACATATTAAAAATGTCTCTAGTGGGGGTATTTATGTTTGTGCCATGTTGGGTCAGAAGAAGGGTGTGGGGACAAATATCCCCAGCCACGATGGGATACGCAGTTGGCATGTCATGGGCCATTTCATAGAAAATCCAGAGCTTCAAGTTGGAGTTCATATATCATCCCGTTGGTCAGGCCGGGGGAGTGGAACTAAAGGAAGAATGAGCAAACTAGCCCCAGGTTACAAAGACAAAACCTGTCATTAATAGATTAGTGAATTCTGTGGAAAACTAGTTCTCTGGTTAAGATTTGATTTCGTGCAGATAACTGATGCTTGAGACCCACAGCCAGGAAGGTGCACTGGCTCTGAAAGCCGTTTAGGTTATTTGCAAAATTATAGAAAGGAAAACAAGGACTTTGCTCCTTTGTATTTTGGAACGGGGAAGGGGACTATGATGTTCCGCATCCCTTGAGCTAAACTAAACAGAGCAGAATCTTCAGAAGGCTCTCCAGGTATCTTCTCTGTTGCCTTCAGTGCCATTTCCCACCCGTAGAGAATTAAACGGTCTAGGGCATTGGATGGCCACCTTATCTATTTCCCTCATTAAGACCAAAACCGCACAAACAACCTCTTCCGAGCGCTTTCTTCATGAGTAGATAACTATCTTGAGTTTTAATTATTATTGCATGGCCTTGTGAATTCTTCTACTAATTTCACAAAATGTTCTTGACAGATATTTGCCACATTTTGAAATTCAAATCCCAGGAAAAAAAGCAGGAGGTCATGTAGCTACTCCGGAGAATGATCTAGAAGTATCTAAAAAAAAAAAAAAAAAAGGTCAACTCAGCGTCCTCTCTGAGCCCTGCCAGGAGGCTCCTGTTGACGCTGGAGACCCTCTTTGTAATTTCTGCATGGACAAGTTGTCCTGGGCGAGGATGTCCTCTGCAGCATCGCTTGTAGTGAAGGAAAATGGCAGCAACTCAAACGTCCATCAGTAAGGGGGCTAAATATTAAATCTGGCATGGTGTGACCAGGGAGTGGCCTCTAGTATTTAAAAGGAATAAATGAATTCTCTCTGGATCTAGGTGGATAGATCAGTTTGAGTGAACAGAATACATGGCAAAATGAGACATGCTAGTGACTATATGTGTGTCGAGTTTTAAAAGCCACTACATGAAACATTATGTACTCTGCTTGTGTGTGTAAAAGTTTGATGGGTAGTAAAGCACAGCCTGAAAGGATCCTGACAGACTCTGGAAGCTGAATGGGTTCAAATCAGGATTCTACTATTCACCACCTATACGACCTTGGGCAAGTGGTTTAGCTTCTCTGTGCCTCAGTTCCCTCACCTTTATAATGCAGACATAATGGAACCAGATTTACAAGGTTATGAGGATTAAATTAATATACATAATATAACATTATATATAATTATAATAAATGTATTAACTGCTATTATAATATATAATAAATAGTGGTATATAATTATATATTTTAAATATATATTACAATATATAATACAGTAATATTATATCATTATAAATAATATATAATTATATATAATATTAATTAGTTACATATATATAAGTAATATAACATTATAATGCCCTTATAATGGTGCCTGGTTCAAAACCCTTGCTACATGACTATCTGCTATTGCTGTTATTATTATTAATTTTTAAGATTTTATTTATTTATTTGACAGAGAGAGAGCACGAGTAGGCAGAGAGGCAGGCAGAGAGAGGGGGGAAGCAGGCTCCCTGCTGAGCAGAGAGCTGGAGGTGGGGCTCAATCCCAGGACCCTGAGATCATAACCTGAGCTGAAGGCTGAGGCTTAACCCACTGAACCACCCAGGCGTCCCTATTGCTGTTATTAAGCATTGTTGCTTTTTTCTAATAGGCCTAGAGGGATAGGTCAGTAATGGTGGGGGGAGGGGACTTCGTATTGGAAAACATAACTTGGGAGCTAATCAAAGGGATTGCAACTGTATCAGGAATGCTTCGTTTCTTTGAGTTAAAAGAAAAAAAGATGAAAAATATGCCAACCTATGAATGACTGACAGAACTGTGTTATGGGAATACGGGTGTTTATTACATGCTTTTCTGCGCTTTAAAAATTTTTTTTTCTTTTTTTGCCTTTTTAAAATCTCTTGAATAAAAAGGGAGACGGTCACTATTCACAGAATTATCAAACCTGCGAAGACGCAGGTCAACTCGCCCAATCCGTTCTCTGCTCGGCAGGGAGCCTGTTTCCCGCTTCCCCCTGCCCCTGCCTGCCTCTCTGCCTACTTGTGATCTCTGTCAAATAAATTAAAAAAAAAAAAAAATCTTCAAACCTGCCCAATGCAAGATGGCAACCATTAGCACCATGTAGCGAATTTAAATTTAAAATTAATTAAAATTAAATGCAAATACAAATTCAGTTCTTTGATTGCAGTAGTCACATTTCAAGAGCTCGGTCGCCACACGTAGCTAACGACCGCCATCCTGGACAGCAGATGAAGTCATTTCCATCCCCACAGCAGGTTCTACTGGACAGCACTGATCTGGAGCTTCCTTTTCCAGAAATGTGACTCTCCGATGGGCCTATCATTTTTCCAAACCCCTGGCCTCAAATAACTCTGCCGCACCCTACAACAGGCAAGGCCCCCCCCCACCAAGATATTTTTCATCTTTCTCTGTGTTATTGACCCCATGGGGATGTACCCTGGACAGCCCGACTTTTTTAAGGATGGGAATGAAAGAAGCTCTCCTACAGGTTGTAGAAGGTGTTCGCCGTCCCAGAGTCACCTTACTTGTGATTTTAAAGGGGAACACACATGCAGACACCGCTTACAAACTGGCTTCACATCTCCGTTCCTTTTTGTCGGTCGTAGGTGAACTGCTTCTGCTTTGGGGCACGTTGGCCCTGCTCCGGCTGGCAGGCAGCTGCCCAGAGAAGTGCCGCTGCCGCTCCTCCTCACGATCCGTAGACTGCAGCCGGCAGGGGCTGGCTGAGGTCCCTCAGGATTTGCCTCCGCAGACTCAAACGCTGCTCTTGCAAGACAACCAGATAGGCCAGCTTCCTGCATTTGCGTTTAGGTCAGTGCCACAGCTCACGACCCTGAACTTGGGCAACAATTCTCTTTCGCATCTGGCCGCCGGGGTTTTCCATGGACTCCAGCACTTGCAAGTCTTGAACCTGACCCAGAACTCCCTGCATTTTCTGGAAAGCAGGCTTTTCCACTCCCTCCCACAGCTGAGGGAGCTTGATTTGTCATCAAACGACATCAGGCACCTTCCCACATCCCCCGGGAAGCCTTGGCAGAACCTGACCGTATTTGCAGTTCAACAAAACCAGCTTCAGCACCTTGATCGAGCGCTCCTGGAATCCATGCCCAGAGTGAGGCTTTTACTTCTCAAGGACAACCTCTGGAAATGCAATTGCCACTTGCTCAGTCTTAAACTCTGGCTGGAGAAATTTATCTATAAAGGTCAGTCACGTCCATTTGGAACCCTCCATCTGTGTGTTACCAGCCTAGGATGAACCTCATCTCTTGTCAGCATTAGAAGGGATGTTGAGGAGTGTGCGAGGGGCCCATGTAAGCTTTTCCACACTGAGGTCATTTCAGGGGATGGCAAGAGAGGCAGTGAGTCATTAGAGGGTGTTTAAATTCATAATTCATCTACAAATACGGTTCACGGAGACAACTTTCCACTTAGTGATTAACCACATTATTTATCTGAGAGTCACAGGCCCTTAAGAAGGAGGGAAATTCACTCCTTGAATAATTGCTTGGCTCCAAAGGGACACAAAATTCTAACGTTCAGGTGTGATCCAGCATGGTCTCTCTCCTTGGGATTTCTCCCCCTGTGTATGCTTCTACCAATTTGATAGCTACAAATCTTCCCTGAGATTATCCCTTCTGCTTTAGCCTATACCACTGTTACTGAAATTGGCTGCCCTCTCTAAAGTCGCTTACTATTTTTTAATCAGATGATAAAAATCAAAGCAAAAGAATCTAGAGTATTAAAGATGAGGGTTCTGGAAATCACACAGGAGTCACCAAACTACAACCCAAGAACCCAATCCAGCCCATTTCCTGTTTTTGCAAATATTTATCAGAACACATCTACGCTGACTTATATCATGTATTGTCACCAGGGCAAAGCTGAATGGTTGTGTATGGTAAAGCTTAAAATATTAACTACTTGGCTCTTTATAGAAAAGTCTTCCAACCCCTTCTAACTCAATGCTAGTCTATAACCAATGGGAAATGGAAGCCCAGAGATGATCAGTGACTTCCTCAGGATGGCAGAATAGAAGCACAGACAAGAACAGAATGACTGTTGGATCTGGGCCCCACATTCTTCCCTGTACATCAAAGTGCTTCTTTCCTCTTAATTTTCAAGCATCATTCATTCATTCCTGTGCTTGAATGCTGCTTATGAGCCAGGTGCTTTTCTAGACAACGAGAAAAGGTGAACAAGAAAATCTCTACCAACATGAAGGTGACGCCTGGTAGCAGAAAAAGGCATTAAATAAGATAGCCAATTGATACCCAAGTTCGGACAGCGCTTGGTGCTAAGGGTACGAGGAGGCAGAGTGAGGGGAGAGACAGCGGCGGGACGGGAGTTTGGTTTCAGATAGGAAGGGAAGGGAAGACTTCTCCGAGGAGATAACATGGGTGAGCAGCCCCTGAACAATGCGGAGAAATGAGCCGTGAGATAATGGGGGGAAAGGACAGAAATTGCAAAGGGCCTGACCGGCGACTAAGCTTGGCTTGACTGAGGGACAGAAAGAGGCACGCGAAGGGGTGAGAAGAAAAGGGACAGAACGAGCGGGCAGAGAGGAGGCAGCACAGGTCCACGTAGGCATGTGCAGAGCAGGGGGAGTCATTCGGGTCTTATCTTAGATGAAATGGAAATCTCTTGAAGAATTTTAGTCCAGGGAGCACGATCTAATTACATTTCAGAAGGTGACTCTGGCGACTCGAGGGAGAGCAGACGACAGGCTGCAGGAGAAGCAGCAAGGGGATAAGGGGAGAAACGGATCTCAGTCACCCGGGGAAGACAAAATGGCAGCTCAGATCAGGGTCATGAGAAATGATCATCTTTGTGGATGTATCTGGAATACTGAGCGGATAGCAATTGTGAATGGCTTGGAATGGGAAATGAAGGAAAAAAGAAAAGAGTCTATCATGGGAAACTGGTCCTGCAAGGATTAACCACATAGTGATGTCAGGAGCTGAGCAGCGGCGGACTGGGAGGCGGGGTCTTGGTCCTGCATTCTCTGGCAAGTGGGCAAGTGCATGGGGGAGATGGTAAACCGAGAGTTGAATCTGGGGCAAGTTAAGTTCGGGGTGCCCTTTCCTTTTCCAAGGGGTGCTGCTAAGTTGCTGGCTGTATGTTTGAGCCTGTAACTCGGGAAGATCTCAGAGCTAACGACATGAATTAGGGAGTCATTAGAGACTGGACGGTTGCAGCAGTTACACAGAAGGAAGGGGAAGAGAGCACAATGTGAGCTCAGATATTCAATATATTTTTTAAAGATTTTATTTATTTATTTGACACACAGACAGAGATCACAAGTAGGCAGAGAGGCAGGCAGAGGGGGCGGAGAAGCAGGCTCCCCGCTGAACAGAGAGCCCGATGCAGGACTCAATCCCAGGACCCTGAGATCACGACCTGAGCTGAAGGCAGGGGCTTAACCCACTGAGCCACCCAGGGGCTCCAGATACTCAATATTGAGTTAAGAGTCCCTCTCAACAAAATAATAGCAAATAGCCTATCCCTAGCCAACTAATCTTCAAGCTGACCTACAAAGGGGGTGCATAGACTGTGGCAAAAATCATTCTTGTAGGGCATTGCCAATAAAACTTTTCCCACCTAGAGGTGGAGTGGGTTTAGCTGTTGTGTTCTGACTAAATGCTAAGCATAAGTCAAACCATTGCAGAAAGAGCTTTCACAGAGGAACATTTCTTTACAAAAGACCGTTTCCAGGTCCAGGACACTAGAAGCAACATGAGCTAGAAGATAGGAAATCGTTCCCCTACTCTGCCACAAACTCACTGATGACCTTCAGACAAATTAATGCTTCCTCCTACCACCCAGCTCTCAGCGTCCCAGGTGGAAGGTGACAAGGGGAAGCTAGAGAGATCCGAGGCCCATTCTGGTTCTCAGACTCCCTGAGGAATAATATATTCCGCGTAAGGCAAAAATAGGAATTGGTCAAGACCTTGTTCTTTTAAAGTTTAGATCCATAAATACAAATAGTAACAGCATTAGTCAAGACAGGCTGGCTGATATGACACCCGTATCGGTGTCACAATAAAAATGTCTGTTGCTCACTCGTGTTAGACCCAAGGGAAACCGAGGATTAGGGCTGGGTCCCACGCAGTCGTTCAAGGACATAAGCCCCTTCCAGCTTCTGATGCTGCCCCTTTACCACATGGCCTCTAAGGTCACCACCAAGTGGGCACAGATCACATGGAGGATGAAGCAAGGGGCATTCTGTGGTCTGAAAGTGGCATTCCTCGGTTCCAGGGGCCACGGCTCCGTCTCCAACCTGACTACAGAGAGTGGGGAAATCTTGCCTTCCTGTGGGCCCAACAGCCAAAACACATGCTCTGATGCATACCCACTAAATGACTCCTTTACAAAAGCATGCATAGAGATCTTGTGATAAGTATTGCTCTCTCTCCATTCAAGAGTAAACAAATCCTCTTCATGTCAAAGCCGACGTTGAGCTAGTCCTTGTGCTGAGTACCTGACCTGCTTCACCTAGCTGAACCTCAGGGTGATCTCGTGAGATGATTTTTCATTATCACCCCCCTCTCCCACTTTCCAGATGGGAAGCAGAGGCCAAGGATGGTCAAGTATCTTGCTTAGGGTTACAAAGCTAAGTAAGAGACTCCAGATTTGAATCCAGTTTCTGCCAAGACGCTGGTAAAGAGCTACCAGTGGCCAGATGGGGGATAACGAGGTCTCGACAAGTTGGGACTTCTTTCATTATCAGCTTCCATGGTTCTAGAAGGGAGGGGGACCCACAAGCTGGGGTCATGGTTGAGGAGATGGTGGTGCAAGGCTGAGAGATGAATCCTGAGGTGAATCCACAGGTGGTCATGGAGCTCTTGGTGGCTACAGCCCCTGACTTCCAGCTGTGCCCCAGGCTCTAGTCTGTGTACTTCGTCGGCACTGTGGGTCCCAAGGCCACGTCTCCCACCCTAATACTGATCAGCAGGAGGCTTGAAACTGGAGAAGATAGTGCTTAAGCCCGGAGTGATTGGGTGAACCAGCCCAACTAGGAATGAATCAATGGCAGAAATGCTGGTCCCATAGCACACAGCCTTTCTTCCCCTTGGGGGAGTCTCTGTGTTCTCTGGCCATGTTGAATATTGTCACTTCTTCTCAAAGCCCCACACTCCATTTCAGTTTCTCTGGTCTTCTGCCTTACAACAGGTTCCTGGGCAGACGCATGAAATGGTCCCTGAGGAAGGGATCCTTAGTCTCAGCCTAGCCTGACGACACCTAGGGCCACCCCACATCTCTGGCCTCCTGCATGTCAGCTCAGGAAAGGAGAGAACTCCTCAGTTACGTTTTTGCTTTTGAGTGGGAGCTCCTGCCTTAAGGAAATCATTGAAAAAACTAGAAGGGGCCTAAGTGATTCTAACAGTAGGTGATTCAGTTCCAAGCAGTGGGGACAAAAAGGTGTGGGTTAAATATCGCCAAGCCGCTAATCCTGGAGGGACCTGGACCATGATAATGAAGGTACTACAAAGTGGCCCCATCTAGTCAGAGGACCTCAGCTTAGGAGGCTCAGATGATAGACAGAAGGCATTCCACAAACTGAAGAGCTGTGCAAAGGAAGGTTATAGTAACTGCTGTGACCGTCTCCCCCATGGGCCTTTCTGGTATAATTTCATAATCCACCTGTGGTGTGGACAAAGGCCTCCAATCTGACTTGGCTAAAAGCGGTTCCAGGCTTCACAGTCCTCCTGGAGAAGGAGTTCATGGCCACCAGGGGAGCTGAGCCACAGGTCATGCAGGCTGGGTTCTGCCCAGTCAAAGGGCTACACTGAGGGTCCTTGTGTTAACTCTGCTGACCTCAAGAGGCTCCAGGGGGGAGGGGGAAAGGAGAAGAAGGTAGGAGAGGCAGTGAGCACAGTGGGAAAACTGGGATGGGGTTGGGTTTGAGTGCTGAAAAGGGCATGGGTTGGGTTTGAGTGCTGATCTGCCCACTAATGACCTACCTGGGTGACCCTGGACAATAATTACCCATTAGAGCAGAGCTGTGAGGACTTATCAAACAGCGCTCTGTAAACTCTCAAGTCAGATACAAACATAGTGTTTTTATGGCCAAAAAAAATGTAGTCAGAGAAGTTAATTTGCCTGAGATAGTAAATCAGTGGTCCTATGTGGCCAGAACAAACTCTGTTAGTTCAGTGCTCTTTCTAGAAAACAACTACTAAGCACCCAAATCCACCCTTGAACAGCACAAGTCTACACACCTGAGGAAATCAATCACCTTACAGACAGTGGAAACTACTCCAATAACGTGTTGGAAAGTTCGGAGCTCAAATTACTGAACGTTCCAAGGCCTGAGGAGACATGTTAATTGTACTTAATCCCACAAACTAAACTAATATTACCGTCAAAGATACACACACACTCAAAAGGCCACTGACCTCCCCACCTGGCATCACCCAAGAATATTGGTAGACACACAGGGTCCTCGTGATGAGGGCACAACATCACAACAGAGGACATCTGCCATACTTATTTGCTTTTGTTTTTTAAAGGGGGAGTAACAGACAGTGTCATCTGTGCGTCACCAGACACCTGGAAGGGAGAGGATCTCCTGAAGATCCCTCATGAGCTGTACCAGCCCTGTCCTTTCCCTTCTCCGGACATAGGCTCCTCCAGGGGGCAGCAGCTGGGTTCTGCCCACCGGCCTGTTCCCGCGTCTCCCGAGAGCCACAGTTTGGGGGAGCGAGACCCCTCAGAGTGTGAGCTCAAACCCAAGCCGAAGCCGGCCAGCCTGCGTCACGCGGTGGCCACCGTCATCATCACAGGGGTTGTGTGCGGGATCGTATGTCTCATGATGTTGGCTGCAGCCATCTACGGCTGCACCTATGCGGCCATCACAGCCCAGTACCACGGGGGACGCTTGGCTCAGACCAACGAGCCTGTGAAGACGGAAGGAAAAGAGCTGTATGCCAGCTCACCAGCCTGAGGACCTCCGTCTCAGAAAGAAAGCATCATCTCCTGCCAGAGAATGAGTCTGAGTAGGGCTGATGCTAAGATCTCATCTTGTTTTTCTCAAAAGAAAAAAAGAAAAAAAAAAAAAAAAAAAGACCTGTCCGCATAAATATTCCCCGGGGAAAAAAAATTATATCGTGATTTTTAAAATACCGCATTTGAAATAGAGATGACACTTGTGCTCTGAGTCTGAGAAGTCACTGCAATTACTCTATGTGCGGGAAGGCAGGACGGGGGGAGGGGGGAGGGGAGATCCCCCTCTCCCGTACTCTCCCCTGCATTAAGCTGCTTTAAAAGAACAACAGAAACACAAACACACGTGCTAGTCGGCATTCCTGGGAGCTTTATGGTCTTTTGGAAAAGTGC
The DNA here is from genome assembly GCF_009829155.1 of Mustela erminea. NCBI lineage: Eukaryota > Metazoa > Chordata > Mammalia > Carnivora > Mustelidae > Mustela > Mustela erminea. The sequence goes on along the minus strand of NC_045614.1, from coordinate 23,907,901 downwards.
CCAATTTTGAGTGCCTGGGAAGAAGCTGGCAATCTTACCCGAGGGGCACTGAATGCTTCTATAATTCAAATTCATGTGAGATTGGTGATACTTTTAGATGTTGTGTATGTTATATATTTAATGGGAGAGTCTGTTGGTTGGGAATTGCAAAGCTTGCCACAAGAGTCAGATTATATTTAATTTTCTAAATCAGAAAACCATTTGGGGCTTTCTAGGCCACAGAGGAAGAGGAGGGTCCCATGTCTGGATAATGGGACTCAGGCCCAGGGTCTGGGGAAGTTTTCTGATGCAAGGGTAAATAACATATAAACAAACACAAAGAGGACGGGGAGTTGGAATCCGGGGCACATGTTCTGAAAGGCTGTATCCACCGGGCTATTGGAACCTTCCATTTATAACTCTTACAGCAGGAATGAATTTAGGTTGGGCTGAGAGCAAGATAATGGCTTGTGTGTATCTCTATCTACACACACAGGGCACGGAGTGCACAGACTTGTACAGCCGCACCCACACATAAACATACTGGGAGCAATCAGTTTACCCACTAATGAAATGCAGCCGTGGGCACGGTGGACGCCGGCGCTGTTGACCACCACCCAGACTGTCTACTCAACACTCCGGGAGAGGAAGTAGGAAGGAAGTCTGCAGAGAGTGGAAATTATCAAGAGACTCAGGATAGGTGGCAGCAGGCATCCTGAACATTATTTAGGTTGAGGTTTAAAAAAAAAATCAGGTGTGGCTTGCTTTTCTCCACAGGCGCAGTCCTGAAGAGTTGCATGAGAAGTGAATTTTTGTAAATTAAATCATCATTTTAATGCAGTAGGGGAGCTCGCTATTTAAAGGAGCCTTTCATGGAATCTTTCTGTAATGGCAATAATTGGCTCCAGATTTCTGCATTTTGTAAATGTGCATTTTCTCATGCTAGGTTTTCT